>NC_138550.1:76258083-76730583 GCF_964273705.1 Natrix helvetica
GATTTCTTTTTGTTAACACCGGATCTACTTCCTAAAGCCAAGAAATCCAAGATTTTCGCCAGGTCACTTAGCGATCATAGTCCGGTGTGGTTACAAATTGAATTAGGGATGAGGCCAAGAAGGTCTTGGAGAGTAAATGAAAATTTATTTAGATATGAAAAAAATGTTGATGAACTTAAAAAACACATGAAGGAATTTTTCAGTTTTAATATGAATAAGGGCACTCCCATTGAAATAGTTTGGGATGCAAGTAAAGCTTATATGCGTGGGGTCCTGATACATATGAACTTTAAACACAAACAAATTAGACAGAAAAGGAGAATGGAATTGGAAGATGAAATAAAATGCAAAGAACAGCTGCTTATAATAAACCCGAATGACCAGGCGCTCCAGATGGCGCTAAAGCTGTTGAAAGATCAATTTCAGATGCTTATAGCAGAACAAACAGCAACCAATTTGCAATTTGCTAAACATAACACCTTTGCCAATGCTAATAAACCTGGTAGATGGTTAGCATATACTTTGAGAAGGAATATGAATGACAGAATTATTGATAAAATTGAGTTTCGAGGGAAGATGGTATATCAACAAGAGTTGATTAAAAATCATTTGTGGACTATTATACTAAGCTATATGTACAGGATAATATACAGAACAAGTTAATAGATGATTTTTTGGAAGGAAAAAGGGTTGCAAAAATTTCTGTGCTTCAAAAGGCAAATTTGGAACGTCTTATAACCGCTGATGAGATCACTTTAGTTATAAATCAACTCAAATTAGCTAAGGCTCCAGGGACTGATGGTTTGACTGCAATGTATTATAAAACTTTACAACTGGAAATGATTGAATATCTTACACAACTATTTTGTAATATACAACAAGGAGATAAAATACCTCCCTCATGGAAAGCGGCTTTTATCTCATTGATACCTAAAGATAAAGAGGGCCCTAAGAAACCAGAGGATTACAGGCCGATATCTCTTCTGAACACAGATTATAAAATATTTGCTAAAGTATTAGCCAACAGATTGATGCCGGTTATTCAAGAGATTATTCATCATGATCAAGCAGGATTTATTGAAGGCAGACATATGAAGGAGAATGTAAGGCAACTCATAGATTTAATTGACTATCTTGATAAGAATAAGCAGATCTCTGCAGTGCTGGTTTTCTTGGATGCAGAGAAGGCCTTCGATCGAGTGAATTGGAACTTTCTAACCAAGACTTTGGAAAAGATGGATATGGGACCACGATTGCGGCAGGCGATTGGAGCAATTTATCAGCAACAAAATGCACAACTTATTATTAATGGAAATTTGTCAACAACTTTCGAGATACAAAAAGGCACAAGACAAGGTTGCCCATTATCCCCATTGTTATTTATTTTAACTTTGGAAGTCTTGTTGAACGCAATTCGGGACTCAAAATCCTTAGATGGCATAGCTATCAGGCAAAAGGAATACAGAACTAGAGCATTCGCCGATGATCTGGTTGTTACCCTTTCACATCCTTTGAAATCAATAATCCAGATGAAAAATATCATAATAGAATTTGGCATGGTGTCTGGGTTTAGACTAAATCAAAACAAAACGAAAATGATGGTTAAAAACATGACAGAGACTCAAAGAAAGAGACTTGTAAGTTTAGCAGGTTTTGAAATAGTTTCTAAAGTTAAATATTTAGGAATACAAATTTCAGAATCAAACACAAAACTTTTCTCAAATAACTATGAAGTGTTGTGGCAAAAGATACAGAAAGATCTTGAAGCGTGAAAAAAGTTACAATTGTCTTTGCTTGGAAGGATCTCAGCAATTAAAATGAACATTCTACCTAGATTTATCTTTCTATTCCAGATGATTCCGGTGCTCAAGTCAGATAAAACCTTGTTAAATTGGCAAACAACATTAAATAAATTTGTTTGGAAGGAGAAAAAACTGAGAGTAAAGATGAAGATTATGCAAGATACACGTGAAAGAGGCGGCCTCAGACTCCCAAACCTTCGATTGTATTATGAAGCTGCGGTATTAACGCATGTAGCAGATTGGTTCGGGAAAACAAAAATGGAATTGCTCAATATAGAAGGCCATGATCTTGTTCTGGGATGGCATGCATATCTTTTTTATGAAGACAGGGTGGATAAAGTGTTCAACAACCATGTTCTCCGTAGTGCCTTGATGAGAATATGGAAGAAGCACCGGCCCAATTGGGATTATAAAATACCGCTTTGGTTGGATCTTGCAGACACCATGGGGATTATGAATATTAAGTCACTCGGGGGTTGTTTATATAAAGATGTGCTTATTGCTGATGGGGGCGAATGGAAGTTAAAAACTTTGGAACAGCTGTTGGAAGAAGGAATTACTTTAAATTGGTTACATTACATACAGCTTCAGAAGAGATGGGAAGAAGATCGCAGGGTCGGCTTTATGGATAAAGAAGTGGAACTGATTAAGCAGATAAAAGAGACTGGTCCAAAACAAGTTAAAAGAATATATAATGTACTGTTAGAAAGAGACTCAGAAAGTGAATTGGTTAAGGATTGTATGATTAAATGGTCTCAGAATTTTGGTGAAGTGGTTATGTTGGAAACGTGGGAAAAAATATGGGTTCAGAATGTTAAATTTACACAGTCACAGAATTTAAGGGAGAATTTTTATAAAATGTTTTACAGATGGTATTTAGATCCTAAAAAATTATCATGCATGTACCCAAATGTTCAACCAAAATGTTGGAGATGCGGGTGTCTAGATGCTACCTTTTTTCATGTATGGTGGACTTGTAACAAGGTTAAAGCTTTTTGGATAAAAATATGGTGGGTTATGCAGAATGTATTTAAGAAAAGAATACAATTCACTCCACAAATGTTTTTATTGGGTATAGTTAAGGATTTTACCAAAGGGGAAACAAAATTGGCCTTGTATATGGTTACAGCAGCTAGGTTGTTGATTGCGCAACATTGGAAAAAAGATTTTTTGCCGACAATTGATCAATGGATTCAGAAGGTGGCGGGGTTCGCTGAAATGGCAAAAATTTCAGCTTTCTTAAAAGCTCAGAAACAGGAGGATTACACACAGGAATGGGCAAAATGGATTGATTATATACAGAATAAATACCAGACTAGGAGTTATTATCTAGCCTTTAGGTAAGAATGTTTAGACCGATAGATGATCAGAGTAAATAGTATATGGGATGTTTGGAATTGTTAGAGTGGTATACAGCGGAAGTCAGGGGGGTGGGTTTGTGTGGGAGGTGGGGGAGGGTTAGGGTGGAGGGTGGGGCAATATATATGTATGAATAAATTAGAAGATGGGACTAATGAAACATTGTTAGGCTAGGAGAAATTTATATTAAGAGTTATAGATGTTAAATTAGCTTAGAAAATGATCAATGTGTTATTATTAATTTAAGAGTAATTTATATAGTTTTTGTTGGGAGGAGAGGGGTTATGAGTAATCTATTTTAAGATGGGGGGAGGGGAGGGGGTAAAGTGTTTGGTATAATACTTGAATGTGAATTTTTGCGGGGGGGGTGGGGGGTATAGCATTTGTATGAGATTTATATTGTGTGGGGGGGGGTGAAAAGGGGGGAAATTTGTTTGTATAAAACTCTTTTAATAAAAAAAAATATTATGGAGTATTTACAGCAACCCTTAAAAACCAAATACTTTATTTGGTTTTTCTAAGCTTCTGAAAAATTATCTCTATCACCAGAGGGAGGGGAAGAGGTGGAAGAGCAAGATTAAAGTATATGTCAATAAAATGTTATTGTAGCTATATAGGGTGGAGGGAGGAGAAAATTCATTTGACAAGATAAATACATGCTATATTCATATATTTTCTTCTAATGTTCAGATTTCCATTGCTTCTGGCCTAATTTTGTTGGTGGTTTGTCCTTTTCTGCTTTCTATATACAAACAAAATTTATCGTGGAAACGGACTTAGCTTGGCCTTAACGTCTCTACAAGTCTAATCATTGTAAGCTAAGTCCATCTAGAATTTCCTAGCTAGTTCTTTTAAATTTACAGCAGATTCTGATTCCGGTGTATCTGTTTTTATCACAATTTGGTGAGTGATAGATTCCCAAATCAATATTCCAAGAGCTCAAAAGAGATTTTCAGTTATCACAAAATAATACTTTTTGTTGGGAGGGGACAGGGACAAGCCCTTGGTTATTCATTCTCAGTGACTGAGATGTCCAGAATTGCCAATGGCGTGAGTTGATGTAGACTCTTAGAAAACACATCTGTAGATTGATCTGTCCCCAGCGCTCCACAGTGTTCTGTCCTTAGCCTGACTCTTCAGGTCTTCAAATGGTGAACCCATCACTGTGGTAATCAAGTCCATCCACCTAACTGCTGGTTATCCTCTAATTGCATATTTGTTATCTTATCACTAATGCAGCTTTATGGAGCTTTACAAAATACATATGCAAGTAAATAAAGAAGAGCTCTCTTTCTTATTGACTATAAATGCCAATAATAGGGATGTCAATAATCATGGGACACAGAGAGACAGAGCAAATATAATAAAGGAAAGATGAACCGGGAATGATAAAAGTAGCAGACTGTTAAATTAAGGCACACCCATTATTTATGTTGGTGATAAGGATTTAGGAGTAGATCCAAAGGTTTGACTGAAAAGGTATGTTTTCAAAAGGGATCAGAAGGAAGAAAGAGGGAAAGAGAATGAGCATAATATAAATGATCTAATAGAAGTATTGTAATTCAGTTTAGTTTAGACAGTGCCTGACTCCAAAATGACTCATGGTAGTGTACAATATAACTAAACAAAATGAAAACACAATATAATAGAATTATAAAAAGAAAAGGAATAATATACAGAAATAGATAGTAAGTTCAGCTTACAATACCCACGCTGCCGAACATATATGATAGGGGCCCCAATCGCCCTAACTCAAGTCTTGGGAGAGCAGCCAGGTCTTTAAGACTTTAAGACTCTCACTACCCTTATTGCCAAAAAGTAATCCCTAATATGGGCTATTATTATTTGAGGAAGACTTGAAACGAGTAAACATGGGTGGGCCTTGTTAGATATCCACACAAGCTACAGTGGTTTCCACTCCAGTCCTCCATTTAGGCGGGAGCCTAGGTTTGATCTGATTGGTTGAGAGGCCTGACAGCTCCCTATAAAAGGGGAGCTGTCAGACCTCACAGTTTCTGGATTGTACATACTTGTCTGATAATAAAGAGCTGTTGTTACCTTCAGTCTGAAGTCTGTCCTCTCATTGCCCTGATCTAACAGGCCTGCTCTGTCATTTCATCTCCTGAAGCGTCTCAGTAAACCAAAGTGTGTCCCATAATCGGTACAGAGAAGCTACATGCAGTCCAAAAGTCTAGCCATTCATTCCAAGCAGTGATTAAGCCAAAACACCCACCAGATCCTTAAGGAAATCCACAAGTTCACCTGGAGAACCATTGGCTCCCTTAGTTGCCAATCAGCTAGATGCTCTCTTTGCCTTCATTTGTTAGATCCTCTCTCCTCTCAGAGGAGGATAATACCAGTAAGCCAGATGGTACGATCTGTCCTTGGCAATGGATTGATGCCAAGCTCCTCCACTACCAGATCGTGCTGTAACTGTCCTGAGATGAAAATCAGATCTTATCTGTCATTGCCAGAATGAAGCAGGCCAACAATGACTTGGGACACATCCTTGGTTTCCATGGAGGCTATGAACTCCTGAGGTATGCCAGACTCAATGCCATCAGGTGGCAAATTGAAATCCCCATGTGTCAACGCCCTTGAGGACTCTATTGCCAGCCCTAAATATAAATATGGTATTATGGGAGAAGGATTAGAAAAACTACAATTTCAGAGATGAAAGTCATAGATGGGTACAAAGTAAATGCTAAGGTGAAGTAAATTGTGTACACTGAATAAGAGCTTTAAAAATGAAGTGGAATATTTGCATTATTAGGGAGGAAGAAAGTTAGTGCTAGATGTTGATCTGTTATATCCTGTCAAATCAAGAACTTTTGCACAAGTCAGTAGCTGGTTATGTGATTGAGCTTCTCTGCCTGAAAATTTTTCAACTGTGAATGTAATAAACAGTGCATTGCTTATTCAAGTAAGATAATGGTATTATTCTTGTATTTTATAACATGTTTTAATAATTTAATCTGCTTTGCTCACTAATCTTTCTTAGATCTGTTTTGGTTTAACAGTAGGAAAGTCTTGGAAAACAGATGGAGTTATGAATCAACATTACCTCTTTTAAATCCCCTGTGCCATTTTAATTTGCACATCTATAAATTACAAGGCCTATTACCTCATCTAGTGGAACAGTTCCAGGGCACAAGAATTTGTAGGGAGGCTTTTTTCTGATTGGTTGACCTATTTTATATGCTCACAAGAAAAAATAAACCGTTATATGTATATAAATAACACAAAATGCAATATATGTATATGGTGTGTGTGTGTGTGTGTGTGTGTATTTTAAATGGGAAAGTATGGCTCTCCAGGTATTGTTGGGCAGGAATTCCAATAATATTTCACCATTGGTCATACTGGCTAATGATGATGATAACCAAAATTCAATAATATCTAGACCACTGGGTCACAACTGGCTCATCTAGGCTTACAGCAAAGAAAATCACAATTTCTTTACCTCATCATTTGTGGCTAAAACGCTACTCTAAAGCTGAAATGTCATTCACTTGAATTTGCAGCTTTAGGAATTGTTAAATTTGTACATTATATTTATTAATTTGTAACACATTTGTAATTTGTGTAATTACAAATTATATTTGTAAACTAAATTATTTCATGCAAGCAGAACATTGGGCTACCATTTTTAAGTGGTTAGTGGGTCATACATCTTGCAGGTTCAAGTTTCAAAATCATTTTAAAAACACAGTAAAAAAGTAACTGAGAAGGCAAAATGTCACAGCCTCCATCTAGTTTTGGATATGTAGTTGGAATTATGCAGGCAAATATTTCTCTAAGTGCAACAAATGTGGTGTTTAATTGTTGGCAGGAAAGGACATCTTTATCTAGTCTGCTTCCCTATCTAAGTACTATTATCCTTCTTATCTTTCCTATTACCTATTCCTTTAGCATCTCATGACTATAACTTTGTTGTTTCTATCTTATGTTTTATATTGATTGCTTTTATTTAGCATTCTATTATGATTCATGTTGATTGCTTTTATGTAGTATCCTATGACTATCATTGAGTATTGTATCTTATGATTCTATTCTATTCTGTTATATTTTATTATTCTTAAATAAGGTGCCATTGCTACAGATGAAAAAAAAGTGAAAGTGTAGTTACTGCTTGCACTTGTATTTCCTTACTCAACTAGCTTCTTCACTTACATCAGGGTTATGATGGCAAAGCTTCCTTGATCTCTTTTTGTAATAATTTCTGTTATACTTTACAGATACAAAGATAAAAGACTAATCATCATCATTTAGCCATTGTCTATTCACTCCAGGATGAAGGCCTCTTCCGCATATTTTCAACCTATACGGTCCTGAGTTTTCTTTTGCCAAGAATAAAGAAGATAAAAAAGAAGTACAAAGAGACAGAAAACAAGAAAATAAAAAGTAAGAAAAAAGATAATATAAAAGATGATTGTCCCTCCCTCCAGGCAAATATAAACAAGTTCAGTAACTTAATATCTTCTGTTACCAATCATCAAGTTATATAAACTCATCATTTAAATCTAATCACCAAAAGCCTATTAAGAGTTATGAGAAATATTATATTTAGCCTTAATCTAATTAATCTATTTTGCATTCCAATTTAAAACTTTCTCTAAAAAGTAAAATAAAATAAATATCCCCATTTATAAACAGATCTTTAAAGCTTGTGCAAAAAGAAATTTCATTCATAGCAATCAGAAACCAAATGTCCATATTGAATTCCTTCTAGAAATGCGAAGAATAAATAATAAATAAATAAATAACCTTGTCAATCCTACAAGCTGATCTCTTACCATTTTCTCTTTGTCTCATTTCTAGAATAGCTTCATTAGTTAACCATGCTGCTTTTGTGAATCCCACCATCAAAGAAGTAGTGCAAGATTGGAAGATGTGGAGAGAGCTGTCCCATAGAATTGCCAAGAGTTGGACATGACTGAATGGATAACATCATCATCATCATCATCATTTTGTAAATCCAAGATATGAATGCTTTCCAAGTCACTATTCTCATTTATTATTTATACCATATGCTCCCTCTATTCAGACATCAGCTAAATACATTATAGCCACTTTTTCCACATCGCTTTTGTAATTTGGCATTTTTTAAACTTCACATCTGCATTCAATTCAGACTAAGTCTTCATTTGATTCAATAACATTTCTCCTTCTCTATTATAAAATCAGACAATCTTTTAAATAATTTCTGAGTATATTGTTCCCAAATAGCCTTTATTTCTTCTATAGTCAAATAGAATGCTCCACTGTATTAATTGGTCTTTCCCCCGCTCTTAATTGTAATTAGTTCTCTCTTATCATTTGTTTATTTCCCAGTCAACAGAACTTTCCAACAGGAGGGTTTCTTAACAATTAATTTCAAAATATTTTGATATTCTTTTGTAAAATTTTACACAACCCACAAGAAATATACTTTCAATACAATCTAGCTCTCCTTAGCCCTTCAGAATAAATACTCTAGCACACCTTCTGTTGTTGTTTTCCAAAAATTAAAGTTTTTCTTTTTAATCCTTAAACTTACATAGAATTTTATTCATCCAGAGCAGAAAGAGATTCTCCCAGTATAATGAACTTGCCTTTCAGAAGGTTCTTAACTTGTAAAACTGCCAATAATAAGTAGCTTCCTAATGTAGTTAAGAAGCGTTAAAGCTTGTACTGAGGAGACGGAGACAGCTGAGTGCAAGGAACACGTTTATTAACCAAAACAGAACTGACAGGAACAAGCACAACAGAAGCCGTCTGACAGCTATTTATACATGCAGCTGTCAGACGGTGAACCAATAGGAATTGGGTATTTTTTCCGCCGACCGGCAGGCGCGCCTGGACCAATCAGAGGGGCTTCTCTGAACGCCCTCTGCTGGCTGGGCTCGCCAGTACACAACACCCCTTTCCCCTGGATTGCGCAGGCGTAATCCTCAAGGTAAGAGGGTCGCCTGCGCATGCGTTGCAAGCGCCTAGGTAAAGATGGCGCTTTGCCCGAGGAAGGAGGAGTGTCGGCTCTGCCCTGGTGACGAGTCGGCCGCGTGGAGTCCCCGACAGGCCCAACCCCCGGCAAGGTACCAGCATGCAAAGGTAAGGCTGCTAGCGCACCGGGAGTGGGTTGCGCGGACTCGGAGACAGAGGGATTTTGACTGTTGGGCCGGCAGGCGGCGTTGTTAGGGCCTGGTTGTTTTGGCAATGATGGTCTGTCCACAGGCCTCTCAGTTGGTCGCCGTCGCAGCTGATCTACATGCCGCTGCCAATGTCTCCCATCACAGAGGAGGACCCTGTAGGAACAGGGCCCCGTTATGTCAGTGACTTGTCCTGGTAACCATTTAGGTTCGCCCGTAAAGTTGCGGGTGAATACCCCCTTCCCCACCAGAAAAGACCTCGGGGGGCAGGAAGGAGGGAAGGAAGAAGGGGAGTAGAGGGGGTCGAGACGGTCGAGAGTCGACCGGAGATGGCGGCCCATTAAGAGTTCAGACGGGCTTTTGCCGGTGGAAGGGCAAGGGGTAGAGTGTTGGGAGCGGAGATAGGTAGTGATGCGGGAAGGCCAAGGAAGGGTAGACATGCAGGCAAAGGCTTCTTTGGCAGAACGGATGGCCCGTTCTGCCAGGCTATTGCTAGCCGGGTGATAGGGAGGGACAGGGGCATGGCGAATACCCAAGGAAGAAAGGTAGGTGTGGAATTCCTCGGAGGAGAATTGCGGGCCGTTATCGGACACGATAACGTCTGGGAGCCCGTGGGTAGTGAACAAGGACACGGATGGTGGCCGAGGAGGTGAAGCTGGACATAGGAAACAGCTCAACCCACTTGGACCACGCATCCACAACGATGAAGAAGGTGCGGCCATCCATGGGGCCCATGAAGTCGACGTGAAGACGACTCCATGGGGCCATAGGACGTTCCCACTCCCTGGCCGGAGCGGCCGGAGGAGCGGTCCGCACTCGCTGGCAAGGGGAGCAATGCTGTACAAAGGACGTGATGTCTGCGTCCATGGATGGCCACCAGACATATCCGCGGCCGAGGCTCTTCAAGCGGACGATGCCCGGGTGACCGTCATGGAGGCGGGACAGCACCGCGCTGCGCAGGGAGGCAGGGACAACTACTCTGTTACCCCAGAGGAGGCAGTCTTGGAGGACTGAGAGCTCCAAATGCCAGCGGAAGAAGGGAAGCATAAGAGGGTCAGTAGACGAAGCAGGCCAGCCGCGATTGATGGCGGCCATAGCACGGGAGAGGAGCGGGTCAGTAAGGGAGGCCTGAGCGATGTCCGAAACAGATACCGGAAGGTGGAGGTCATTGATGAGGCAGAGGGAGTGCGTTGGAGCAGGGTCGGCAACAGGTAGGGGTAGAGGACAATGGCTCAGGGCGTCAGCGTGGGCAATGTGCCCACCTGGCTTGTACGAAAGGATGTAGGAGTAAGAAGAGAGGAATTCGGCCCATCGGAACATGCGGGGAGACAGAATGGGCAGAGTAGGGCAGTCCCCGGCAATGATGCCGAGGAGGGGCTTATGATCGGTGACAAGGGAGAAGGGCCGGCCATAGAGGTAGTGATGGAACCTCTTTACTCCCGCAACGGCGGCCAGCGCCTCCTTATCAAGCTGGCTGTAATTTCGCTCAGCCTTTGATAAGGTGCGGGAGAAAAAGGCGATGGGCGCCTCTGAGCCATCAGGGTAGGCGTGGCTGAGGACAGCCCCAATGCCGAAGGGGGAGGCGTCGCAAGCGAGGACAAGAGGAAAACGCTCGTCATATTGAGCGAGGACAGGAGGGGCAGTGAGCAAGCGCTTGACAGCCACGAGCGCATGCGCCTCACGGCATGTCCAAATCCAAGGGGAGGAGGCATCCAGGAGGCGGTGGAGGGGCTCAGCGAGGGAGGCTTTATGAGGAATGAAGGAGGAGTAGAAATTGAGGAGCCCCAAGAAGGTTTGGAGCCTGACCTTGTTGGAGGGGGTGGGAGCGAATAGGATGGCTTCAACCTTGGAGGGGTCGGGATGGATGCCTTGCGCATCGATGAGGTACCCCAAGAAGGTGACTGCAGGGACACCCAGCTGACATTTTGAGGGCTTGAGGTGGAGTCCAGCAGCGTGGAAACGCTGCAGAACAGACCGCAAGGTTTTGGCAAGTCCTAATTGATCCGGAGCGGCGATTAGGACATCGTCAAAGTAGGGTGTTACCCCGGGAATGCCATGGAGCAAACGCTCCATGAGGCCTTGGAATATGCCTGGGGCCACACTAATGCCAAATTGTAAACGGCGGCATTTGAAAGCGCCGCGGTGGGTGACAATTGTTTGCACAAGCGCGGTGGCGTCGTCTACGGGTAGTTGCTGGTACGCCTGTGCAAGGTCGAGTTTTGCGAAAACCCGGCCTTGGCCCAAGGAGTGCAAGACGTGTTGCACGACGAGCACTGGGTATGAGTGGGACTGTAAGGCCTTATTGACGGTCGATTTAAAGTCCGTGCAGATCCTAATGGATCCGTCGGACTTTAAAGGGACCACAATAGGCGTCTCCCAAGGCGAAAAATCGACAGATTCTAAAACCCCCTGGGCAATGAGTTTATCGAGCTCAGCGTCCACCTTAGCCTTAAGAGCGAGGGGCAGGTGGTGACCTTTGAGGCGGATAGGAGCCATGGAGGGATCGAGATTCAGAGAGATGGGCATGCCAGTATAGCAGCCCAGGGAGGAGTCAAATAGGAGCCATGGAGGGATCGAGATTCAGAGAGATGGGCATGCCAGTATAGCAGCCCAGGGAGGAGTCAAATATGTCAGAGAACTCAGAAAGGAGGGAGGAGAGAGATGGAGCAGAGGAAGGAGGGGGAGAAGAGAGAGAATGAACCCAAGAGATAGAAAGGCCCAAAGCCTGGAACCAATTGAGCCCCAGTAAAGAGGCAACGAGGGAATGTTTGATAACTAGGAGGGGCAGGACGGCTTGATGGGAGCCGTAGGAAACTAGGAAATGGCCAAAGCCCAGTAAGGAAATGGGATTGCCCTGGTAGTCCCGCAGGCAGCAGTCCGGGGGAGACAGGTGTTGGCGGCGGAACCAGGGCAGAAGGGAGTGAAGGGTGTCCCAGGACATTATGGATCGGGCTGATCCAGTGTCCACCTCCATAGAGCAAGGGACGCCCTCTATGAAGATAGGCAGGTGAAGCTTACCTCGGCCCTCCATAGAAGAAGAGGCCGAGTCAATTATCCATTCCGGGAAGGTATCATCAGGCTCTCCCACGGAGAGAGAGTGTTGGCAGCGTGATGGCAGGTGACCCGGAGTGCGGGGCAGCTGAGAAATCAGAGGTTGAGAGCGGCGGTCAGGCGGAGCCGAACGGCAGACTGATGCAAGGTGGCCTTTTTTGCCGCACTTGTGGCACAGGGCAGCGCGGAATCGGCAGGAGAAACAGAGGTTTCACAGCTGAGGCAGGGCCGGCCGTCTTTGGTAGAGAGGGCCTGAAGGCGATCAATGGCTAGGTCGATGTCAGTGCGGTAGGAGGTAGCGGCGGACGGAGCGTAGGTAGAAGGGGAGGCAGCTGCGGAGTGCGGAGGCTGAGAGAAGCGGCTGAAGTCCGGAGTGGACTGATCAGCCATCTCGTACGCTCGGGCGTCGTCAACAGCAATTTTAAGTGTTAGTTCAGGCCGAGCTAAGATGCGACGGTGGAGCTTCACATCACGGAGGCCGTATATAAATTGCTCGAGTAATGCCTCCTCGAGGTCATGGAACTCGCAATTTATAGCCTCCGCCCAGAGAGAGGCCATGTATTGGCTGATGGGCTGCACTTCTTTCTGGATGCAGCAGCGGAAATATTGATGCCGGGCGAAGCGCGAAGGAGCAGGCTCGTAGTGGTGTTTTAGCTTGAGAAGTAGCTGGTCCCACGGCATCGTGTGCACCGGAATCGGTGAAGAAAGAGCCCTCGCAGTGGCGAACATTTCTGGGCCACAGTAGTTGAGGAAAATCCCTTGTTTGCGTTTGAGGGAGAGGCTTGTGAGGTCATGGGCGATGAGGAAACATTCGAAGCGTTCCAAAAATGCGTCCCATGCCTCAGCCTCTGGCCGAAAAGGCGAGAAAACAGAGTTTGTGGCCATTGGAGGCACAACGTGAGGATCCATGTTGCCCATCCTCATCGCCAGCGTTAAAGCTTGTACTGAGGAGACGGAGACAGCTGAGTGCAAGGAACACGTTTATTAACCAAAACAGAACTGACAGGAACAAGTACAACAGAAGCCGTCTGACAGCTATTTATACATGCAGCTGTCAGACGGTGAACCAATAGGAATTGGGTATTTTTCCTGCTGGCCGGTAGGCGCGCCTGGACCAATCAGAGGGGCTTCTCTGAACGCCCTCTGCTGGCTGGGCTCGCCAGTACACAACACTTCCTAATGTAGTTAAGAGAGGAAATAGATGTATACAGTGCTTGTCTTGAAGGTGCCGAACCCTGGCTTAGGCAAGATGACTTTCCCTCTGGTTCCCAGAGCTCTCACACCTGCTGGAGATCACTATTTTACAATGAAGTCTTTGGCTGGGAGTTACATATGGTGGCCTAACATGGACTGGGAGATAGAAGAATGGGTGGATACCTGCACACCGTGCCAGGAGCCCAGACCAGGTCCCCCAGAGGCGCCCGCTAAGAAGTGGGAGCATCCTCAAGCACCCTGGTCTAGGGTGCACATTGACTTTGCTGGCCCAGTTCATGGCCAAACTTTCCTCGTAGTTGTGGATGCTTACTTGAAGTGGTTAGAGGTAGTCCTGATGACCTCCACCATGGCAGAAGACGTCTTGGTCTTTGACAACGGGCCCCAATTCACAGCCATACCATTTGAGACCTACTTAGCAAGTCAGGAATCAGGCATGCCCTGGTCACGCCATTCCATCCGGCTTCCAATAGTCAGGCGGAGAGAATGGTGCAATCTGCAAAAGAGGCCCTCGCTAGGATGGGCCCGGGGGATTGGCAAACACAGGTTGATCACTATTTGTTAATCCAACACATCATGCCAAGTGCCACTACTGGGAGAAGCCCCTCCGAGCTTCTCATGGGTTGCCAGCTAAGGTCCCACTTAGACCGGCTACACCCAAACTATTCTGCCACATCACCCCCTGACTCCACAAGTAAGATTCAAAACTTTAGTGTAAGTATACACCCACAATTACGCCAGGGGAACTCTGTGGATCCCTGCCATGGTGATAGGCATCACCGGGCCTCGCTCTAATCTTTTAGAACTCGAGGATGGTAGAAACTGGAGGAGGCATATTGACCAACTCTGTGGCCGCCTCTCCAACTCCACACTTAGAACACCAGACGCAACTCCTGAACAAATCAGCCAAAGCCCTACTCAAAAGGAGCAAACGCTCACTCCTTCTACAGCCAGCTCAAGCCCGAGGGTACTGGGAGACTTATCTGAACTTGTTGCAGGCCCACAGCGAGCTCCAAACGAGCAAATCCCAGAAGCTCCAGCCGCGGCCTGGGAAACCTCCAGGAGGTTCCACAGAGCGGAGCTGGAGAGCAGACAGGTCCATCCAACCTGCCCAAAGAACCGGTTCCAAATGAACTATGCAGGTCTGGTAGGAGTAAACAAAACCCAGCCTACCTGTGTGATTACGTGACCAATAGAAACAACCCAACTAAGAGGGGAAGGGTGTTAGATATTCACTCTAACTACCATGGTTTCCACCAAGGTCCTTTGTTCCAGCAGGAACAGAGGTTCAATCCTATTGGTTGAGAGGTCTGACAGCTCCCTATGTAAAGGGCTGCTGTCAGACCAAGCAGTTGCTGGATTATACATACTGTTCTACTGTTAATAAAGAGCTGTTGTTGCTATAAGCCTGTGTCTGCCTTCTTAATACCCAATCTAACAGAGCAAACTTGTGGATGTGCCTTGTCATCTCCTTGATCTGGAGAACAATTCCAAAGAACCAGTCCATTTACCAGCTTCCCTTTTCATTGTGGTCATTGGCTACGTAAAAGTGGAGCCATCTTCAGTCCGCCATTGCTGTACCCAGAAGTTGAATCCCTTCCTTGATCTCATTAGAATTCTGAAGTAATGAAAATGGACTTTTAGTCATTTGAAAAGAAAAATGATCTACTAATTTCAGCTTTATTGCAAAGAACCCCTAAAATTCATAGCAATGGCAATAGAACTTACTTATATACCTTTTCATAGTGCTTTACAGCATTCTCTGAGCTGTTTACAATGTCAGCATATTGCCCCCAACAATCTGGGTTCTCATTTTACTGACCTTGGAAAAATGAAAGGCTGAGTCAACCCTAAACTGGTCAGGATCAAACTCCAGGCTGTGGGCAGAATTAGCCTGCAATACAGCATTCTAACCACTGTGCCACCATGATTCCTTCTAAACTGCAAGTATCTAAAAATAGCAAAATATCTATATTTTTACATATGAAATCCATTGGAAGCAAAAGGTATAGCAAAGATATAGGTTCTGGTTATTCATAGAAAAGAGGGTAAAATAAATTAGGAGGTATTGCAAAACTGTAGGAAGCTGGCATTTGTAAATGATGTCAATTATTAAGGCATTGATTTACCTTCAGGAAAAAAAGCACTTTTGGATATTGATGTTATTTGCTTGATAGATATGGCACAGTGAAAATATCTGCAAATGGCAGAGTGTAAGATTTATATCTTGTGTTTTTGTCCAGAGCTATTTTTGCATCTGATATTGCAAGCTTAGCATTTCTTGGGTTTCAGAAGGTACAAGGCTGATAATAAATCACACATGCTGTTTTTTTTTCTTTTAAGGTGCATAACAAAACTTAAACCAAGCTGTATACACACTGAAAATTTAAAAATATGCATAATGTAGATATATTATCTTGATTAAATTAATGTGCATCCATCTTCACTCTACTTGATCCCTTGGCAGCTTCCAGTGCCATTGACAATGATATCCTTCGGATCAACTTAGAGGATAGGTGGCACTATATTGTGCTGATTTGCCTCATTTCTCTGGGGTCAATGCCAGTCAAAGGTGATGGAGGGGACAGTTCACACCCTTGGCTTCTACTGTGTGAGGTGCTGCAGGGTTTGATGCTCTCTTACTTCTATTCAGCATCTATACAGAGCTGAGTTATTTGCAGGACTGCCTCTCCCTGATTATATATCTGCCAACCCTACCAGAAGTGGCATGCTACAGGTCATGTCTGTTAGAGAGCTGTACTTGGTGGGACGTAGCAGGTGGGACTTCTTTGCCTTTGTACTTGTCATATGGAATATCCACCCCTCTGAAACAAGGCTAACTCCATCTCTGTCAATTTTTCAGAAGGCCCACAAAATCTGATTATGCCATCGGGTCTGAGGTCGCAGCGGACTAGCAAGGTACTGAGGTTGCTGCATTGCTTTGCACATCTACTGCCCTCTCTTAGACTTCAATTGTGATGTTTATTTTTTTTCCAGAATAGTACTTGTTTTTTATATATTACTTTTTATCATATGCTGGCCAGGGTAACTTTTTCATGAAATGGATTGCCATATAATTTTGATGAATAAATAAAACACAAGAAATAATAGTTGGCTAAGGTTATATTTAAAGTATCATACACGTATACTAATTAGAGAATTGGTATTTGCTGCAGCTCAAAATTGAGCTGCAACAAATCATGGTAAACATAAATAATTGAAAATAACATCATTTTAGTAATGGGTCTCTAACTCCATGGCATTGTAATAGTTAGTCCATTGGAGGAGTTTATTGATACTTTCTGTATGTTAGAGTCAAGTCCTCAGAATAGATTATGGCAATGATTCCCAACTTGTGGAGTTGCATCTCACAGCAGACTTGTCAGTTTATCAAACTTCCAAAATTTATAACTCTTTTAATTGGATTAGTAAGTTATTATATGTCAGAAGTCACTCTTCAATTTTTTTGCTCTTGGTAAATCAGCAGCCCCTCATTATTTTTAATCAAAGCCCAAAATGTACATAAAAGTGAAAGCATAGCTATCTATGTAATACAGAATCATGGCATTATAAGATTATTATAAAAGAAGTCCCATCTCAATATTAAAATGTCCAGAATTCTTAGAATGAGAATTGTGACTTTCTTCTTGAATCCTGCAAACCATGTATTTATTTATTTATTTATTTATTTATTACTTGAACTTATTAGTCGCCCCCTCTCCCCACAGGGACTCGGGGCGACGTACAAAAGTATTATATAGCGTACAGAGGAGGTAAGAATAAATAAATAAGTTACAATACCTAAAAAAGTTAAAACCCCAGTGAAATTAACCCTTAAAAACTAAAATTACCAATTAAAAATGCCCTGGGCTGGAGAGGTTGTAGTATTATGCCAGGTCAGCTAGTCGAAACAGGTAGGTTTTCAGCTTCATACGGAAGGAGCGAAGGTCGGTTGTTGTCCTGATGTCTGGGGGGAGGTCATTCCAAAGGGTGGGGCCCACTACAGAGAAGGCCCTACTCCTGGGCGCTGCCCTCTGGCACTCTCTGGAGGACGGTACCCGGAGTAGTCCCTCTCTGTGTGAGTGGACGGGTCGCAGGGATGTATGGGGCATGTAAAGCTGAGTTGCTTTTTTTTGTTTTTCTCCACCTCTCTCTAAATTGAAAAGGAAGCCAGAAATGTTCAGTCACCTGAGAAAGATGAGAATGAGACAATTATAGAGCAACAAATATTTTGAAAAAGTTCACATCTTAAAAGGATGTAGCCTAATCACGTTGTATGGAATTTTTCTATATTTTCCATATGGTATTGCAGATGGTAAAAGACTGCATCTTGCTAATGAGTGTGCTCTTCTATCTGTATGATATTTAGTTGGCTTGAGCAAGCAATTTATTTTATACAAATCATAAGTGCTTGTTAGTCAGTTTGATGTTCCATATAATGAACTCTTTCTTTAATGTTTGTTTTACAATGTTCAGGCCTTAAAACCAAGAATCATTATGAAAAGGCATATAAACATAATTTTTCTTCTAATTAACAAACTCATGTGTTAAAAGTCCAGGTCTAGAAGAAGAGCCCAAATGTAGAAGGGACTAGATTTAACGTTAATCAACTACTATACATGGCATCCTAAATCCTCAACTCAGTTTTCAATAGTCCAGCCTCAACTTTTAAAACAGTCTTTGGTATGTATTTAGGGGTTTGGAAAATGGATCTCAGTGTTAGGATTGAACTATTCTAGGACGGAAATTGTCTTTAAGTAGTTCTCCCATATTTGTTTTCGTTGATATTTTCCTCAAACAGTGACAAAGGCATTTGCAGGGGGAGTTTGCAGACCCACTCCATTCAAGCACTGATAATGTTATCTAGCTGGGTAATGAAAAGTCAACAAGAAAACAGCCAAGCTCAGAGTATCAGTTTTTAATATCTAAGTTATAACATTGTGTGTAGTACAACAGGGATAGAGTTTGCATTGCAACAGTGTTATTTATTTATTCATTTATTTTTTATCCTGATTTTACTGTTATTTTAGTAAAATTGGCATCAGACTCCTTGGAGACCTGTGAATATAGGAAGTGGGATTTACTAGACTGATATTCTTCAGAGTTTGGAAGATAGAATACACATTGCTTTTTGCAATTGGAAAAAGTGTGTATGAAGATAATGAATAGTAAAATCATGTTCATGAATTTAGATGCCATGAGATGCAGAACTACATTGTACTGCACTAAGTCATTGGAAACACGTAGAATGGAATAAGAGAGTTGAAAGGGACCTTGGAGGTCTTCTAGTCCAACCTCGCTTAGGCAGGAAACCCTACACCACTTCAGACAAATTGTTATCCAACATCTTCTTAAAAACTTCCAGTATTGGAACATTTACAACTCCTGGTTCCACTGATTAATTATTCTGTCAGAAAATTTCTCCTTAGTTCTAAGTTGCTTCTCTCCTTGATTAGTTTCCATTCATTGCTTCTTGTCCTGCCTTCAGGTGCTTTGGAGAATAGCTTGACTCCCTCTTGTTTGGGGCAGCCTCTGAGATATTGGAATATTGCTATCATGTCTCCCCTAGTCCTTCTTTTCATTAAACTAGACATACTTGATCAACAGTTGAGAATATATGTAGGTTCTTGATGTTCCCTGAACATGGTTTTCTTTTAGACCAAACCTCCTTTGTTCAAATCCTTCATGATCCTGTAAACAAAGAACTTTACACCTAGATAAACATTAAATATAGCAAATGGCTACTGTATTAAAATCTTTGCCCTATGGGTTTAAGTTTACACAACATGGTAAGCTACCGTAAAACCAAAGAAATCACTTTATGACGTAATGCAATGAGGCCTTTCAGTCAGAGCTTCATATTTGTAGCAGCTTAACATATCTTGATGTAATTAAACTGAATGTAAATAAAAAGTGTAGATGGGGAAATTTCTTTTGAGCAGTAAATGGCAGCAGAGGTATAAAATTTAAATTCTTTCTTACCAACTAGTGGCCAATTTCTACAGATTTTATGTAAACCTGATATGGCAGCACTATATGTAAATTCTATCTGTAGGACTATAGAATACACACTTAATGCATTTGAAATTTAAAACAATAAGTCCTATAAGAAACAAAAGTTTATTATAAAAAATAGTATAGGTCAACTCCATAATCCCTTCTATTAGTGGTCGCCAACCATGGACCACTGGTGGTCCGTGAGAAAATTTTGGTGGTCCGCAGAAAAATTATTTGCATTTTTATATTGCACTAAATACTATTTATCTTTTTAAAAAGTGGTCCGCAGGATTTAAAATTATGAATTTAGTGGTCCCTGAGGTCTGAAAGGTTGGTGACCCCTGCCTTATATCATAGGCTAAGACTAATATACTTTTGTACTAGCTTACCAAGAGGCAGTGGGATTTACCCTGAGAAGAATAGGGTTGCCTTGTAGTCATGTTTTTAAAATAAAAAGTCATGTGCATATATCAGATTCTGCATCATGAAATAAACGAAGGGAATCCTAATGTGACAGGCAACAATCCTGGTGTGAAATGCAAGATGAACCCCCCCCCCCTCTTCGGTTGGCTCCAACCCTGTAGTGTTTTAAGAGGGCCCTTCCCTCCCGTAATGGCAGATCTGTAATTGCATGAATTGGGTGCTTACCCCCACACCCCACCCCGGCTCAGTCTTTTTTTAAAAACAACTTCCCCGTGTTTTGAATCCTCGTTAGCCGCGCAGTCACGTCGGACGAATATGCGGCCGTGTGAAATTTAACCAACCAAACTCTAATAAAACAAAATCGCCCTCTCCTCTAATGGTTGACGTATAGCCCTCTGGCAACCACCAATTTAGGATTAGATCGCGTGCAGCCGGTAAAATGAACTCCGGGTTCAGTTTACGCCAGTATAAAAGGGAGCAATTTGATGCTATGAGACTAATGACTAAATCTGCGAGAGCCGCACGTTCGCTTAAAAAGATAAGAAAAAGGGGTTCGTTTATGCCTTTAAACAACAACAACAACAACAAAAAACCAGGCCGCCCGACCGAAAACACAGGAAAAGCTCCAGGGCTCAGAACGCAGAACTAAACAGGAGCGGGAACTACGCGTGCGCACGAGGGCAAGCGTAGGTAGTCTTCCTTGTATGGGCGGAGTCTACAACATCTGCTCTCGAATCCTATTATGTTCCATTCAAAGAGAGGGAGGGGGGGGAGAGACAGGCCTTCCTTGAGCCGGAAGAGGAAACGGTATTTTAAGCGTTCATGGCCGCGCTCTTAGCAACGCGGAGAGCGGTGTAGCGAAAGAGGTTTTCGCGGAGGGGCTTAGGCTTGCTCTCTGGTTCCGAGGGATGGCGGAGAAGTTCGACTCCCTGGAGGAGCACTTGGAAAAGTTCGTGGAAAACATCCGACAGTTGGGCATCATTGTCAGCGACTTCCAGCCTAGCAGCCAAGCGGGACTCAGCCAGAAATTGTGAGCTTCCTCCCTCCCTCCTTCCTTCCCACTCGGGATTCCCAAACCTTTTCTCCAAAGTTTCACTTGTCACTGAATAGCAAATATTATTATTTTAAATATTTTGAAGAGTTTTATTTGTAGGTGGAATTTGAACATTAGGCTCTTTGGCTAATATGGTACTGTCCTTTCAAGATTGATGTCCCTAGCCTATTTGAAGTCTCATCAACTTAGATGAAGTTCATAAAAATCAAGTTTTGTAACACCCCCCCCCCCAAATGAATTGTTAATAGTTGTGTAACTTACATTCATTAGATGGCCTGAAACAGTTTCTTTAATTTTTTTTTTAGAAAAAACAGCAAATTTATACAAGGCAACTTTAAAGACAGTTGTTTGCAATTTAAGAGCTTGAGTATTAGGCTGTTGTTTTCTTCCTAATGTTCAATGTTAATTGGAACCTACTAAGTTAACTGGAATATAACATACATTGGGAATTGTTTTCATCCAAGTTTCTTCCACAATGTGCCATTGTGGTTAAATTGTTGGATGGAGCTCCTGGGAGTTCCAGGTTCTAATCCATCCTCAGCCATTGGGTGATTTGGCCAGACACTCATTCCCTGTGAGCCCATCTACATAACAGACTTTTATTATGAGGAAAAAAGGAAGATTAGTTATGGGTACTGTCTTGAGCACCTAGAGGAAAGTCAAGATATCTCACAAACGAAGTATTGTTTGTGTTATGGATGTCTTTTGTGACAGCTATAGGATATACAGGTAGTTCTTGATTTATGATCACCATTGAGCCCAACATTTGTGTTGCTAAACAAGACATTTGTTAAGTGAGTTTGCCCCATTTTATGACCTTTCTTTCCATATTTGTTAAGTGAACTACTGCAGTTGGTAAGTTAGTAATATGGACACTGCGACTGGCATAAATATGAACCAGTTGCCAAGTATTTGAATTTTGATCTTGTGACCGTGATGATACTGCAACGTGTGAAAAACTGTCATAAGCCACTTTTTCAGTGCCATTGTAACTTTGGTCACTAAATAAACAGTGGTAAGCTGAAGACTACCTGTATAGCTATTATCTATATAACAGATATGTAGTGTAAGGTCTTTTTTATAAATTTCTTTCATTGTCTTCAAAAGCCACATAAGCTATTAACACATGGAAGAATTGGAGGTTGAAATTGTCATTCTTATTTTGTTGGCAATTCCTTGTGTCAAGCTTCAGGGAAAGAATATTAAAGGAGATTTGCCAATTTGCTTTCTTTCTCTTTTGTTCTGAGAGCTTCTGTTTCCTTTATTTTTATTGCAAACATTTCATATTGTATAGCTAGATTGGTTATTGACAAGCCTCATAATGTTTTTTACAAAACCCTCTGCTGGCACAGAGAATGTATAAATTGATAATTCGACTTTACTGTGCTATAAATTAATAAAATGCTTTCTGTCTAGGAATTTTATGGTTACAGGCTTGCAAGATATTGACAAGTGCCGACAACAGCTTCATGATATCAGTGTGCCTTTGGAAGTCTTTGAGTAAGTGTTTAACTTCTTACCCCAGCTGTCAGTATGTGGCCCTAGAGATATTGATACTGTTTACACAAGAGCAGTCACATATCTGTTCAGTAAGTCTAATAAATTGGACTGAGGGCATAGAATATATGTTTAAACACTAGAAATTCATTTTTAAATATCCTTTGGAGTGCACAATGCTAAATATTGTTGATTTTTGAGAAGCATCTTATATCCTTTTGCTCTTGGGAAATACATTTGCAGAGGCTGTAGTTGTACCTGCAATGTGAAGGTAATGAAATCTCCCTACAGATTCAGATTGGGAGGACATTTTCATTTTTCTGGGAGTATGCTGAGGTAGTTTAAAAAGTTCTAGATGTATTAAGTTTATCTCATGTTAAATACAGTGGTATCTATTTTGATTTATTTTCCAAGAATCAATGGGAAATTGCATGTGGCTTGGCACTGAATTTCACTGGTATCACCAGTTTTGCTTACAAAATGGGCCGCGAGAATAATAAATTGCTCAGTTCTCATATACAATACTACTGAATGCTCTTCATATCTTTTCCTAGATCTTTTCTGTATAGACCGAATAGATTGCTGGGAAATCAGTGTCATTAAAGGTAGCCCTTGGTGAACAATCATTTGTCCAACAACTTATTCAAAAATACAATGGTGCTGAACAAAAAGACTTATGATTTATCCCCAAAGTTATGCCATTGTAGTGCCCCTGCAGGTACGTGATTGCAGTCTGGGCTCTTGGCAACCTGTTTCCACTTACAACAGGTTGCCAAGCACCTCATGATCCTATGATCACCATTTGTAATCTTCCCTGCTGACTTCTCCGGAAAATCAGTGGGGAAGCCAGCAGGGAAGGTAGCAAGGATAGAGCTCACTCTCATTCCTAGGGGCTGTCTGAAAAAGATCTATCAGGACCCATTTTGAGATGGACCTTTTTCAGCCAGCCTCTTTGAGAACTGAAATCAAATTGATTTTATGGCAAAGTTCCTCTGCCAAGCAGCTCTTCACTCTCAAAGATGCCGGCTTAAAAACTCCATAGTGAAAGCCAAATGGGATTTTAGCTTGGGGTTCTGGCACCATAGGATGTTTGGAACCAGACTGACCCCAAACACTCCATTCTGCAAGTGCCCTGTACTAAAACCCACTAAGCTTTTGCCATGGACTCTTTCAGCCAGCCTCTTTGAGGGCAGAAGGGCCACATATCAGATTGATTTTGCACCCCACAGGGCAAAATAAATCTGGCCATGTGTAGATATTCTCTACACAGAAGGGAGGGGAACTGCAACACTGGGCTGAGGAAAGGAAGCTGGGATCATGAAGATGCAAGTTTTTCTGCTAGCCCAGTGCTAAAAATTTCCTTTTGCCCATGGAATCATGTGGTTGAGTGAGGAGAAGGCCCAAGCCTTTGGGGAGGGCGGGGGGAAAGAGGAAGTCCACACTCCAGTGAACTAACTAGCCAATGCCTCATAGCTCATGGCAAATGTTTGCATGCCAGTTGATACTGGGCCTCCTCCACTTCATGAGGGGAAACTGGTATTGCAGTTGTTGAGTATGGCAGTCATAAGGGTGCCTTGGTTAACAACCGCAATGACTTATGATCCAAATTTGGGGCTCATATATTGAATATCTGTAAATGTTTCTTAAATTCTGTGCTATTGTGATTGTGAAGTTAAATATGTTAAATGATAATCTAGTGTGAATTTCAGAAAATTATATTGGTAGAATACATAGCATATGTTAGTGGTGGCTTCCGGAATCTGGTACACTGCGACAGGGCTGGGTGTCCATTATGTGCATGTGCGCTGCGCATGTGTGAGCACCCACTGCCCGCAACGCTCCAGCTGCTCGGCGGAGCGTTGCACAGGCACCGTACGCTGTGTGCGCAAATGGCCCGGTTGGGAGAAATACAGCTAAGGAATGCAGGCGGGTGGGCCCTCTGAAGCACTGTACCAGAACGGTGCCTGCTGCTCCCAGCAGGCACTGGTACGCCCATATCATGGCATACCTCCTGAAACCCACCACTGGCATATGTGCATGGTTAATATATGTGAACCACATTAAAATCTCGTATCATTTATTTTCTCAGATACATAGATCAAGGTCGTAATCCCCAATTATATACTAAAGAATGCTTGGAAAGAGCTCTAGCCAAAAATGAACAAGTGAAAGGTAAAATTGATACTATGAAGGTAAGTTGTCTCTTGTATATAAAAAACCCTGTATTCCTTAAGTGTACATGGTCTGCATGTGCATTCAAAAGCTTCAAGCCAATAACTGCAGAATTAGTTTTTGCTATTAACTTATTTAGTTATTTACTTTATGTACAAAGTTAAAAACAAAAACAAGACAGAAAAATAATTAAAAGCTTTTAGTAATTTAGTAATCTTTTATTGATTAGCCTTTTAAGCCATATCTGAATGCAAAATGTAAAATACAGAACAATAATAAGCATATATTTAAAAAGAGTACAATGAGTAAAAGAAAACGCAAATCATATTTCTCTGGCACACCTAAATTTATTCCATTTTAACCATCGTCTTATTTTGTATTTCTAGTATGGCCTAATGGCTAATCATTTAAAAAATCTGCAGGTGACTGCATGCAATTTCCCCAGCAGTAGAACCATTTTGCAAGCTCCATCCCCATGTTACAGGATCCCCAGGCGAAATGGCAGAACCCTGTCTTCAGGTCTTTCCAGAAGGCCAGCAAGATCAGAGTCAATCTGACTTCAGGGCTCTCTTGAAATGAAATGTGTTGCTTTTGGGGTTTTTTTTTGGAATCTGACTGGTTGTTGCAGGCAGAAGCTGCAAGCAAACATGCTTATTGATTCCATTTTTGAAAATATGTTCATATATTTTAAAAATTGCTTGGGACCATGGGGCTTTCTACAGTTTTTTGAGTTCTCATAGTTTTCTCTGATGGAACGCTTAAGTTTTTTAAAATATTAAAACATAAAAGATTTAAGATAGTTAAGATATATACTGTGGATATCAAAAGTCTACTCACTCCTATTAACTGCCAGGTTTTTGAGATGTAACCCCCCCCCCCCCCAAGATATATCACTTCAATTTTTTCACTTTTTAAATTAACATATAAGCTGTAAAATTCTTTCAAAAAAAAGCTGAAAGTTTTTTTTTTAAAAAAAACTAGAGTAATGTGGCTGCATAAGTGCACACACACTTAAATTAATACTTTGTTGAAGCACCTTTTGATTTTATGATTTTATGTAAGCAAAATATACCACAGTGAGCAAATCCTCTGTACATGGCTTCATTCTTATCTGCGGTAATGGGACTGATTTAGCTGAGTCATCTCTCTGAGTGTTTTGTATAGTCAGTACATTAGAGCTGAATGCATAAGACAGTGAGATGGTGCTCTGTGTTTATTCTTATTTGGCATTCAATCTTTTGGGTTATGAGCCTATCAGCATGCCACATCTTGCATTGGGAATCTTTGCCCTCTCTTCCTTGTAAAGGTGTTCCAAATCTATCAGATTGTGAGGGTATCTCTTATGAAAATACTCTTCAGGTCACCCCACAGATTTTTAATTGGATTCAGATGTGGGCTCTCTCAGTCCATTCCAAAACTTTGATGTTCTGGTGGAGCCACTCTCTTGTTGATTGGAAGTATGCTTTGGGTTGTTGTCATGTTGAAAGGTGAAATTCCAGTTTCTTTGCATGACTTTTTATTCTTTTTCACTTAGAAATTCAAAAGCCTATTGATTCAGGAACTGACTAAAGTGTTCCCAGAGGACATGGCTAAGTACAAAGCTATTCGGAGTGAAGATCCTTCTCCATAATTACATTTTCCCTTGTCCTGCACTCTCTTCCAGACTGATATATTTATATGATAATAATTGACAGCTTGAGAAGTGAAGATATGTTCATCTGAAATACTGATTAAATATTGTATCTCTTGGCCTGGTTGGAATTCTTTTGTGCTACATATGCAGTCATTAAGGAGGTTCAAAAAGAATCCAGAACTTCAAAACATCTCTCTAAAGTGATACGAAGCCTGTTTCTGAACTGAAACCTATCTCCTTTGCATCTTGTAAATACTACACAAAGCATGATGGGTTTAGGATTGCGATTGTGTATTGTAGCTACTACGAAATGGGGTAGCAGTATAAATGTGTCATTATTTCTTCTGAATTCTAAATTATTATTTTGAATTAGTTTCTAGGGTGAAGTCTTTTTGCTATATTTTGATCTACAAGAACAATACTTGTTCATTTTGTGTTGTCATAAAAAACTGGAATGTTTCTAATATTATATATGGAAATATACTTGGAGGTACTGTCAAAGCAACTTTTAATTTCTTCTGTTTTTCATAGTTAATGAAAAATTGAACTTCTAAATATATTATAGTCTTAATATATTAAATTGTTTTACATCTTTTATATGGTCTTCTGCTTTTCTGTTTATATCTCTCCGATAGCAACCATGAGAATTGATTACATAAATTGTAAACAAAGGATTTACATTTTGTATCTTACAAAAATATAGCTATAAGCTTATTCATACAGGCATGTTAATCATTTATGGCACTCAGTTCTGATTTGCATGGAAATGAGTTGTTATGAATAAACAGTAGAAACAACTTGCATATCTTATCTTGAGTATTTTTCATTGGAATAAATTGATGTTTAACTATTTAGTGGAAAACATTTTCTGAATCATATCCAAAATGTATAAGAAAGTTCATGTACATATGTGCACATGTGGTACATTATATATTGCCTCCCAGCAATTTACCTCCTTGCAGCAAGCGGGGAAAATGGAGCTTGTGGAGGCGGCAATAGGCTATGACAATCCCTGAAGTCTGAAACAGCTGATGATTGGGAGGCCCATGCTGAAATTGAAAGTAAAACTTGCTGTTTGCTGCACCAGGCCAATTGCTGAGAGGCAGAGGCAGATTATTATTTTTTTGTGCTAATCAGGCTGTTTGCTGCAAGGAGGTCAATAACAATAAATGCCTATAGAATGTTCAAATTATTAGACTTATTTTTTAAAGACTGATTTATTATTGTTCTAGACAACAAAATGAAGAAGCTTTTTAAAATAAATGCTTGATCTGAGGAGGCCCAGTGCTATTGTATCTTCTTTTAAATAGCAGAGAATAACTATACTTCCAGAAAGCCACATCAATTTTAACAGCATCTGTACAAGTATAGTTTGAAATGTAACACCACAAACAGTGTATATTGTCTGTACTGTTTGCTGTTAGTTGCAAGGAGGCAAATTGCTGGGAGGCAGAGGCAGATTTTTCTCCTTGTTTTCCTCCCTGAAAGCTAGGTCAGTCTTATACTTCGGAGCGTCTTATACTCTGAAAAATACGGTATATGATTGTGGGACACTGCAAATCTCATAAATACGAGTCAGTTGCCAAACGTCTGAATTTTAATCACATGACCATGGGATGCTTCAGTGTTCTTAAGTGAAAAATGGTCATAAATCACTTTTTAAAGGGCCATTGTAACTTCGAACGTCACTAAGCAAACTGTTGTAAGTTGAGCACTACTTGTAATTCTGCCTTTGGCAACATTCCAACTATGGCTGGCTAAGAACTGCAGTAAGACTAACAGATTTGACTGTGAAGGGTGTGGTTACTAGTTTCCTGATATTTTTTATGATTATTAAAATATTGGTTTCATGAGACCCTCTAAAAAGAATATAGTTAGTTGTATTGCTGAGATATCTTAGTAAAAACTCCTGTCTTTTGAACTCATTATCCCTAAAATTAAGTAATGGAAGTATTTAGCAATGAGATCTTTAAAATATTGAAGATACTAACATACTAACATTTGGCTGCAGTGGAAAGGAATATCTTTGTATTTGTTGCCTGCAGGGTTGGAACTTGGGAGATTAATTCTACCATGACGATTCTTCTCTGGGCATCTGGGGGAAAAAATCGCCCTAAAGTGGATTGGTGGTGGCTGATTGAGATTAAAGTTTTTTGAGGTTTTCTAGTTCTTCAAATAGCTCTGTCCCTAGAAAGCACTACTGGGTGAGTCAATGGCCAGAAAATATATGCCCTGCAATTTAAAAGATGTTCTATTCCATTAACTGACTGAACTGGATACTCCCTTTTGGGAGCTCCTGAGAATCGTACTGAAAATCTAAAGAAGGTATGCGAGTACATTTTGGCATTGGCACTTCTAAACATACCAGTGGCTCTTGCTGGTAAGATCTGAACAGGGTGGGCAAAATGGCAGGTACCACATGGTCAATTATGCAGCTACATCCTTGGAAGGCAGAGGGAAAGCAGAGGAATATTGCCTTTCAGAGTCCTGGGAATTTGAGATTGGAGGGTGTAGCATGGTGAACCCTACTTGTATAGTTTATGTAAGGAAAGGGAATATCCTAAACAAAGGATCAGTTATTGAAGTGATCCGTTTTATTATCAAGGATGTGATGAGTTTGAAACTTGAAATGGCATATTACAGTGTCTCAAGGTTTGGTTTTTGTCTCCAATTCCAATTTGACATCATAATGCAGTAAGAGGAAAAGAAAACCTGAAGTTGCATCTGTGTGCAGTATATTCATCTAGAAAAAGGATATAATCTAATTAAAATGGATTTAAATATTTAATGGAATAAACACTAAAATATTGCTTCAGACGCTTTCAGAAACTGACATACAATCATCCTCAGGAGGATATATTTTCTGAGTTTTAGTAATGGAAGGATTAGTCCTCTGATTTTTTCTTTGAAGTACTGTTACTATGAAGCTAATTTGTATATTTTATTACAGCAGTTATATAAAACCATGTAATCAAAATCTACAGTTATATACCAAATATATGAAATGTGTTGACAAGAACAAAAGAAAAAAAGAATTTAATAATAATTCAAAACACATAGTTTGATCTAATATTTGCTTCTTGCAGAGAAAACATAACTGTGATTCAAGTGAAATCTTTTGTTAGTGGGAATGGAACATTTTACTTTTGCAGTCCCTAATGACTTCTGAAAAAATTGCTCCCCAAAGCTAATATTTTCAGGGACAGTACAGATAATGCTAAGCCTTGCTAAAGATAAGAAATGTATGAAAATTGTTTTTCCGTCCCTCTTCCAGTAGTTCCTACTAGTCAGAGTGCCCTGAATGGAACATATCAGGGATGTGTGTACTTTGTTATCTTAGTATTATTAAAAAATTATAGTGGCAAAGGCCATGTAGTTGAGAGAACTTGTATATAATATTTTAAAGCAGTTCTAGTTTTAAAAAGGAACACTATTTTTCAAAGTACAGTTTGAAAATTATGGGATATATGTTTAAAGCATCAAAAGACTTGCATCCTGCAACTTGAACATGTTCAAATTGTCTGAGTCGTCTTTGACATTCTCCTTTGTGAGTTTGAGCCTTATCTCTCTCTCCTGTCTTGCCTGTCAATGTTACAGTTACCTTATCATAGCTTTTTTTTTCTTTTTGAAGATTCAAACAAGATAAAGTAGGTGCTGCAATTCAGCCTTCTCTATGTTATTTGCCAACAATCCTAGAACCCAACTCTGCTTTTATTTTACTAAAAAGCATTATATAAAATTTTTGATTGATGAAAGCCCTACTGGGTAATGGCAATCAGTATCTACTGTATCCAACAAGCCTAAAGTGTATTCCCACCAATATCTAAAGAAAGGGAAACCCCATGACTTTTTACAGATGGAGCGACTTAGATGAGTGACTTGCAATCTTCCCTGTTGGTTTCCCCCATTGACTTTGCTTGTGGGAAGCCAGCAAAATAAATTGCAAATGGTAATCACACAACCTTGGTACAATGTAACCATTGTAATTGCAAGTCTTTTGCCAATCACCCAAATTGTGCTCACATGTCTATGGGGACATTGCAGTGGCTGCAACTGAGGACTGGTTGTGAGCCCCCTTCGTTCAGTACCATCATAACTGAAGAGTTGTTGAACAAGTCATAATCTGAGGACTACCTGTCTTTGCTAACCAATAGGATATAGAAGGTTGCAACCAGTGGCATCCATGGCAAACCACAAACAAAATCAATAGACCAGTTACGTCTTACATTCCAATGAATACAGTAGTGATAATGGGGGGGGGGGATGAGTTTTGAGAAAAATGGATTTCAAACATGATCCAAGGGGAAAAATTATTCTGTTTAATGATGCTAATAGGAATGTACAGAAAAAGGGAATGGGCATTTGGGAGATACTACTATTCAATGTGTATATAGAGAAAAAGGTTGATGCTGTAGGTATAGATGTTTTAACCAAAGGAATGTTTAAATATGAATGTAGCTTGCTTGTGAGTGGCTGTGTGATTTCCCTAAGGTAAGGATGAGGGCTTGATATCTGATGATTGGAAGAATTCATTTCTGATTCTTCAAGAGTGAAGGCAAAATCTCCAGTGGGATCAGTTTCTTGGATGTCTGGAAAAGTGGTGGAAAATTCATACAAGATACAAAAGGTGACAAATTTTTTTTTTTGGGGGGGCATGCAGTGCAGCTTTATGTCAGACAGGAATTGGTAGTGTTTCATAGATAACATCATACAAAATGTACCTTATAAGAACCATCCTTTTCGCTTATCACTATACTTGCTAATAACTATTTTCATAATAGACATAATTGCCTATCTCATATATGGGGATTCTGTGATAGCCATTCTTTGTGCCCGAGGTGTTAGTAATTTGCTGGCAATCTTACTGGAATCAGCTATTTCCCCCTCTCAATGCTGGGATTTGATTTGACTTCCAGGCAGCATTTTAATCTTAAAGGAAGCAACCAAGGTCATTAGCTGGTTATTATATAATAATTTCTCCTGGAGAATGTCCTTATACAATGGATGTTTATTAATTTTACATGTCAGTCATCCAAATGCTTGGCTAAAATATAGAAAGATGGAAACAGATTTTAATACTTACTAACCAACTGCACTGAACACTTGCTGTGTCTCTCCCCTTATACTTTCAAGTAGAGCAAGGCATGATTGAAAAAGAGCTTTACAAATTCCAATATGATTTGACTTGATCAGACTAATACATGAAATGGAATGTAACTGTCTGCTGTGTTCCAGATTCCTGAACGGAATTATTTTGGCAATTTAAAAATGTCAATGCACATTTAAAATGCTCATTTGAAAATTTAAAGTGTGTGTTTGGAGATAAACCACATTATATAATGCTAATTTAAATACTAGATTGTGCGTCACATGCTGGCCACGCCCGGTTTAGCAAAAGGGGGGTGGAAGTCCTGATAGGTCATGTGATGCCGCTCTGATGATGCGAGTTTGATACCCCTGAGTTAGATACAAAAGAGGTGTTTGTGTGTGTGTAATTTATGGGAAGGGATAGAAAGGAAGAGAGATCAGATCAATGAAAGTGCCATTTATTCATCCCTCACCGGAGCTGCATTTTTCTTTTCAAGAGAAATCCAGAAAAGAGTTTTTGGCTCAACATTTGCAACAGTCTTGCTAAAGCTCTTTATCAGATATTGCTCTGGTCAAAGTAGGGCTAGCAGGTCATTGGAGAGAGGTTACAAGAAGGAGATTAGAACTTCTATGATCTTTGGCGTTTTTAAATCTGAAGAGAAATGCCTGCAAAGTCTTCCTTGATCACACTGTACAGGCTGTACTAATTGGTGTTTCTGGATGGCTGCTCATATGATTTCAACTCAGCAAAGTGTCTCAGGGAACTGAAGATGATAGCAGTCTTGTGCTCAGATATATTGCTTTTTACTCAGGATGCTGAGATTTCAAATAAAATGTGGCCATGGTAATGAGAATATTATTGAAATCAGTGGGATATTTCTGTTTTCCAGTAGAGTGGAGGGAGGGGTCACAGAAGGGTTATCGCAGCCTGATTGGTCCATTTGACTGAGAGAAAGCTTCTTAACCTTCGGCTTCTCCCGTTGGTTCCCAGTTTCCTCTCAGTCGGTCCAAAGGCTAAGGTTTGGTTCCTAGTAAGAGAGTTTTTATAGCTAATATAGTTATTGGAATTAGTGAAAATTGAGCATTCTAAATTTAAATTTTTTTTTATAGTTGGTCTGCCTTGCAGGGCTGTTGTTTACTGCCCTAGGAAGGCTGAGAGACAGTGGGGGGGGGCGTTCCATGCCTTCCCTCTCCTAAGGGGATCGCCCGAGCTGATGCCTGGAGTCTCGGGCGTGCTGGGCGATCCTAATGCCTCTATTGCTTCTCTCGCTTTGATTTGCTTTAAGTCGCAGCGCGCCGGGGCTTTTCGGCGTGAAAGCGGCAGATCGGCTTCTTTTCAAGTCGCTTTACTCCCGGGGCCGGTTACAGCTCGCGGCAGCGGCGCGGGGGCGTTTTTCTTGCCTACGGGGGCCTTTTCGGCTGTATCAAGTGAGTGCTGGCTGGGATCGGGGCGGCGCGCTTGCGAGCGGTCGCCCAAAGGTTCAGGAAGCGAAGGGCAAGGACGGCGGCCATTTTTAGGCGCGCTTTTGTCGGAGGACCGCCCAAAGAAGCCGGCGGCCATTTTGACTCACGTGGCCGGGCCGGCAGCACGTAGAGGCCGGAGGAACGTGTTGGTGCGAGTAGCAGCGTTGCTAGAAGCCCGGAGCAGGCGATCCTCACCAGCTAAAGGGCAGTAGCTGCTTAATTTCTCCCTGGAGCATGTGAGTGGGGCGATGGCGGAGAGATCAGAGTCCCAGCAGGCCGCGCCGTCTCAGGCCGGCGAAGATAGGGCGGATCCCACCCCCCCAGCTAGGCCTCGAGCTTCTAGGCCTTGCGCAGAGGAAAGGCCTTCAAGGGCCCTGCAGAGAGATGAGCTCAGGCGATCCAGGGCCATTGAAAAGGTCATTGAAAGGGCTGAGAAAAGGCAGGCCCGGGATCCTAGGCCTAGATCCAGATCTCCACGCCCTGTGGCTTCCTGCCCTTCTCCCCCTGTGGCCAGGGGGTTTAGTCCTTCATCTTCCTCTGCCTCCCCATGCAGATCTGATAGAAGTCAGGGGCGGGGGGACCCTCGCTCTCCTTCTCCTTCCCTGGGGACTAGAGAGGCAGATAGGGAGGACCCGATGGAGGGTACATCTGCAGGCCCAGTCAGGGGCAGGAAACGTAGCAGGGCCTATGTGGCACCAGACTATGATTCAGATGGCGATGAGGAGGATCTGGAACACCTCCCTGAGAACCTCAAGAGGCTTATTTCCGCGGCCATCTCTAGGGGCATTGCCCAAAGGGACAGGCCGTACCATCACAGTAGGATTACTCCCTTTAGTAGGTCCAGGTCTAGGGCTTCTTCCCCCTCTCTCATGAGTGAGGTCTCCTCTAGGGGGGAGGCAAGGAGGGATGATTGGGGGTTCTCGGAGGAGGAGGATGCGGCTCTTGAGCCGCCTCGTTCCTCAAACCTTTTCCTCCAGGCCATGTTCAAACCTTTGCTTAAGAAGGCTAGGAGGACCACCAAGGTAGGCACAGGGGACCCCACAGTCCCGCCGCCCACAGATCCGGACATGGTCATGTTCTCAGCGACGGCCACCAATAAGGAGGAGATCCCTGCTCCTCCCCTTTTCTTGGAGGTAGTTACTAGTCAGTGGGCCCGTCCTTCTAACTTTTCTCCTCCTGGCAGCAACGACCGTCGCGCCTATAACATGGAAAAGTCTTTTGTGCAGGCTATTCAGCTTCCAGTCATAGATCAGCCCATTGCAGCTCTAGTCTCCTCTTCCCCAGTGGTCTCGGGGGATGCGGCAGACAAGCTTAAACCAGAAGACAAGAGGGCGGAGCTCACTTTACGTAAAACTTTATAAGGCCTCTGCATGGGCGGTGCGAGCGGCGGCTGCTGCTTCGTACTTTAACCGCACGACAGTGATGTGGCTCTGCCAACTTCAGGATCGCATCCCGATCCAAGACGAGCGCGTACACCAGGATTTGGCCCACCTCCTAGACATCAGGGCGGTGGAGGTCGTTCCGGAGCCAGAGAGGGGTCAGGGCTACTACTCACACCTGTTCGTAGTCCCAAAATCCTTGGGGGGTTGGAGGGCAATTCTCAACCTGAAACGCCTGAACCGCTACCTAGTCTACAGACGGTTCAAGATGGCGTCCCTAAAATCAATCCTGCAGGGCATTCGGAAGGGGGATTACATGGCCTCAGTAGATTTGACGGAGGCCTACCTCCACATCCCCATTCTTCAGTCTCACCGGCGTTATCTCAGGTTTTCTCACAGGGGCAGGCATTACCAGTACCGGGCCCTCCCGTTTGGTCTAGCCTCAGCTCCGCGGACGTTCACCAAGGTCCTGGCAGCACTGGCGGCTTACCTACGTTCCATCCCGGTGAGACTTCAGTGCTACTTGGACGACGTCCTTGTCCAGGCGGAGTCTCTTCCCAGAGCCACGTCGGATCTTCGGCTGACGATCCGTTGGCTCCAGGCGTTGGGGTTTTCCGTGAACTTCCCCAAGAGCCACCTGTCCCCATCCAGGCAGATCCTCCACTTAGGGACAGTGATAGACTCAGTGTCAGGGAGGGTTCGCCTATCCCCAGACCGCCTGACCAGCCTGCGTCAACTGGTCTCGTCCGTCAGAAGAAGAAGGTCTGTTTCCATCCTGACCTTGTCTCAACTCCTGGGGAAGATGGTCTCTTGCATAGGGATAGTTCCCTGGGCCCGGCTACACCTGCGACCACTTCAATGGGTCTTGATTCCAGTCCAGAGACGAATGATGAGCAGCTCCTTACGCCCTGTTCCTGTACCGGTGGAGGTGAGGCTTTCTCTTCGGTGGTGGATGTCCCCGGCTCTGCAGCAGGGAGCGTCGTTTTGGGAACCGGAGAGTGACCGTGACGACCGATGCGAGCCTCTTCGGCTGGGGGGCAGTGACGGACTCCGACATGGCCCAGGGGCGTTGGTCGGTCTCAGATCTCCGCCACAACATCAATTGGCTGGAGCTGAAAGCCGCGAGGCTTGCCCTTCGGACTTTTCATCACCGCTTGCGGGGGCGCCATGTCCTCCTGCTCACGGACAATGTGGCGACGAAGGCCCATGTCAATCGCCAAGGGGGCACCCACTCCCGCGCTCTATGGCGGGAGGCACAGTTGTTGGGCCTGTGGGCAGAGAGACATTTGGCATCAATCGTAGCAGAGCACATCTCGGGGGTGTCGAATCTCCAGGCGGATTGGCTGAGCCGCACGACCCTGGACGATGGCGAGTGGCAACTGGGCACGGAGTTGTTCCGGAAGATCTGCATCAGATTCGGCTCGCCCCTTGTGGACCTGTTCGCCTCCCCCGACAACGCCCAGCTGCCGCGGTTCTTCACCCGGTTCCAGACCCCCTCGGCGGAAGGAGCGGACGCCCTCAGGAGTCGGTGGCCCCCAGGCCTTCTTTATGCCTTTCCTCCCCTTCCCCTCATTCCCCGAACGATAAGGAAGGTAGTCACAGAGAGGGCTCTCGTTATCCTGCTAGCCCCGTACTGGCCGAGGAGACCATGGTTCGCGGACCTGGTCCAGCTGTCGGTAGTAGATCCCTGGAGGATTCCCCCAGGGGAGGTCGTTCTGCGTCAGGGTACCGTGCATCACCCAGAGCCACAGTGGCTTCATCTGACCGCCTGGCTCTTGAACGGGGGATTTTGAGGGGGCGGAGGCTATCGTCGGGTGTCATAGCCACATTAGAGGCGTCCAGGAGACCTTCCACGGTTAGGATTTACAACGCCACCTGGAAGGCGTTTGCAAAATGGTGTTTACCATTGGGGTTGGATCCCTCTAGGGCTACCGTCCCGGACGTGTTGGAATTCCTCCAGAAGGGGTTGGAGGACGGCTTGTCGCATAATACTCTCCGGCGACAAGTGGCGGCTTTGGCCACCATTTTGGGGGGGGAGGGTTCCCCGACTCTTTCCCGTTCCCCCCTGATTAAGCGTTTTCTTAAGGGGGCGGCTAACATCCGTCCGCCTCCGGTTCATAGATTTCCGACCTGGGATCTGACCCTGGTTCTCCAGGCTCTGACGAGCTCCCCGTTCGAACCGCTTAGGACGGTACACATGCGTCTTCTTACCCTTAAGGTGGTGTTTTTAGTGGCCATTACATCGGCCAGGCGCATTTCAGAGTTGGGGGCCCTTTCTTCCCGCAGTGACCTGTGTGTAATACACCAGGACAGGGTGGTCCTTCGTTTGGATCCCTCGTTCATTCCGAAGGTGAATTCACAGTTTCACAGGGCCCAGGAGGTCGTGCTCCCGAATTTTTGTCCCAACCCTTCCAGGGAGCAGGAGTTGGTGTGGCATAAGCTGGATGTTCGCCGGGCTGTCCGCATATACCTGAAGCGGACTGAGGGCGTTAGGAAGACCGAGGCGTTGTTTGTTTCCTTTCATCCAGGCTCGTTAGGACGCAAGGTGTCTTCTTCCACCATCGGACGATGGATTAGGTTGGCCATAGTTGAGGCTTCCGGGGCTTCCGGGAAGACCCCCCCGTCAGGGATCACTGCTCACTCCACCCGCAGTGCTGCTACCTCTGTGGCCTGGGCCACCAGGGCGCCCTTCGAGGATATTTGTAGGGCGGCTGCCTGGGCCTCCCCCACGCCTTTTATTAGGCACTACCGTTTGGATGCTTATGCCTCGGCTGAGGCATCGTTTGGCCGGAGGGTCCTTCAGAGGGTGGTGGCCGATTCCTCACCTGGGACCCAGTCTGCCCGCCCGGGGACGTAGCGTGGGTATGTCCCTTCTGTGACCCCTCCCTCCACTCTACTGGAAAAAGAACGTTGGTCTTACCTGAACGTTTTTTTCTGGAGAGTGGAGGGAGGGGTCACATTCCCGCCCTAGTTAGTTAGACAGGGTCCGGGAGGTGTAGAATCGGGAGGCCCCGGGGGGGGCTTGTCCTTGTTTGTGTTTAACTTGCAGGTGCTGACCGTGACATCGCGGAAACTGGGAACCAACGGGAGAAGCCGAAGGTTAAGAAGCTTTCTCTCAGTCAAATGGACCAATCAGGCTGCGATAACCCTTCTGTGACCCCTCCCTCCACTCTCCAGAAAAAAACGTTCAGGTAAGACCAACGTTCTATTTCTGAAATCAGTGGGATATTTCTGAGTAAACAGCAGAACTTCATCAGATGGGAACCAGTTATATTGGATACATATTTAGTAATAGATTACAGAGACTTTATGAAAGGCAGAGTGGGCATTGAGTGGAGGTTTGGTCCTCAAGGAGCACAAGCTATTAAGACTTCCTCTAATATTAATACCTATTCAAAGCAATGGGTTTTATGTATTCTGCATGTATAGTTGATACATTAGAAAAGGATGGGCAATGGTAGAGAGGTAGAACATCACCTGGAGAGGTGTTTCCTCAAAAAGAGAGCCTGCCAAAGATTGGTTAGGGTGGGTAGAGCATGCTGTAGTTACTCAGGAAAGGAGAAACATGGGAGATTTAAATATAATAATAATAAATAAAATAAATTTTTATTTGTTAGCGGCACCCTCTCCTAAAGGACTCGGGGCGGCGTACAATAAAAACACATAAAATATACAAATGAACAATACATATACAGATAAAAATAAACACATACACATATGTACACATATACATGGAGGAGGTAGCAAATATATAAAATAGAATTTAAAATTGACAATTTAAAACACCCTCAATTAAATTACAAGATTTAAAAAACCCGTCAGGAGCGATAAGGTAAAACTATGGTTGAGCCAGGCCAGCTAATTGGAAGAGGTGGGTCTTGAGCTTTGCACGGAAGGAGCGGAGGTCAGAGGTAGTCCTGATATCAGGGGGGAAGGTCATTCCACAGGGCTGGGCCCGTCATAGAGAAGGCTCTGCTCCTAGGTGTCGCCCCCCGACACTGTTTGGTGGACGGCACCTGGAGAAGTCCCTCTCTGTGCGAGCGAATTGGTCGTAGGGATGTATGGGGCAGGATGCGATCCCGCAGGTAGCTAGGTCCTGTGCCATGGAGCACTTTAAAGATCGTAATCAAAACCTTGAAACGCACCCGATAGACCACAGGAAGCCAGTGCAGCTCGCGCAGGAGAGGTGTCACATGGGAGTACCTTATACTCCCCATAATCACCCGCGCGGCCGCATTCTGGACCAACTGCTGTCTCCGAGTGCATCTCAAGGGAAGCCCCATGTAGAGAGCATTGCAGTAGTCGAGGCGAGACGTCACCAGCGCATGAGTGACTGTGCGTAAGGCATCCCGGTTCAATAGGGGGCGCAATTGGCGCACCAGGCGAACCTGGTGGAACGCCCCCCTTGCCACGGCTGTCACATGGTCATCCATGGACAGCCGGGCATCCAGGAGGACGCCCAAATTGCGCGCCCGCTCCACGGGGGCCAGTTGTACGCCCCCAATGGCCAAAGATGGAAGCAATTGGTTGAACCGGGGGGCCGGAACCCACAGCCACTCCGTCTTGGAGGGGTTGAGCTTGAGTCGGTTGCCATCCATCCAGACCCGTACGGCTTCCAAACACCCGGACATCACTTCGACGGCCTCGTTGGGGTGGTTCGGGGTGGAAATGTACAGCTGGGTATCATCAGCGTACAGATGATATCCCACCCCGAAACCACGAATGATCTCGCCCAGCGGCTTCATGTATGTGTTGAACAGGAGTGGCGAGAGGACCGACCCCTGTGGCACCCCACAAGTGAGGGGGCTTAGGGTCGACCTCTGCTCCCCTCCAACACACGTTGCGTCCGGCCGGAAAGGTAGGAGCCGAACCACCACAAAACGGTGCCTCGAACCCCCAACCCCTCCAGTCGGTGCAACAGGATACCATGGTCGATGGTATCAAAAGCCACCGAGAGGTCTAATAGGACCAGGATAGAGGAACACCCCCTATCTCTGGCCCTCCAGAGATCATCCACCAACGTGACCAAGGCCGTCTCCGTGCTGTGCCTGGGTCGGAAGCCGGACTGGCGCGGGTCTAGATAATCATTTTCCTCCAGGTGTCGCGGAAACTGATAAGCTACCACACTCTACAACCTTCGCCAGAAAGGGAAGGTTGGAGACAGGACGATAATTGGCTAGCTCCGTAGGGTCCAGGGAAGGCTTCTTGAGTAAGGGTCTCACCACCGCCTCTTTCAAGGTGGCCGGAAGAGACCCCTCGCCCAATGAAGCGTTCACTAGGCCCAGGAGCCAGTCGCGTGTAACCTCCCAGGATGCCAGTACAAGCCAGGAGGGGCACGGGTCCAGTAAACATGTGGTAGGTCGCAGCCGTCCACGCAGTCTGTCCAAAACCTCGATGGCAACCAAGTCAAACTCCTCCCAGAATGGTCTCTCAAGACTCGCCTCGCCTCCACTAGACCACTGAAAGGGACCCAATCCTTCCGGATTTGAGCGATTTTATCCTGCAGATATTTGCCAAATTCCTCTGCCCTGCCCTGTAAAGGGGCCTCCCGCGGCCTCTGAAACAGAAGGGAGCGGGACACCCGAAACAGGGCGGCAGGGCGGTTCTCTGCGGATGCAATGAGAGCGGCACAATATTGACGTTTGGCCGCTCTCAATGCCACAAGGTACGTCCTTAAATGGGTTCGTACCTGTGCTCGGTCAAATTCGGAACGAGAGGATCTCCAACGACTCTCTAGGCGTCTCTTGCGGCGTTTCATCACCCTTAGCTCCTCGGTAAACCAAGGGGCCAGGGTGGATCGTTGCCGCCGGAGAGGCCGCAAAGGCGCCACTCGGTCTAAGGCCCCGGTAGTCGCATTATTCCACGCGACCACCAGGTCCTCTACCCGGGGGCGGGTCAGGGTTACAGGAGGTGGCCCAAGCTCCATCTGGAACCTATCTGGTTCCATCAGGCGCCTGGGGCGGAACCATCTGATATCTTCCGGCTCCGCCTCCCCGCAGCGGGGGGTAGCACCAGGGAAGTCAAGCCGGAGAAGTGAGTGATCTGACCATGACAGGGGAGTGATGGTTAAGTCCCCTACTCCCAGATCACTCAACCACTGGCCAGAGACAAAAACAAGGTCCAGCGTGTGGCCTCCCTCGTGTGCCGGGCCCTGGATCAATTGAGTCAGGTCCATGGCTGTCATGGAAGCCATGAACTCCCGAACCCCCTCGGACGCTTCTCCCACCGATGGCAGGTTAAAATCCCCCATCACTAAAAGTTTGGGGGTCTTAACCGCCACCGATGCGATTAGCTCGAGGAGTTCAGGCAGGGCCGCTGATGTATAGCGAGGAGCCAGGTATACTATCAGCAGGCCCAACTGTCTCCCAGGGCCCCACTTCACGACAAGGGACTCACACCCGGATGTCTGCGGTACAGTGGACTCCCTCGGCTCTAAGTCCTCCCGAATAATCACTGCTACCCCACCGCCCCTTCCCTGGGCCCGAGGCTGGTGAAATGCTCGGTAACCTGGTGGGCACATTTCCACGAGGGGTAAACCTCCCTCGTGGCCCAACCAGGTCTCCGTTATTCCTGCGAGGTCCGGCTCCCCCTCAAGAATTAGATCGAAAATGAGGGGGGCCTTGTTGACAACGGACCTCGCATTGCATAACAACAGCCTCAGGCCCTGGGTCTGCAGCTCCTGACCACCCAGTACGCGGGGGTTGGTACAAGCGACCGGGTGTAACCAACAACCACGGTCTCCCAACCGACCACGGGTTCTTAATCCATCCTCGCACCTGCCCCTCCCTACGACCGTTGGAATCAAAGAGCCCTGTATTGGAACGATATCCTCCCTCTCCTCCTCCCTTCCACTCCCTCCCCTCGCGACCACACCTAGTGACCTGGCTCTATCATCACTCCTGACCTGATCCACCCACCCCCCAACCCTGGAACCCCTATGAACTCTTAAAAAACTCTTTACTAAAAAAACCCCTTAATTTACGCTTCCTCCACCTCTCTGGGTTAATAAACCCGTCCTCAAGGTGGGCCCTCGAGAGGGCAGGAGGCCAAACCTGCGAGAGAGGGGACTCCCGCAGCCGCAGTAAGTCCGACTTCGTGTGCATAAGAATAAAATCATAGGGGCAAAATTAGTTGGTTACAGGTGCTGAAGATGTATCATAGTATCATAGTTTGTCGTAGGTTAATATATATCACTGGTTAAATCTAGTGATTTGATTTCTATGGCTGCTCACCTTGCCATAGCAACTCTGGACAGCTAATACTGTACAAAAACACAATATAAAATGAACATCAGAAAAACAATTATGACAACCAAGACAAAACCCAATCCACAGAGAAATAACATCACATAGGTTCAAACTAACTTTCCAATCCCTATACCAAGGAACCCATCCAAACCTTTAAAACTTTCTGAAAAATAATAGTTAAGGCCAGTCTAATCTCAGGGCCTGGCGTCCAAAGGCCAACCACTGCAACAAAGAAAGGCCACTTTTGGGGGGTCAAGATGCATGGCATTTTTTAATAGGCAGGATCACAACATGACTCTCTGGCTTGACTTAAATGGGAAACGATGAGACGGAGACAATCCTGAAAATGGAGATTTATAAGTGACAATTAGTGCTTTAAATTGTATCTAGAAGCACACATGGACCGTGTGGGCATTGAAGACAATGTCTTGAGTATATTGTGTGTGTTTGATAATTACTGCACAATTTTGCTAAGCTAGTTAAAATTTATTTCAAGCATTTCTAAGCATTAGGTTTAGAAGATAATGGGGAATGACCACATGACTCCATTTTAGAGTTATGCCTACATTATCTTTGTCTCATGAAGAGTAACAAGGGATGCTGTGACAATTTAGCTGTTAGCCCTTATGCAAGAATACAAGAACTGGCCTTGGCTGAATTAATTACATGCTGAGTTTGTGATTATATATGTTGTGCATTTGACCAGTTTAATCATTGAAAATGGATGATCTGGGAGCTGACTCTTAATGCTGATGCATTAACTAAATGGGCAATCTGTTTCCATGGATGAAATCTGAAGCCAATGGCATGTATAGATTGTGCTTGAAAAATGACAACTTTGCTGTTTGAGAGTAGGACCTTAAACTTTCTAAAAAGGCACAATAAAATCTGGGGACTTTATGGATAGTACAATTCCTTGACAGCAGTAGTGATGTGATTTGCCACTGTCTTCTTCCAAGATTTTTTTTAAAAAAGTATACTTTTCATCTTATCCCAAGGATGTCCAATCTTGGTAACTTTAAGACTTGTGGATTTCAACTCCCAGAATTCTCCACATGGTGGCTGGGGAATTTTGGGAATTGAAGTCCCAAATGTTGAACACCTTTGCCTAGCCTATAGCCTTGGAATTTCTTGGTCTCTCCACATCCATCTTTGCTTCCAGTTCCAGAAAATGGCTGCCATTGATGTCAGCCATCACTGAAATGTAATCTTTGTATTGTATGTGGGAAGAGAGTCCTCTGTGAGCTAAATGTAGACTGAATTTTCTGCTGATCTCTACTTACAAGGACAGTGTCACTGAGTTTCACAGAAAAACTAAGGCTACATTAGATTCACAGGCATCTCCCTCTTTATCAAGAGAAAAAGAAAAAAAAGAAAATACTGCTAAGATATTGCATGTTTCTAGTATTCTCCATTCCAAAAGAAAATCAGTCCTCAGTGGGAGGGGATGTGTTTCTTGAGATAAAAAACACTGATTGCCAACCACCAATAGCAATAAATTCATTTGTAAATTGGTGAGTTAATCAAAATCAACACAGAATCATATCTAGATTGTATTTGCACATAAGAAAACCAATTCATCTTTATCCCTTCCTGTTCCAAATCTTGCATAGATTTAAGTTCACCCTCTGCATTCAATATTTCATCATATCTAACTGTTTTTTCCTTTTTGCATATTATTGAGTATGAAAAGGCTTCAATAGTTGATAGCCAGACTGGAATTTTAAAGTAGTGATGCCTTTTGATGTTTTCCCAATTTAATAACAAAGCCTCCTGTATATATTGTCTTCTAAAATACCCCTGTGTCTTAGTTCCCTTATACCATAAAAAAGCATGCCATCCCAACAATAAATCATGTCCTTCTACTGTCAGTAGTCTAGAATTCCTTAATGTTATCCACTCCTTAATTCACATTAAGCTTGTTGCTTGATGATATAATTCCCAGTTAGGCAGACCAAATCCTCCGCTTATTCTAGTGTCTTGCAACAATTTTAATTTTATTCTTGCTTTCCCCCCCTGCCAAATGTATTTTAGCACCATTTTATTTAAGTCATCAAAATAGTCTTTCCCTAGTCTAATTGGAATTGTCTGAAACAAGTATAAGATTCTGGGCAAAATAATCATTTTGATTGTAGATATTCTCCCTATCATTGATAATTGTAGATTTTCCCATTTCATCAAATCTATTGCAATCTACTGTTTAAGTTTATGGTAGTTGTTCTCTTTGAGCGCACTGCATCTTACTGTTAAGTATATTCCCAAATATTTAACCTTATTCGTGACTTGAATCTGCAAGGCTTCTGCCAGTTCTTCCTTTTGTCTTGATGATATATTCTTTGTCAAAATCTTCATTTTATCTTTGTTTATTTTCAAACCTGCTACTTTTCCATATTCCTCTATTTTTTCTATCAGTTTAGGTGCAGTTTCTAATAGATCCTCTAAGATGAAAACCAGGTCATCAAATGCTTGTAGTTTGTATTCTTCCTTTCTGATTTGCATTCCTTTTATTTCTTTTTCTTCTCCTAATGTTTCTATTTAAAACTTCTAGTGTTAAAACAAAAAGTAGAGGTGATAATGGGCAGCCTTGTCTCATCCCTTTCTTTATTTCAATAGAATCTGTCAATTCTACATTTATCATTACCTTTGCTGTTTGTTTGTGGTATATAGTTTGTATGGCTTGAATAAACTTCCTACCAAAGCCCATCTGTTCCAATTGTAAGAACATAAATCACCAGTTCACATTATCAAAGGCTTTCTGTGCATCTAAGAACATCAATGCCATTTGCTTTTCTGGATGCGCTTCAGAGTACTCCAAAGTGTCTAGAATTATTCTCATATTATCTTTAATTTGTCCTTTTGGTTAAAACCCATTTTGATCAGGGTGAATGAAGTTATTTAAATATTTTTGAGTCGTTCTGCCAATATTGAAGCAAACAACTTGTAATCTGAGTTTAATAGGGAGATAGGTCTGTAGTTCTTAATGTGTAGTAAATCAGTCTCCTCTTTTGGCAGAAGTGTAATATATGCTTCTGACCATGATTTAGGTATCCTCTCTGACATCACCTCATTCATAACTTCTAGTAATGGAAGGGACAATGATTCCTGCAATGTCTTGTAAAATTCCACTGGAAGCCTATCCGGGTCTGGGGCCTTTCCATTATTTTGTTTTTTAAGTGCTTCGGTTAGCCCCATCATAGTTATTTTGCCTTCTAACATTATTTCAGTTTCTTTAGATATCTGGGGTAGGTTACTTCCTGTAGATATTGTTTAGCTCCTCCCTCTTCAGTATGCTCTTGATCATACAATTTACCATAATAGTCTTGTGTTGTGGCCCAGCAGCAGCCGGCTGAGCTGTTGGTGGACTGACAGCGATGAACATTATGGGACTGCTCTGGAGGATGAGGAAGACTCTGGAGGGTGTTTGGAGTCAGAGCAGGAACTAGAGAGGCCTGTTGGCCACCAGATGGCATCTGGGTCAGGGAGCAGTGAGGAGGACAGAGGGAGGTTGTCCCTGATGTGCATGTGCGTAGAGCTGAGAGGAGAAGGGAGCAGCTGTGGAGAAGACGTCATAGAAGAACATAGGGACAGCTGGTTACTGTTTTGGCCCCTCCCAAAGAGTTTATAGGTGGAGCGACGGGAGAGGAATCTTTGCAGGAAACAACAGTCTATTTTACTAGTCATTGAGAAAGCATTCCATAAGTCTAATCTTGGTTTCTTGAAGATAGCATTCTGGGCTCCTAGCCAAGGGGTCGCTTTATCTCCGTAATTAGTTGTGGCAGACAGCCAAGCCTGTGTCTGCATGTTCATTAGAATCATGGGACAGAACAGTTTGTTTCCTGCCTTAAAACAAAAGCTGTAAATATAATCACCATGGAGCAGCTACGTACTGAGAATGCACAACTTTGGCAACAGGTGGCTATGTTGGCTGCCCAGGTGGCACAGCTCCAAACTCATCCTGCTCCACTCCCACCTCAGAGAAAATGCCTGGTTGCAGTGCCTGATAAATTCAATGGCAACCAAGCCATGTTTCCAGCTTTCTTGGGACAATGCCAGCTATTTATCAGCTTGAGAGCAGAGGATTTTCCCACTGACCGAGATAGAGTGAGGTTTATGATTAGCTTACTCTCTGGCTCCGCAGCTCGTTGGGCGACGCCACTGCTGGTCCAGGCTAGCCCTTTGCTGGATGACTTCAGGGGATTCTGTGACCACATCCGGTTAATGTATGAGGACCCCATTAAAACGGAGATGGCTACCCGACGTCTGAAGACTCTGAAAGAGGGCCAGGGTTCCTTGCAGGACTACATCAGTAAATTTAGGCTACTAAGCCAGGATTTGGCTTGGAATAAGGCAGCCCTCATGGACACATTTGAGGATGGGGGGTTGGAAGAATTGCAGGATGAGGTGGTACGTGTGGATAGGCCACCGAATTTCAACACGTTGGTCCACCTGTGTCTCCGGATTGATGCTCAGTTGCAGAGGTGTGGAATTCGCTGCGCATCCTAGGAGAACAGGGTGGTTCCGGCGCATGCTTTCGTCAACTCCAGGACTACCACGAACTTCATGGACGAGGCATTTGCGACCAAGTATGTGGTCCCTCAAGGGACGTGTGGTCAGGGGAGGCAGGGGAGGCAGAGCCTCACCTCTCATTATGAAATAATATATAATATATAATAATAAATTATAATATATATTTCCTCCCATCCCTTTTACACGGTTCCCGCTAAGCTCCGGTAAGGAGAAGAGCTTTTGGGGAGTGAAGAGGAAGAGGAGGGAGGAGGAGGGAGGAGGAGGTGTGCGCGGGGCAGTGCCAGCTGGGCAACTGGCGGAGGCAGGAGGGTTCTCGGAAGCGCCAATAACCTTCCTGCCTCCACTGTACTTTGCGCGCTCCTCGCGACTGCAATAGATGTCCAGAAGTGGCAGGGGCTGTTGGGCTGGAAGCCCAAACCCCATTAGCCACAAAAGCCTCTTCTGGACGTCTATTGCAGTCGCGAGGAGCGCACGAAGTCCATCAGAGGCAGGAAGGTTCTCGTCGTTCCCCAGTCGCTTTCGTGGCTTCGTCATCAAGATGAAGTCTGGGAGTCCCGACAACATTTCTGCCTCCGCTGGACTTCGTCTTGATGATGTCACCGCAGCTCCCAGGACGGATAGAGGTAGCCAGAGTGGCACCGAGGCAGTCCGGCGGACGAGCGAACGAGGATCAGGCTGCCTGATCCTCCATCGCTCGCTCGCTCTTTCATCCGCCCGGACCGCCTTGGCGCTGCTCTGGAGGTCCGGCCGCGCCCAGCCGCTGTGGCGACGTCATCAAGATGAAGTGGCTTGGAGGCAAACTGCTTTTCAGTGCTTTTCTCTGCATCTGGCGTTTAGGTAGATAGCTGGATGTCCTAAACGCCAGATGCTCAGAAAAGCACTGAAAAGCAGCTGCTGTTGGGGACTGCGGAGCGCGAGCTGGCGGAGCGCGCCCAGGAAGGTGGGGAATGAGATCACGTGTGCTGGAGGCTGAGGCAGCCTCAGCCTCCAGCACACGTCCCATTCCCCACCTTCCTGATGATGTCACCAGCCTCACCAGCCATAAACCTCACCGCACGTCACTGGGTCCCTTGGTGTCCAGTAGATCCTCCTATGCTTGTGGAGAAAAAATCTTCCTTAGTCCAATTCAATTAGAACAAAATAACAGATGGCTCCCCCCAACCAAAAAAAGAAGAAAATGAGAGAGGCAGAGAGTAGGTACAACTTCCACAATGAAAAAAAGAAAAACCTTGCCACCAGTGAAAGTTCAAAACTTCTATGAGATGAAAGACTTTTCAAGGTCACTCTAGGCTTTCCCTTTAAGTTTTGTTTATTTTTTCAAAGCAAAGTTCCACACACTAGTAGTTTCACAAAGAGCACCTGTGTAAATATCCATGCTCATCTCTCCTTCCATTCTCAGTTAAGCATTGTGACCTTGGAAAAAGCAGCTTTTCTCCAAACACTCATACAAAACTAAAAACAATGTTTCAAAACCTCTAGGTGGCAGTGATACCTGTTTCAGCTTTCACTCTCTATTTCACTCTCTACCTTTCATTTATAAAAAATATAGAAATATAAGAAAAAATCCAAAGAAAACAGAAGTACAGTGGTGTTTAAAAAAACAGGGGAAAAAGGAAGTTCTTAAAGAGTAAGTCTTAATTAATTCAGCATATCCAAAAGTCCAAAGAAAGGGAAAAAAAAGAGGGGGAATGGAAAGTGCCAATCCAGTTCAAAAGGTAAAGTCCAATCAAACTTCCAACAGTAAAAAGGGAAATAAAAAACCTTCAATTTGACTTTGCCTTAAATTTGCTCATCAGCCTTCATTTTTAACTGAAATCTCCTCATTTAGGGTGCCCTTGCATTGCGGAGCTGTCAGCAGTTTCAGCAGCCTTTATGGCTACCTCATAGCTGCTGGCAAAAGGGGCTTTTCCTGGATCACCAGAGACTTTGCGGGTATCTCCGGGATCGACAGGATGTGTCCCTTCCTGTCACTGTCTCTACGGGATGGTTTAGGTCCAGGATGGACCGTCCAGCAACCAGAATTCGGCGGCAATCTTGGAGCCCCAAGATTGTCTGACCATTTCACCGCGACCTCAAGATCTTAAAACGGAAGCTTTTATGATAAAATGACAGCATTAGATAAAATTTTGACAGGTACTGATGAAAAAGTAATTAAAAATTATATGGACACTTACTAGAGGTTAAACTAGAAGAAGAACAAGTTAAAGAATCTATGATAGCTTGGGGGGAAAATTTTGGACATGGGTTTGATCTAGAGAAGTGGCAGAAATTGTGGCCTCAAAATTATAAAATGACAATGTCAACAGCATATAAAGAAAATTTGTATAAGATGTTTTACAGGTGGCAAATACTCCTGACGAGAATAGTAAGAATGTTCAAGAATAAATCGGAAAAGTGTTGGAAATGTCATCAGACACCGGGTTCATATTACCATATGTGGTGGACTTGCTCAGAAGCGAAAAGATATTGGACTAAAATCCACATATGGTTGGGGGAAATGATACAAAAACACATAGATTTTAAACCGGAGATTTTTTATTGGGAATTATACAGGAAATATACAATAGAGATCTGAAATATTTGATTGTGTGTTAACGGCAGCTAGAATTGAGCAAATACCAACGCAGGAGGAAGTTATTCAAAAAATAATGGAATGTGCTGAAATGAGTAAATTGACATTTGAAATTAGAGAAGAAGATGAACAATTTTATAAGGTATGGGATTTATTATATAAGTGGTTAGATAAAAAAAATGAAATGGAAATGAAAAAGGTTGGAAAATTTTTCATACTATAAGAATAATAAAATGATATAGATGATATTATAAAGGTATATTATTATTAAATAGATTAAGAATGATGCAATGAAATGTTATTATATATATGAACCCAATACCTGGAATACTTTGTTCAAAATGAAGAAATAACAATTGCAGTTGAACAAATGTTGTATAACGATAATAATGTACTTATATCTATTTGATATCTACGCACAAAAGCCTGTAACCAAACGACACGCTATATGTAATCGAAGGTTTTATATTTTGTTTGTTTTTGTTTGTCTAAAAATAAAAAAAAACTTTTAGAAAATCAACACAGAATAATCTGACAGGTTGAAAAGGGTGAGGATTAAAAAGTGAGAGTTGAAATAGTATGGAGCTTTTCCAAAGAATCTAGAGTTTGCTTGTTTTCAGATACCAGGATTGATAGAACCAATAAAAAGCTGGCTTAGCAACCCTCCTAGGCACCTGGTAAATGCATTGACACTGATACCCTTGCAATAGTGGTGAATATCTGTAGCTCCAGTGTAGGACGAGGGTGCAGGTTCATTCGCCCAGCTTGTGGGTTGGTTTCAGAATGTTTCGTTACCAGGTTAAGTAACAGTGGAGTTTAGGAGATGTCAGTGTTCTTTTGTTTATAAGAGCAAGTAGGGTCAGGTGTGGGTGTATCAAGTAAGGGTCTGGTGATGGGTGCCCTTGTTAAAGCAAAAGTTCAAAAAACAAAGTGGGTAAAGATAATTTATTGTCAACAATTTCAGAAGCTGTGGCCTTTGCACAATACCGTGTATCACTTGAATGGGGTGGAGAGAAAGAACCACTATAATTTTCCAATTCCAGAAAATAACCATTTGAGTGTTGAGTAAATTGTATTGTTCTAGCAGGAAAAAAAAAGACTTTCCCTGAACAAAACTGCCTTTGGCAGCAAGTGAGACATCTCTACTTTTGAATGTAGGAATGAGTCATCAGAAGTCATACACCTGTCTTACCCTGTCACTTCATTTCAGATCCAGTGTGTCTCAGCAAAACCTTTCACATACTCAATGTGAACCTGTTTACATTTACAATGGCAAATCACCCCATGTTCATTTATCAGTTCATACAGAAGCAGTTCTAAAATGGCTCTTAGATGTGACAGTGAATATCCGACGACTGGCTATCTTGCTGAAGGTAAGCAGGGCTGGATCTTTTCAATGTTTGCAGCAAGAGAAGTTTCAGGATCTTGCAATAGCTTCTGTAGGTGCCACAATGGGAAAAAAATCTACTGAATAAATCCAAACAGTCCCAAGGCTTACACTCTCATTAAACTATCCCTTATTCATCATCCACCGCAGCTGAGCCACATTCATAAGACTTTATCAGCCCCCGAAGTGTATTACAAATAATTCTCTGACAGCAAATACAGACTGCTCTACCAGAACTGCTTGAATATCCTAACGTTTCAAATGAAGTGACAGAAAAATGCTAGAAAACTGATGAGTTGATAACAGCAACAAAGATAAATTAACTCTTTTTGCAGTCTTAGGCTCAGAAGAAAGTGCTCTGCAATACCATCACCATAATCAGTTTTTCATCTTTTGCTTCCATTTTAATATATTCCTCCCTGGCTAAAATTTTTTGGTTTCCCCTCCCCTCTTCATTTGATTATAGCACAGAGTTACTGATGCAGCAGCAAATTAGATTTTTTCTCTTGGCTTTAATACTCTGCCATAATCAAATCCATGACTCTCAACCGTATAGATTGACATCACCTGTATATTGGCTGTTTGTAGCTGGAGGCTGGAAGCTCATTCATCTTACTTGAGCTGCTTTCTATCCCATGAAAGGCTCCCCAAGGAGCCATTTATTTCTCATCGTTGCTGTTTTGTGCCGAGAAATTTCTAGGCTGAGTTACTCATTTCAAAAATCTAACAACCATCCACATACAAAGGGAACAACCTTGCAACTTTGCTTGAAATACCTTTGAAGTGTAATATCCTGCCATAATTGTAGATAATAATAAATGATAGACTTTTAGTTGGGGCGGGGGAGAGGAGAATCAGCCAAAGTCTGCCTCTGGATCTTGTATATTCTAAGCAAGCTCAGTCGTCCATCTACTGCCACTGATTTTTAATCCTCGCTGCTTTTTAAACTGTATACACTCTTCCTTCCCTGCTAAAGGTAATCTTTCACTTACAACGGTTCATTTAATGACCATTCAAAGTTACAACAGCACTGAAAAAAGTGACTGATAACCATTTCCCACACTTATGTGGGAAATGCAGCTTCTCCATAGCCACATGATCAGAATTTGGATGCTTGGCAACTGATTCATATTTATGATGGTTGCAATGTCCCAGGGTCATGTGATAACTTTTTGCAACCTTCTGACAAGCAAAGTCAATGGGGAAGCCTGATTCATTTAAGTACCATGTTACTAACTTAACAACTGCAGTGATTCACTTAAGAACTGTGGCAAGAAAAGTTGTAAAATGAGACAAAATTAACTCAACAAATGTTTCTCTTAGCAACAAAAATTTTGAGTTCAATTGCTACGCCATGCGCCCCCCTTCGCTCCCCGTCTCCTGGGGCGAGACTGGAAACCCCCCAATGGCTGCCGCCGCTTCTGGGGGCTCCAGCAAGCCACCCTACGGCAGGTGGTCCCTGAAAAAGGGTGAAAAAAGACTGAGACTGAAAACTGAAAAAAGAACTGACAGATTTTAAAGAGCAGCTCAGAGATGCACAGCAGCAAACAAGGGTTGGAGGGTTGGAGTACTGGAGAAGGACGTGGTTGGGCTGAGGGAGGAGGTGAAGGCAACTCAGAAGGGGAATAGAGAACTGGAAAACTTCATGGTAAAGATGGAACTTGAAAGAATGTCCCTTTTTCTCAGATTCCAGAACCTACCCGAGACAGAAGATGAAGACCTTAAGGATATTATGTGTACAATCTTAGCAGAATACATTAAGAGAGATAAAGAACAGTTGTGGTGGGATATGGATCTGGTTTATAGAATCAATTCAGAATATGCCAGAACACATAATGTTCCAAGGGAAGTCCATGTTAAATTTCTTAGGAAGACCACGAGGAATGAGGTTCTGGGAGCCCAAAAGGGGGGGGGACCACTAAAATATAAAGATAAAGAAATTGCCATTCTTAAACAAATTCCGAAAAAAATAAGAGAAAAGAGGAGGAAGTATTCCTCCTTATCAAAGAAATTATATAATAAAGGAATTTGGTTTAAATGGTTGTTGCCAGAAGGAATGTTGATTTTCTGGGAGGGAAATAGAATTAGAATTAATTCAGTTGTGGAGGCAGAGGCCTTCATGAAAAAACACAGTTCCCTCCTAGAGGATGAAACTATAAGAGGTAGTGAAAAAGGTGATAATGTACAAGATATGAGGGAGAGAGGGGCTGCGGCTCCACCAGGGGACAAGGGGGAGGGTGCAATACTGAAAAGACTCAGGTCACAAAAATAAATGTATTTGAAATATTATTGTAATTGTTGATATATTAGAAAGTGGCAAAAGAGATTATTGAACATATGGTTGATACAATGTATAATAAGATGCTGTTTTTGCTTATCTTTTATCTTTTGTTTTTCTTTCTGTAAAAGTTGTGAGATTTGGAGAGATTTCTACTTTCAGCACGATGTAGCTGCCAAATTTTTTTGTATATCCACCTACCCTTCCCTATAAATGTTTAAAAACCAATAAAATTCTTTAAAAAAAATATTTTTTTGAGTTCAATTGTGGTCGTAAGTCAAGGTCTACCTATACCAGCACATAAATGTGTGTGTTCCTTGTATTTTTAAGGAATTGCTCTGCTTTTTCTCCCACATACTGTATTTGAATGGCAATGGCACTACTACTACTAGATGATGGAGCCCAACTTTTCAGCTGCAGACCAAATGCATTTGAAAAAGAGTCCTTGGTAGGTCATGTGTTAGATAACCAACATTTCATTTTTCTTTTGAGGTTAGAAGTTGAGAATTTTGGATTCCTTCTTCAAGTGCAAAAATCCAAAGCACAGAAAGAATTCTTATTAGAGTTTTGGGGGCTTTCTCCATTAGATAAGATATGCTTGATATATAATAGTTCAGGTTGCAGTAGTGTTGATATAACAAGATGTGAGCAATCTTTTCCAATAAAGACATATTTTGCCAAAAGCATAATCATGTAAGTAAAGGGACAGACACAATTATTTGTGTCATAGCAATTATACATTCAATATTATAAATGCCAACACCTGTCTGTTTTGTGAAAAATCACAAGTAACATGATGCATATTTGTCTATAACAAAGATATTGTCCAACAGACCTAAGACAAATGCTTTTCTCCCCTAAAATATGATTGTTTTATTGTTGTTACACATAGTGATTCCAGATTGGACCACAACTATCTGAAAGTCTCTGACCTGAATATTTCTTTTCTTTTTTTCCAAAGAAGAGGAAGTAAGTCAATGAGACCATTGCCTAGGACTTTAGATGTACTTCAAGCAAAGAAATATGGAGAAAAGGAGGCTAACAGAGACATATGAGGAAATATAATCATAACCTAGGATCAATAACATCTCACTAAAATGGATTTTGGTGTCAATTATTTTATATATCTCCAATTTAATATTCTCCAAAAGGGATGGCAACTATACAGTATGACTGCTAATGCAGGTAGGCAAAATGCTATGCTGTGTTCTCTCTTAGATGTATTTATAAAAGCTCCTGGTACACTCAGTTTGCCCTATGGAACAAAGAAGGTCATAGAAACAACAGACAAAGGCATGTTTGCAACTTTCCCTAATCTAGTCATTTGATGAATGTAGCAAGATGCATGTGTTTTGGCTTCTTTTCTTTCAGCATCTGAGATGTTGCTGTAAAAAGTTCAGAAAATGCATTTATTCTGCTATCAGTCATAGAAGGTCCAGTCATAAAGTTTCATTTGTAGCCCTCCAGTCTCTCCCTCACCTCTCTCTCTCTGTGCGTCTCTCCCTCTCTCTCCCTCTCTCCCTCTCTCTGTGTTTGTGTATATTTTACTGCTTCAAACATGCAATATCTTTTGTATGTGCGATTAATAGAGTTAGATAATTTCCATTGGGAAGTATCATAAATCTGAAGAATGTTCATCTTGACTATATTTACCTGAAAGGAAGACAATTTTAAATTTAAGATGACCCCAGAGATACTATTCTCCCCATAAAAGTCTCTCTGTGTTATTGTATATATGTATGTTATAAATATTAATTGAACTACTTATTAAAATTAATTGCCAAAGACAAGATGACAATATCAGAAAGACACACTCCTGCTCTCTCTCTCTCAGTGCAAGAAATCAAACAGGGGGAAAAGCCTGAAGTGATCTACTGATGTAGCTATCTATCAAAACCATCCACCAATCAATCATAGCAGCACCATGATTGATAGATGCTTCCTGGCATAATGTGCAACAGGGCATCTGTAGCCTCTGGAATATCTATTAGTATTGTGTTACTGAAGTTCATTATCTTAATGCATTAGTTTGAATTTCAAGTCTTTAAAATGGAAAGTTTCTGCAGATGTTAAAATAAATGCTAAAGTTGACAAATCTACTGTTTATCAAGTATTGAAGAAAGCAAGCCTAAAGTGAGATCAGTCATCTCTATTCTGCTTTCCATTGCAACCCCAAATCATACTGAAGATACTGTTGAGGTCTTATTCTAGTGCCTGGAATCTGTCAGTATCTGGATGGGGCAAAACAGGGTTGAAGTTGAACTCAAATGAGCTAGAAGTGCTGCTGTCCTGGAGGCTCTCTGTGAATGTTAGTCTTTTCTCTTTATGGGAAGGCCTTAGCCTAAAGGAGCAGGTTCATATCTCAGTGGTTCTTTTGGTCTCATGGTTATTGCTAAAGTAGCAGGTGGATATTGTTGCCAGAGGAATTTTGGTCCAGCTTGGATTAATGTAACTGGTTAGTCAGGACAAGAGTCCCTATATAAGGTCCTCTTGCAACAGATAAGAAGCAGGGTTTTACTGCAATGAGTTCCTTAAAGACCAACTACAGGGCAATAGGAAAGGATTGTTTTTTTTAAAAAAAAAACCTGCTTATTGTGCTTGCATGTATGTGCACTTCTATGCTTTAATGGTGGATATATAAATGCAATTTAACTATGCACACATGTCCATATAAGCTAATATACATCTGCTGATAGGAAGGAAAATGATTGACAATTGCTTCCTATGAATAGGCAGGTGGGAAGATCCAGAAGCAGGGAATTACCCACCAGGAAATGGAGACTCCCATCTGGACTGAATAACTGCCAAAGAATCTCTGTTTGGACAGGATTTTCTTAAATTGGCTTAGATTAAAGCTGGCATGAGCACAGCACAGGAGCAGCTTAAACAGTAAATGCTCCAAAGTCAAGAAAGAATGATGAGAATTACACATATTTTTTTCAAGTGATATGCACACATACTATCTGTTATGATGCCTTCAGGTCAGTGTTGGCTCCTGACAACTGCCTGGATTAGTTTTTTGCAAGATTTTCAGCGGTGGTTTGCCATTACCTCTTATAAAGGGCAGAGAGAAAGTGACTGGCCCAATGTCATCAAGCTGATTTCATGCCTAAAGTGAGACTAGAATTCCCAATCTCCCACTTTCTAAGCTGATGGCTTCACCACTTCACCAAAATGGCTTTATGCATACATACATTACTATAATTATGTTTTGCTCAACCCAAACCCAAATGAACTTTTATTGTTGCAAGATCACACAAACACACTTATTATTTAAAGAGGTTGATGTATTACAAAATCAGAGAGCCTATGCTCTAGCGTGTAACAACTCTCCTTGTTAATTTCTTCATCATAAGAAATTTATACAGTATATAGGGTAAAATGTTCCAAATGCACACACATAAGCATCTGTGTGAATAACCACCTTTGGTAGCAATCATAGTGACTACATCTCAGGAGACCTCTTGGTAATGGAAACACAGAAGAGGGTCGTTTTTCTTATCACTTTGTGCACGCTCTATTTGTTCGCTGGCTCTAAAATAATAGAAAAATGTGGAAAAAACCTCAGAAGCAAAGCTTATAAAGAAAGTGCGTATATGTATGTGTGTCCACATGGAAGAACAGACACATTTCAACACAGAAACAGTTGATTTGTTTGTAGTTCAAGGTTTTGAATCCTCCCTAGGTAGGATTAATGGTTGTTTGCTGATATAAAGATTTTTTTAAAAAAAAGCAATAAAAACCACATTAGTTTCACCATTAATATGTTTCACAGTGCAGCAAGGTATAAAATCAGTAAAGTAGCATATGGAGCCAATTATATAGGGACAAGTGAATCTGAGATTAGATCTCAAAGTCAACTGTAGCAGTTTTTATCATGTTTATGACTTGGTTCTGTGTGAATACTCTTTTTCTCATAGACACACTACTGATTGAAGAACTACAATAAAAGGAGGATAAGATATAGAACAGGTATTGCAAATTCAGGGGTTATATTACCTCTTCCCTTCCAAGCCATGATTATAACAACTCTCCTGCTTATGTCTCCCAGCTGCTTTCTTTAGAGTTAAGATTTTTAAAATGTGATTCTTTTCTATCCACAAACATCCATTATTTCTTGTCTTGCCTTCTGGTGCTTTGGAAAATAAGTTGACTCTCTCTTCTTTGGGGCAGCCCCTCAAATCCTGAAAAACTGCTATCATGTCACCCCTAGTCATATCCAATTCCTGCAAAAAAAATATTTGTGCTAGTGATGTTCTGGAAGATTCTCTTAACCTCATCCTTTTTTTGCCATTGGGGCAATACACACACACAAACACACCAATGGCAAAAAAAGGATAAGGTTAAGAGAATCTTCCAGAACTTTATAAACACTAAAGGACTGCCTAACATATTAACAGGGAATTAGCTGCTACAATGAATTCTGGGCATGTAAGGTTGCTTAGCCCAAAATTAATGGAACCTGATTCTTGATATAGACCAAAGGTCTTCAAAGTGGTTAATATTAATCCTAATGGTGAATGGAACTATCCATTATTGTTACTATCCATAGTACCATTAATTAAAATACTATTTATTAATGTTTTTCCTATACATTAAATGGGGGTCAATGAACAATCTGAAATTTTATGAAGGGGTTGATGAGTTTAAGAATTTGGGGGGCCCTGGGGCAGGGCTTGATGTTGCAACGACACAACATGCAATCTTAGTGCTCCACTTTACTTTATTTCAAACTTTTATACCGCCCCCTCTCCCAGAAGGGACTCGGGGCGGTGTACAGTCAGATTAAAACACATAAATACATGGGAATAAATACAAACATAGTTAAATACTAAATACTTAAAAGAGGAGGCTGTAAAAAACTGTACCTAAAGTAAAGCAATTAAAACAATGTTTAAAAATAACCCCTAAAAATACCCAATTAAAAATATCTGCCAGGAGGTAAGATAAGACTATGAATGGGCCAAGCCGGCTAAACGGAACAGGTGAGTCTTCAGTTTTTGTCGGAAGGAGCGGAAGTCGGTGGTGGTTCTGATATCGGGGGGGAGGTCATTCCAGAGGGTTGGGCCCATCACAGAGAAGGCTCTACTCCTAGGCGCCGCCCGTTGGCATTGCTTAGTGGACGGCACCAGGAGGAGTCCCTCCTTGTGAGAGCGAATTGGTCGCAGGGAAGTATGTGATAGGATGCGATCCCGCAAGTAGCTAGGTCCTGTGCCAGGATTGCGGTTGATATCTCTGTTGCTGGACGATCATTTTGGATCTAAACCGTTCTGAAGGAATGGTGATAGTGAAGGGCATGTCCTGCTGATCTCAGGGGCATCGCAAAGCCCCTGATTGATCCAGGAAAAAGCTCTTTTTTCCAGCTACAAGAGAAGCAGCCAATATGGCTACAGAAGGTTGGAGGGTTTTGAATTCTTTTAAGATATCCAATGAACAACAAGTCCACATAAGACTTATCAAGAAAACAGAATACAGATTTTACAAATGGCAAGAGATATTGGACTGCACTATTTCTGGAAGGATATAGGATGATGAAATGAAATGTCACAATAAAATTTAGTTAAATGTAGTTAAACTTTGAATATTATGTATAAGATAAAGTAATAATAGCTATAGCCAAATAAATGATCAACAATGATAATAAAGCACTTATATATACTAGATTGATAATATGAAATTTTATATAAACTGTAAGTGAGGATGATGGAGATGATGTTCAAAAGCCTTTTTATAAAAGATAAATAATTCTATATAGAATAGAATATAAAGATGTAATATCATTGGGTGATTTCAGGATGATGTAATGAAATGCCATAATATAAATTTACTTCAAATTTAATATGCCTCATATAAAAAGGATGTAATAATAGCTATGCTTAATGGAAGTTTAACAATTATAATGATTTGTATAAATGTATATTAGATTGATGATACTAATAATGGAAAAAACATGGAATTGAAAATTATTAGAGAATGTTATTAATGATAAAATAATAGAATGATTTAGAATAGGATACAAAAAAACTTCTTTATTATTGGATATATTGAAGATGATATAATGAATCATCATAATATAAATGGATACACATTTAGATTATCTTATTTAAAATTGTGAAACAATAGTGATGATTGAACAAATGAAGTGCAATAATAATGTATACAAAGATATTTGATTGACAATAAGTGATTTTTGATAAAGCTCAAGTGATGACTATGGAAAGGACGGAGAAAGATTTTATAACCAATCAACACTCTGTATGTAGTTGAAGAGGTTTTTTAATGTTATATGTTTTGCTTGTTTATGTTTGTTTGCAAATTAAAAAAATATTTAAAAAAAGAATTTGGGTGTCCCTGATATAGACAATAAAGGTGCAACTTTAAATAGTACTGTTTATCATATTTGTAAAGTGACAGCATGTTGGTTCTGTAGTCTACAGAATATGGAACCAGGATTTCCAGGGGGAAGGTGGGATGAGGTTTATCAGGAATACTGAGCTAGTCAGAACTTTCTGGGTGGAATGCAAAAAATAGAGGAAAACATCTTTCAAAAATGTCTTCATATTCAAAATGAACAGACCAAACTTATCCTCTTTCCAGTTGCAAACCTGTTCCCAGTTCACCTATAGATTCCATATAGCAGTTGCAGTCCTAATATCTCTGCTGAGGCCTCTCTTGATGCTCATACTTGGGAGAAGAAGAATAAAGAACCATCAAGATTATTGTGGTCCTATGATTTCTTCACTTCAGAATATAGCCCTTGCTAAGAAATTGTTCAGGACTGTGTTCATTATTTTAATTTTCCTTGTTCAGCTCTTGGTGCTTAAACTGAATGGAAGACTGTGTATCTTGGACAGATGGATTAATGGCTTAATTTCTTCCCCAATTATTTGTTGAAGCTACTGGGACAATATAACATTAAGAGTATATAGTCACTCCAGCACCTGAAATTTGAACCAGGGAATATTCCAGTTTGTAGCTCATGCTTTTATCTCTTGTCCAACATGTCTAGCCAGCAGTTTGGCAGCACTCTTCCTGTCTATAAGGAGGGGGGAAGAAATGATATTCCAGACACACAACAACTTTGTAGTTCTGCTGGAAATAGAGGCAGTAACCTTGAAGGCATCTCAGTCATTCTCAGACAGACAACAACTATAGAAACAACAACTACCATGTTTGGAGGATTTTTCATTTTTAAAAAGCACTTACAAAGTCAGCTTTAATTTGAATGTGACTGTTAAGGCAAGAGTCAACAAATATTTTCAAAACATCCAAGCTTAATGTTCTAATCATTGAAGCTAAAGCTTTATTAAGCAGCAGAGCTCTTATGCAAAATAGCATGGAAGACTCTCATGTAATTAAGGCAATTACTTCAGTTTGGCATTTTTGGGATGTTGCCATTCCCTGTGTTTAATAAGGAAGAGATGTAGGTGACAAGATCTATGTCGTATGTACGATAAAACAAACTGCTGAGTTGTCTATTACTCTGGCAACACAGCCACGTATTTCATGCTGGGTTGGCAGGTCTAATTGCTCCCAGGAGTCCAGATTGCATTAATACTCATCAGACTTGGAAGGAAGAGATATTTTTATTATTTAAAGTTGATGCATTTCCCTCTCTCTCTCTTTCCTGACTTTAAAAAGAGATAATATATTCATGGACAAGTCATGTATGCAATTCTTCTTTAATTCATACAATTTGAAAAGCTTTTAAAAGCCTAATTTTAAATTAATTGGCCACTATTGCTATAAAATGGGTAAAAGAATCATTTTTTGAAATCAAATAACAGATTCTATATTAACAGTTGTGAAAACACTGCAAATTGTATAACAGACCTTTCTTCCAGTACGTAGCAGATGAGAAGAATTACAGTTGGCTTGATTATGATATGATTATGATATGAACATGATGTCAGTTAAAAGGTACTATTACATATGGAATTGTTGAGAGCCATCTCAAATAAGTGCTCATTTTTTGTCTTTTTTGAGGAAGAAATAACATGCAATCATGGAAAAAGCCAAAGAAATGGTTTGGATTCACTAGTGCAACCCAGGATGATATTTCAACTCTAATAATGAATTTTTATTTACCCCTTTCTTAAGTTAGATAGTTATAGGTGATAATAAATTATTTATGGACATAATTCTTGTTCTGGTCTGAGACTACACCAAAGACTGAGTGACTGGCTGAACATTAGAAATGCAGTAAGCAGGCTGGATCATTCTTCCATATTTGTTGATTTGTTGTAGAGCCCAACAATTCTGGAACATGATTTATTTTAGAATTAAACAATTTTTAAAACTTTATTTTTTTCCAGCCAACTTTTCTTTTTTCTCTTTTTGTTAAAAATCATCAAACCTTACATGCTTACAAGATGCACAGAATAGGCTTTGTATGTGATAACTCTTATTGGAAACCATATATAACTTGCTGGTGACTGCAGCAAGGCTGTTATATGCACAAAAATGGAGAAAATATAGAAATACCCACAAGGAAAGAGTGAAATGTGAAGATGGCAGAGTTTGCACAAATGGCCAAATTGACTTGTTTGATTAGGGAAGGAACAATTACTACTTTGGTATCAATAGAAACCATTTATGAATGGATGATCTTAGAATTTACTGATTAAAAAGGGTTCTTTATGGGAAGAGGGGAACCCCTGTGATGTATAATTTGAAAGGATGGAAATGGTAATAATTATTTTTGTAATTACTGTAAAGATGATGTAACTTCTTTAAAAAAAAGTTCTTTTTTTTTCTTCCCTTTTTCTTTTCTTTTTCTTCTCTTTTAGTGCTTTTTATTTGTTTTTATATTTTTTCCTAATTATTTTAATCCTATAAAAATGTATGAGGTCTTATTAGAAAATTAGTAAGGTCTTATAAATCAGTCCCTTCTGTTCTCTGTACAGAATAGAATTCTTTATTGGCCAAGTGTGATTAGACACACAAGGAATTTGTCTTTGGTGTATATGCTGTCAGTGTACATAAAGAAAAATAAAACACATTCATCAAGAATGTATCTGAAAACAGCATGGTTTGGTTTGAACTAAGGGAGCAGGTTGAACAGGCCTGCTTTTTCTTTCCCTCAGTCTCTTCCCCATCTGTCATTCTGGAACAATGGCTCTTAAAATAGGACAATCTAAAAGAGGTGGGTGAATTAGGAGACGCCCTGAACCAGCACATTGTACTATGGATTCTACTGTCATTTGTAATAGAGTTAATGCAAAAAGTCTAGATTGATCCTTTTTCAGGACACTAATGTAATCTCTCTGATAAATACCTCTTGCCATGACCTTGGAAAGATAGGAGAAAATGCACTTTATATGATTTACATGGTTCACTACCTTCTTGTTTTTCGTGCAGATTTGCTTTTTTAGAGATCACTGGAGTTAACACCCGCATTCAAAAGCTTCATTAATCACCGCTGCAGAGGCAGTATTTTAAAAAGCATGCTACCGCTTTGCAGAACCAAATATAATTAGTTGTTTGTGATTCATTCAGGCAACCTTAATTAGCATAACTGATGGGCTGATTAATGAATAAATCATGATTTAGAATGGTTTTTTTTCATCAGCCCTGTCCCTTCTAAAAGGGTGCTTCTTTGCCAATCATGTTCTAAATCACTTGTGCACAAATCCCGCCAAAATTTATTGAGCAATTATTTTTTAAAATGCAAGATTTTTAATCATCCCCCAAACCACTTGAAACGAGGTACATTTATTTAGTCACCCATTATCTAAACACACACAAAAAATCAGATTGCTCTATTGCTCAGAGTTCTATTTTGATTGAGTCAGCTGTTCTGAAATGGCGTTTATTTTTAGAGCACAGATGTTAGATCTCATCTAAGAAGTTGCAGATAATCAGCCTCAGATAGTGACCATACCAAATTGACAATATGGTCTCCTCAGATTGGATAGGATGAAACTTGTTTTGCGTTTTTTTTTTTTTTAAAAGGAAATATACATTGCCTCTCATAAAAAATTAACACCCTCCCAACTAATTTTCCCTATGGGGGAAAAAGATGAAAATGAATGTTTTCAGCTGGCTTGTTAACCCTTAAAACACCACAGTTCATAAAACTAGAACTGAAAAAAAATGGTTCCAACCCTTTTGGTGATCTTCCAGGTCAGAAAACCATAATGGAGCCCTGAGTTTTTTTTTAAGAAAATCCATCTTCGGGTCACAATGTTAAAAAAACAAAATCATGTCCCAGTTATAATAATCTGAAATTCAGTCTTCAAAGTGTGAAAGCTCGTTCCATATACAGCTTTGTTGTGTGAGAGGCAATGAATAGGATTTATTTTGAAAGATACTTAAGAAAAGTTGCAGATACAAAGAACATGCATGGCCCACCAATTTCTTAGATATAATTTCAGATGATTAATTTAATTATAATGAACAACTTCAATATTCTGGCTATTTGAGATATTGTTATTTGGGATTTACTTGATTGTTAATGAAAATCTTTCACAGGGTTGTCAATGAAACACCACCATCATGATCTAAACAGCAATGGCACTTAGACTTATATACCACTTCATAATGTTTTACAGCACTCTCTAAGCGGTTTATAGAGGCAACATATTGCCCTCAACATTTGAGTTTTAATTTTACTGAACTTGGAAGGATTGATGGGTGAGTTAACCTCGAGCTAGTTAGGATTGAACTCCTGGCTGTGGGAAGAGTTAGCCTATAATACTGCATTTCCTGACTCAGTGGAGACAGCATCCCTGTGTAGGTTATTCTCATGTACCATCCAATAGAACTGAGTCTGCAAAGTTTAAGTCCCACCTCTTCCTGCTGAGATCCCCAGCTTTTGTGACTCACTACCACTTGAACAAGACGTGCTTTTGATCTCTCCCTGAATATTGTGTCTTTTTCTTCTCCTTTTCCTTCCCTGGGCTTTCTCCTTTGTTTATATTGTTTTCTTTCCTTGACCCTCCTGATATTTTCTTCTTTTTTGTTTGCCTTCCCCCCAGAAGGTTTGTTCCCTAGGGGGAGCAGTGCCGTGGGGCACCAGCTCCAACAGCATCTGGAGGCTACTGATCGCAGGAGGGCATATGATGCCCCCAGAAAGTTGCTAGCGAGCTACGGGGAGTGCGGTTAGCCGGGGAAGCTTCTTTTGGTTTTTTGGAGCCTCCAGAGCCAGTTAGAGCACAGAGGAGCTTGCGGCTGCCATTTTGGGGCTGTTTTTGGTGCGAATAAGTTGCAGCCACCATTTTGGATTCTCTAGTGTGGTGGCTACCATTTTGGGGACACAATTAGGCTGCTCAGTGTCGCAATTCCTTAAAAGGACCTTTCCATTTGTTCCACAGGCCACCAGGCTTTAGGCAGGATCCAGGGAGGGCTAGAGAGCTCAGGAAGGTGCCAGCCCAGCCTCGCTTTACCACCAACAAGACCTCAGGCGCAGGGGCCCAGTGGGGTTCCTGCTGTGGTTTGGGACAGGCCTAGGTGTGCCTGTCCATAACAGGGGCCACCTTTGCTCTCTCCTTTACCAAGAACCTGGGCCCTGGGGTGCTCCTTAATTGGGTTTTCCCACCTTCATACCCTTTATCCCCAGTTTGGCTTCAGACTGCAGTCAGGCAGCAGTCTTGCAGGATAGAAGGAGGTAACAGGGAGGCCTCATCCCCTTTGTTGGATGACCCTCTGGAGGCACCATCTACCCTTCGCCTGACAAGCAAGCGTAAGTCTCTGCCCCCAAAGAAAGGGGCCAAAACCAAGGGCAAATCAAAAGCCACACAGACAGCAGAACTCAGGAGGCAAAAAGCCCTAGACAAACAATTCTCCAAGGCCCCAAAAGAGGCACAAAAACAATCAGAAACAGTGGCCCAGGTAGTGGCAGAACCCTCTCCTTCTGAGACTCCTGCCCAGGCCGAGGTTCCAGGCTCAGAGGAGGACCTATCACCAGACAGTGAGGGCTCTGAGATAGGGGAACAGGACATGGAGGAGGCTCTACAGCCCTCTGCCCCGGAAGGGACAGACAGCCTGAGCCCCACAGGTTTTGCTATTTCACCTACGGCAAGGGTCGCTGCTGGCCTGCAGTGGTTCATCTCCTCCTGACATGGCAGCCATTATATCGGAGGCCATTAGGCAGGGAATTGCGGCAGGCCTACAGCAAGAGAACTCCTCTGGCTCCAAAAAGCACAAGAAACGAAAGAAGAAGTCTGTTTCTAGGAATCAGTCCAGGAGTATCCTCATCCAGGAGTAACAATCATTAGAGTCATCGGACAGTTCTTCCTCCTCCGTCGATGAGGAGGACCAGGCCCTTAAGGATTCTGAGCTTTCGGATGATGAGGATTCTGATTCAGAACAAACTTCCTTAGCCGGTTTGTTCAAGCCATCTATGTTTAGGTCTCTTTTGATTAAGGCCAAAAAGATAGCCAATTTATAAGCAACCCAAGCCACTAAATCCCTGACTGCTAAGAGGGACTTGGCCGGCCTAGTGTTTACTGAACCCACCATTCAGAAGGAGGTGGTTCCTTCTCCTCCCTTGTTTCTGGATGTGGTCCAGCATCAGTGGAAACCCCTGTGATCGGGCAGCTTTCCATCATCCCAGGACAAGTGCTTCTACAATATAGGTCCCGATTTGGCCAAGGCTTTGGAGGTCCCCTCTGTGGATGCTCCAATTGCAGCATTGTCCTCCCCCAATGTAGTTCTGAGCAACCTGGAAAATGCCTTAAAGGGGGACGGAACATATCCTCATTAAGGGTCACCAGTCAGCCACCTGGGTGATCAGGGCAGCTACTTCATCCTCTTTCTTTAACAGAACTGCCTTCCTGTGGCAGCTATGTGATAGGATCTCCATCACAGACTTGAGATCCCACCAGACCTCAACAAGTTGAAGGCGGCCCTTCAATTTTTGGCAGACGCCTCCCTTAATGTGGCCAGGTTTGCAGCTAAATCAGTGGGGTCGGCTATAGCTGCCAGACGTCTATGTACTTTGATTACGGCGTTGGCAGGCCAATACCAAGAATAAGGGGTATCTGGCCTCTGAACCGTTCCCAGGGGATAAACTGTTTGGGCCTCCTCTAGAGCCCAGACTTATCGAGTCTAAAGATAAGAGGAAAATTCTCCCCTCCGTCTTCTGCAGGACTGAGAACTGGACTCCACCTTACCATCGCCAGTTGGCCTTTTGGAACCCAGATGGGGGATACAGGTTCTCCTGTTTGGCCAAACAGTATTCAGTATGCCAGGCCCCTCAACAACAGGACAGAATGGGTATGGGTTACCAGTGGTTCCCCCCTTCTAGATGATCTTACCGAGGTGCAGGAAACACCTGTCCCTTCCACAGGCAAAAGTGACTTCAGCAGAAACCTACCTATCGGCGGTTGATTGGCCTTCTTTGCTGACCGATGGGAGGAAGTAACTACGGAAGCCTGGGTCAGGGAGATGGTAAGAATGGGCCTCTCCTTAGAGTTTCTCTCCTACCCCCTGAAGTGTTTTCTCCTCTGCCCCGTATCAAGGGACCAAGAAAAGAGGTGCCTAGTAGACCAGGCGATTCGACACCTCTTGGACATCCAGGCCATTTGGCCAATCCCGGATGAACAACAGGGACAGGGGTTTTACTCCCTATTGTTCATTGTCCCAAAGGCTTCAGGGGGCTGGAGAGCTATCCTCGACCTCAAGGCCTTGAACTGCCAGATTGTCTACCGGCAGTTTAAGATGCACTTGATAATGACCATTTTGGAGGGTGTCCTGAGGGATGACTTTCTCACCTCGATAGATCTGATGGAGGCCTATCTCCACATCCCAATCCGTCTCAAACACCAACGGTTTCTATGATTTTGCTATTGGGGGTGACACTACCAGTATCAGGCTCTACCATTTGGCCTTTGGTCAGCACCCAGGGTATTCACCAAACTGCTAGCAGCCTTGGCAGCCCACCTACAGGCCTGTCCCATAAGGATACTGTGCTACCTGGACAACATTCTCCTGTTGTCCAGGTCCCCCGAACAAGCCCACAGGGATCTGCAGGATGCCTTAAGCATTCTAGAAAATAGCGGCTTCTCAATAAACCTCTCATAGAGCCAACCAAATGCATAGTACATCTGGGCACCCTCATAGACACCGACCTCCTCCTTGTGTATGTTTCAGTGTATGTCTTTGTTATATGTTTGTTTTGTTCACATATTTATTTCGTATGTTTCATTGTACGCCGCCCCGAGTCCTTCGGGAGAGGGTGCGGCTAAGAAATAAATATATTATTATTATTATTATTATTATTATTATTATTAGGTATTCTTATCTGGAGAAGGTCAGCAGAGTCTCCGGGAGTTAGCATTGTTAGCGAGGAGGCAGCACTGGGTACAGCTTCTCCAGCTGTCCCAGCTGCTAGGCAAAATGGTCTCTTGCTTTGCAATAGTACCCTGGTCTAGGCTTCACAGCAGGCCACTCCAATGGTTGCTCCTGCCATTCCAGAAGGACAACAGCAGCTGCTCAACTGTACACATCCAATTGCCCCCCAGGGTCTGCAGCTCCCTGACCTGGTGGTCTTCACAGGCCATAACGAAGGGTTGCTTATTCCGGGAGCCACACCGGGTGACAATAACCACTGACACCAGCCTGCTGGGCTGGGGGGCCCATTCTGAAACAGAGGTGGCACAGGGCCAATGGTTCTTTTTAGCTTGGACTGCAGGAAAGGCAGAACACCTGGTTTCTGAAAAGGCATCTGACGACAATGCTCGACTAGTGCTTTCCAATTCTTTGCCAGGTATTGGTTTAGAGCCAAAGAGTTAAAAAGCAGGATTAGCATTTTCAGGAGAGCACACCAGCCCCAAATATCAATTGACATAAGTTGTAGCTTCTGCTAGCTGAATGTTAAATTAATCTGGTTTCCCCATTGACTTTGCTTGTCTGAAGGTCACAAAAGGGGATCACATGACTCTGGGACACTGCAGCCATCATAAATGTGAGACAGGTGTCAAGGATCTGAAAATCACATGACCATGAGGATGGTGCAATGGTCGTAAGTGTGAAAAATCATCATGTTACTTTTTTTCAGTGTCATTCTAACTTTGAATGGTCACTAAATGAATTGTTGTAAGTTGAGGACTACCCATATAATTGCCCATTGACACTTGCACAGGCAAACTTTGGGGCAAAAGCTACTTTTGACACTTCTCCCACTCATGCAAACCTGATTAATATTTTTTTTTAAAAAAAATGGATCACTCCCCAGAGAGCTTGACTCCACAGTCTGGAAACCAACTCTTGATCAAAAGGATTTATTTGAACTGTTTGAAATTGCAAGCGGAGTATCTACAAGTTAAGGGCTGTCCTGGTTTAATTTCAGACACATCTGCTAAGGCATAGCTCAAAGTGCCTTTTAAACTTCTCACTGTTCTTGCTATTTATGATCTATAAATAGATCATGACATACTTTTAGAGTGAGTCTTGTTCTCTTAACTGCATCCAAGAATGAGAAAGAATAGCTGAGGTCATGTTCTTCTTGTTTTGATAAAAAATCCATCATATATTTATCAAAACCTTCAATGATAGTCAAAGCATTTTTTAAAAGGCGAAATTGTGGAGTTACCATGGCAAACCTGAATTGTGTCTAGATTTCTAATAAAATTTAAATACTAATGAAGTTAGTATATGCCTTGATATATATCTGTAAATATCGTGTCCCTCTAACATATTGCATTTCTCAAAATGGCAAGCTGGAGATCAGGTCACCATAATGTCAGCAGTTTTCTTTGCCTTGAACATCTCCCTCAAACAATAGTATTTTGGCCCTTAAACTGTTCCCATTATTATTACCCAGAAAGGAGCTGATATTCCCTAATAGTTTTAGCATTGTCACAGTTAATGTACCAGATTACATTAAGAACAACTACAAGAATTCTCAGATTCTAGTTTCTGTGACATGATTAATGTTAAATTCTAATACAGTTGCTTTATTTGATTAATAGACAAAATAATCAAGTTTATTTATTATGAAAATGATGTAAGATTAAAAAAAAATCTTACATGATAAATTGCTGTAATGTTCTTGGTAAGTACTTGGAATCACAAGGCATAGGAGAGGATTTTAAAAAAAGAAAATGGGTTACACAACATTCTCCAGGGAGGGGCTCCCTAGAAGCAATTTGCTAAATGGGTGCTTTGTGATTATAGTCTTGGGAGACATTCGGCAAATTAGCAATCCTTCCCCAAAGGTTCTAGACCTCTGTACTTCCCTTCTCCTGTTTCCACTTTAATTAAAAAAAAAAACCTCGAAAAATGCCTGAGAGATATTTTGAGTTTATTCACACTTCCAGGCTACCCTCATTAGCTAAAACAGGCTGGCAACCATGTCTGGAGAATAGATTTATTTCTTTATTTAGTATATGGCATACAGTGTCAGAGAAATCTATATGTGCTAAACACACAATGCAGTTTAGAAATTGTAGAGAATATTTGTAGCTTGGGTTGTAGATTTAGGCAGAGGTTTGTCCTCTGGGCTTGTTTCTTGACTCCTGAATGTTTCATTGCCAAACTAGGTAACATCTTCAGCGGGTTTTTTGGCTGAAGGGTCTTGTTTGGAGGACAAACCTCTGCCTAAAACACAATGCAGTCTTATTCAGCAATTATGCACCTGTCGTTGGTGCATTGCAGGGGGCGAATGAGTTTTACACCAGTTAACACCGGTTGTTGGCTCTTCCAGGCTTCTCCGCCAGTCTCTCCTTGCCTTACCTTGTGTTGCAATTCCTTGCATCCAGCCAGATCCAGTGCCCAGCTTCTGCTCTCCACACAGAAATGCAGTTAGGTTTTTCCCACTGAAGTGGTACCCACCTATCTACTTGTAATGCTTTCAAACTGATGGGTGGACAGGAGCTAGGGTTCAAGTGATGGGTGCTCACTCCATTTCACAGAGCAACCATTTCTGGCTGGCAGTTCCAGAGTCATTAAGCCTCTGAGCCACTGCATCCCTCTTGAAGAACAGGATGGATGCTGCTGCTCTTTATTATTTGCCCCATTCGCCTTTAACATGACCTCAGTATATTTTCTGTATTTTTCTGCTCCCTGTCTGAAGTACAGTTTTCCAGCTAATACTGCCTCAAACCTCCTGCCCTTTTCAATACTGAGTTTCAGATCATTGCAGATTAAATACAGATCAATGGCAACGTTCAACCGAATCAGTCCTTAAACTGTCCCTATTAATTTCACTGTAGAAATTATAAATAGAAGGGTGCTAATTAAAAACCTATTAGATTTTGTAAAATTACAATTTTTCTTTCTTTGTGCTTCCTACTTTTTTGGGTGTTTCAAGAAAAAATATGTTTGATGATGCATTGTTTCATTATTTTTCCAATCAATCCCCTTTTTATCTGAAAATACTGGAAAAACAATAGAACAATAGACTGCTGGATTTATTTTTAAAACCACAGGAAATAGTAGAAAGCTGAAGGAAAGAAAAATTATAATAAAAATGTTTCTGCTGGGTTTCAAACCAGCAACATTCTGTTTACAAAGTGAGAATTAAAATCATAAGAGTAGTTCTAAGATATTAGAAAAGCACTGGAGTGATAAGAAAATTTCCAAAGAAAAGCTGTGGTGCCTGAATCTACGTATATTTTGACGTTTTAATTTTGCATATAAAAATTACGTAATACACAAAATTGAATGCACATACATAAATGTGTACACAAAGTTATATGCTATATGGATATACACATATACATACAAACATCATTCATTTAGGAAGTATTTAGAAAGACTGGACCAGAGGAAGGAAAGTGATTTGCAATTGTTTCCCTGGAATAGGAAATACACAGCATCCAGAAAAACATCCAATGGGAGGACCTGGCTACTTGCTATTCAGAATGAATACTTGGCAAACTTTTACCAAGTATCTCAGTCCAAACAGGGTTTTCTTACACTGGTTCCAAGTCAAGCTGGCAGGAGCACAAGACAGCACCAGCTTAAATGGTAAGGGTGGTATTCCCTATGTTGTGTTGATTTTTATAAGGAAGAGAAGGACTAGGGGTAACATGATAACTGTCTCCAATATCTGAGGGGCTGTAACAATGAGGGAACAGCCAGTGGTGGGATTCAAATAATTTAACAACCGGTTCTCTGCCCTAATGACCAGCTCGGTAGGCATGGCTGGGTAGTCATGTTACAGGGTAGGCATGGCCAACTTGACATCACTCACGTTGAGGGGTGCTTTGCCTTGCTTGGCCTCTCATGACCGTGGGGATGCTGCAATGGTTGTAAATGTGAAAAATGTCACTTTTTTCAGTGCCATTGTAACTTTAAATGGTCACTAAATGGACTTTTGTAAGTCAAGGATTACCTGTTCAATAATACAAAAAGCTTCTTTGCTTGCAAAAAGCTTCCCTAAATACCAATCATTAGATTAGAAATGCCTGCAAACCAGAGTTACAAATCAGGCAGGATGTCAGAACACCTTGAGGAATTAAAGTATTTAAAATGCAATGATAACTATCAGCAGCCAACTCTTGCTCATAAAGTGAAACCTTTTAGCAGAGAGGTCATTTAAGCTCTCCAGAAAGTGGGTGGGTATATTTGGACTACAAAATGCCAAACTAAAGAAACAAATTAACAAATTATATAGGGGATCCAGGTTCAAGCCTCCCAAGCTTGTCAGGATTACAATAAAATTAATACATGCCACAGATATCTAAATAAACTTCAAGCCTAGAGCCATGTTACTAAGCCTTATTATCATGAGAGAAAACTAAAACAAATTGGAGGATCCACACCCCTATTTCCTTTTTAAAAAACCTTACTCTCAGTGAGCAATCATGTGTCTTGGCCAATCCAAAGCAAGGCATAAGCACCAAAAGTGCTTTTTCAAGAGGCAACTGGATTTTCTGGAAACCAAGAAAGTTCAGTTGTCTCTTGAAAAAAGCACCTTTGGGACAGCCATGACCTGGATGACTGAAGAATCCCCATAAACAAGAGACTCCTGTGCTCAGTGAACTGACAAAGCACCCTTTCTCACCCAAGAGAAGCAATCCTTAGATCCCTTTGCACCACTTAAAGATACCAGCTGATCTCACTCACCTTACAAGATACCCTAAGGAAATCATCCAGATTTAAGGACAGATCACATGCTTCCAGAAAGGCAGAAAAAAAAACCAGTGCCAAGCTTGCATCCTGCCTCTTGGAAGTACACCCCAAAAGGACAGTGCCAGGAATGACTAAAGCAGTATAGCTATATAAATTGAACAAATAAAATAAGTAAAAAAAACATGGTTTAATTGCAGAAAGTTGGATCAGACAATCTTTATGGTTCCTTCCAATTCTGTGATTCAGTGACTCCTGAATGCCTATTCTAAATCTCCGGAAAGAAAAACATCTGTCATTTGAAAATTCAGTGTTATCATATATGAATGTAAATACATTTTTTAATGTTTATCAGCCTCTGCCCAAACCAGTATTCCTTATGGCTTCATGTTATATTCAACCCACACATCTTTATTTTCTTGAAAGTTAGTCTCCAACCTGAAATGTTGTCCTCCTGTGACAACTTTGCTCTCTCTCTCTCTCTCTCTCTCTCTCCCCTCCCTCCCCCCTCTCTCATAGGGATGTTAAAATAAACCAGCTGTCATGAATCATGCCCATCGTTTTTGTATATACAATGATGTTGCATGCATACTCAAAATGCATAGAGCTTGATACCTGAAACTCTATCCAACTATTTGCCAATTGAATGCCCCTTGAAGGTACCACTGATTTACACATGCTAAAGAAGCCCCTATCTCACCACCGAAAAAGGGAATCCAAATATACTTCCTTTGCCTTGAGGCTTTTCCCAGTTACACCCAACCACTGTGCAAACATGTCTTTTGGCCTCTATCTGCCTCTATTCTGGTGTTGATTTTTTAAAGACATGAACATATGTTAAAGAAATACTTTCTGGGGCTTAAAATCGCAATCCAACCACATAAAATGAAATTGAACCAATTCATCTAAAGCACAGGACTGGTAACACTAACTACTATGAGAGATAATGTCAGGAAAACAGAGATGTCCTTAGTGCATATTGGTATCATTCACAACAAACCAAAATCTTGATTTCTGTGGATTCAACCTTTAACTCAACCAGTTTGTATCTTAGCTCTCACTGGATTTCTCCTAGTCCCCTGACCTTCTTCCAGAAATGCTTCTTTAGATAACATAAGCTCTGACGCTGGTTTGGGAGATTTCTGAAACAGCAATGATCCTATGGTAGTCTTATTTGGTCCTTGTTATGAAAAACTAACTTGCCATCCTCCACAGCAATTTTTTGGTTTTTCTTAAACTTTTCTTGCACTGACACATCTCATACACTCCATCTCTCTGCTGGTAATGTGTGAAATAAGCTTAAAAAACAAATTGAGGCATACAGTGTCCATGTTGCGTGTATACAGAGAATCATGATTGTTCTCCATTTTGGGGGGATTTTAGATCATCATGCTTATTATAAACTTTACATAGTAAAGAGGATTATATTCATTATGTATATTAAAGTAAAGAAGCAGTATTAATCAAATGAACCTGAGAACAAATGCGGAAGTACAATAAATATGGCATGAATTCAAAATAATGTGACACATAGTAATAACTTTTAAAAGCATTATAAATCTTAATCTCATTGGGGATCTCTCTCCCTCCCTCCCTCCCTCCCTCCCTCCCTCTCTCTCTCTCTCTCTCTCTCTCTCTCACACACACACACACACACACGCACACACACACAGGTTCTATAAAAACAGAGCCTGTATGCTTTGATAATACGGTGCTTTTTCCGATGATACATTTAGCTGAAACATTTTTATTTATAGTCAGCAAAAGAGCTTCCAAAATAGTTTATATGCAGTTGCTGAAGGCAGACAGTTCAAAACAAATGATAATATCTGAAAGCAAAGGAGAGAGAAAAATCAAACCCTGATTATTTAGCATTCCAACAGTCAGCTCCTTTAATAAGTTGTGCGGATGTTTCATTTAATTTCATACAAGTATCCAGAGAACATTATGATTTATTTAGCAGTATAACCTCCGAAGGTGTAGATATTCCTTAGGTTGTTGCTACCACAAGAACCATGGAAATAGAGTATAGGTATATCCATAAACATATAAGAATCACATATGCAGTAGCAAGTAGAAACTGAAGCTTATCTACTCTGTATGTATTTCAAGGTAGCTCTACCAGCTTGGATTAATATAAATGGCCTAGCAATATAATAATCTTTTTATGTAGGTCATATGAAAGAATCTATGAAGTCTTGCATTTAGTCCTGTCTTTGATTATATGGGTCTCCTATTCCTTTATATATAGGTCTTTGTCATATAAGATTTCAGGACAGGGGATTCAACCAGAGGTTCCTCAGAAAGACAGATGGGGGTGTAGGAATAGAGAAGTGGGACAAAAGACTTACTAGGAAAAAATCAGATAATTAGAAATTGTTATATGGGAAATATAAAGCTGAGATATGTGGTTTACTCCTATATATGATAATTAAACTGAGTTGCTAACTGATTGCATATGATAATGGAAAGATAATTAAATAAAGGTTAAAATATATGGAATATGGACAAATATGAAACTGTTATGCGGAGAATACAAAGTAGAGGTATGTGATTCACTTTTATACATGATAATTAAACTGAGTTGTTAAATGATTGAATATGACAGTGGAAGGAAAATTAAGTATAGGTTAACTATATGAAATATGGACACATATAGAACTCTTAAGATGATGAACAAAGTGAGGTGTGTACCGCTTGTTATTCTACATAGTAGATTAATGGAATTGTTATGAACATTGAACAGTAAGGATTGTTATTTAAAGACAATTAAGGGTAAGCTAAGTCAAGATATGGAAAAGTGGAGGGGGAACATGAAATATACTTATAATGGAAAATTATTGAGATTATAAAGACAGAACTACAAATTTGGAGCATGTAATGATGTATAGCTATATAAATATAATGATGAGAATAGCTGGGAATCGTAACCAGGTATACATCCTGGCCAAAATCCTGGGGGGCAGGCGGGCGGGGGATTAAAAATATAATTACTATATATGTATACTTTTTTTTCCTTTCAAAAAAGGAGGAGGAGGAGGATATATATTAAAATTAAAGATGTATATTGAAATGGAAGTATAAATACCATCAACATAAAATGGAGCTTGCTCAGAGGCTGAAATACACCAAGTAAATGAGATGAAGAGTGCGAAGTAGAGGAGAGAGGTAAGGGAAGAAGAGAGGGATAGAAGAGAGGGTGGGGGGGAGAGAGGAGGAGAGAAAGAAGGAGTGGAAATGGGAGAGAGGAGAAGGAGAGAGGAAGGGGAAGTAGAGAAGAGAAGAGAAGGATGACAGAGGGAAGAAAGGAGGTAGGGAGGAGGAGAGAGGGAGAACAAAGAGATAGGGCATAAATACGGCTCATGGAGAGCAGAAGAGCCAATAATCGTTTTTTTGGGGGGGGTTGATGGGAAGACGAATCGATATAAACATTTAACAATATAATATAATGTTGGTTATGTAATTGTATACATGTAGTTATTTGTTATAAAAATGAAAAAATAAAAAACTTTAAAAAAAAGATTTTAGGACAGGAGGAAACACACCCAATAATCTTTCTTACATTGAACAACCAAGTTGTTCAGGGACATGATCAGAAGGAGGAAAGGGAAGCTGCATGTTTTGGAGAGAGGGGCTCAGATACCTTAATATATTACAGTTATGTTTCATCCACACTTTTAGTATTAGGTATTTATATTAGCACTATGAATTAGCATTTCATTCATCCATAATACTCCATAGTATTAAGCACTGTGAAATTCAATGTAATGTTGCTCATCTACATTGCAGGTAGAATGTACAGGAACAGGTAGTCCTTGACTTACAATCAGTTGCTTAATGACACTTTAAGTTACAATTAACTCTTTAAAAAGCTATTTATGACTTATCCTCAAAGCTACCACTGCTGGCGCCTCAAGGTCTTGTGATTTCATCTAGGGCCCTAGGCAACCGTCTTGCATTTACAACTGGCTGCAGCACCCCATGGTTATGCAACCATGACTTGTGATATTGTTTGTCATTTTCCAGTAGAAAACCAAAAAAAAAAAAAAACCATCAATGGATTATGATGGAAATTCCGATCCCAAGTATGGTCGTAAGTCAAGGAATGCCTGTAGTCATATTGCAGACACCTGCATTCAGGGAATCATTGTCCTTGAAATGTTTGTGGTGATGTAGACACATTGCTGCAGTTCTTTCAGCGTGTGTCAGAGAAGAAAGGGATGACAAGATTCTATTCTAAAAAAAAAATCTATTGTACTAATTTCAGAACTATAAAAAAATCAATTCACCAATTATGACCCAGTACTATGATTCATTCTTTATTTACAAATGCATCTGATGTGGAGAATAACTCAATTTATGAATGTAAGTCAGATTATGGCTTTTGCCAATAATTTCTTACTAGCTTCATATGACAAATGACCTTGGAGAAAGAGAGTCTATTCTGTTTCTCTTTCCAACAATACAGTGACATTGCTGATGTCCTCTTGGATGCTAGCCATTTTTGCAAATAAATGCATCTGGAGGGAGATGGTGACAGAATAACCTCCAAACAGCTCACCATTCTTCAACATGACACATTCCATCAAATATCAGGGCGTCCAATAACAAATTTAGGGGATAAATGGTATTAGATTTGAACCAAAACTGGATTATTGAGAAACAGAAAATAAAGAAGCTGGCATGTAATATTACAATCTTGGTATATTCCCCATCATAATTTTAAAAAACCTATAAAATTAATAACATTTAAATAAACTTGTTTTTTTTAATGCTCATAAGGTGAAACAAGCTTGTGTAAAAACCTGTCTCTATAGTATTCATTTCCTGTACATGAGAAGAAGCATCATGTATGCGTTCTATTAACATCAAAGTTGTAAAGTAGCTTGACGAAAGTGTGGCTTTATTAAAGCAAAGGAAAAGGGTAGAATTATCAGTATCCAGTTTGTGCAGCACTATCATAATGTGGAGGTAGCGAAGAAATAACAGAAAACTTCAAATTTTTCTGTTATTGAGTATTCATCTAGATCAGTGATGGTGAACCTTTTCCACCTCGAGTGCCAAAAGGACCATGTCCACCCCCATAATTTAATGCCCCCCATCAGGTGCACCATGTGCATATGCGTGTGACCCCACCGATGCCCCAACCATGTGCGCATGGCTTTCTTGGAGCCTGGGGAGGCCAAAAATGGTCTCCCTTTTCCCTGGAGGACCTCCAGAGGCTGGAAATGGCCCATTTTTGAACATCCGGTGGGCCCAGTAGGTCCGTTTTCACTGTCCACAGGCTCCAGAGGCTGGCCCGACACACGAACCAGAAGTTCAGGAACAGACTTCCGAGTTGCCTGTTGGGCCATTTTTCTCCCTCTGTAGGTTTTAGGTGGTTCTCATTCTCTCTCTCTCTCTCCCTCTCCCTCTCCCTCTCTCTCCCTCTCCCTCCCTCCCCCCCCCCTCTCTCTCTCTCACACACACACACACACACATTCTCACCCAGTTTCTACTATTGTTATTCTTATACAGCTTAAAATGAATTAATTATATTTACATACATAGAGGAAAAAAATTTCAATAGAAATATTGTGCACAAAAATGTGATTTATCTATGCCTTTTCATACATAGCCCATGTGAATAACTTTAGTATTTATCATTAATGGTAGTGGCCAGTGGTGGGTTCCTAACTGGTTTTCTGCCGGTTTGCTGAGAAGGTGTTTTGCGTGTACTCTGCGCGTTTTGCGTGCATGCGCTGAATGTTGCTGCACATGTGGAGTTGACTGAAAACTGTTCTGTGCGTGCACAGAAACATGCTGGTGATAGCAGAAGAGACTAGGGAACCGGTTCGGGGGTGTGGCAGGCCTGGGTCGCTGCTGGTTCAGAACTGGTAGGAGCGCACCAGTGGTAGTGGCCTCTTATTTTTTTAAATAGTATTGTGGACTTTTCCCCCCTTTACTAAATTGGGGGTGGGGGTGGCCAGTGCATGACGCATCCGGCCTGCGGGCTGAGAGTTTGACGCCCCTGCCCTATTTAGAATGAAACCTGCTTTAAATGTTTGAAGTCTCTGACAAAAATCTTAATAGTCTGTGATATCAAACATTACCAACAATCATTTAAAGCATCTTTATGTTACATTTAAAAAGCCACTGGTATATGATTAAAGTTCTAAATCAATAATTTTGTTTTTATTTTATTCATTTTGTTCATTCATAATAATCATTTCAAATATTTATTCTGTATTTTTATAAACGAACTGTGTGTTTTCTATGCTTGATTGTAGCTCATTAATATTGAATGCTATTTACCAATTTTCTGTTTATAAAAGTGTGTTTTTACAATTTATCATGTTATTGTTTTTCCATTTTTTCCATTTTTAATAATGTTAATATATTTAATTTCTACAACTATGATCCTTTACTTTGATTAAGTAATGAGTGAGGATTTTATCAGTTTATCACATTTTTAATTCTGAGAGCTTTTAAATTTGAATAGATTGATTAAAATTAGTGTTTAATAATATATTGTAATTTTAAGGTAAATACATTTTATCCATGTGATGTATTTCAATTTTTTATAATTAACATAATTTCCTTGTTTGAAACAGGAACTTCATGTTTATTTAATTCTGATAATATAAATTATAATCATTCAATATCAGAAAAGAAATTATTAATTACAAAAGGATTTATTTCTGAAAATATGTTATAGAATAATTAAAACTGTTGCAAATTCTACAGTGGCTAAGACGCTGAGCTTGTTGATCAGAAAGGTTGGCAGTTCAGTGGTTCGAATCCCTAGTGCCACTTAACGGAATGAGCCCCATTAGTTGTCCCAGGTTCTGCCAACCTAGCAGTTCGAAAGCATGTAAAAATGCAAGTAGAAAAATAGGGACCACCTTTGATGGGAAGGTAACAGTATTCCATGCGCTTTCGGCGTTTAGTCATGCCGGCCACATGACCATGGAGACATCTTTAGACAGCGTTGGCTCTTCTGATCTCCTCTTGATTATGTTCAGTTTCCAGAGCTGCTGGCTGAATAATTAGGGATGCTTCCTTTGGTTTAGATTTTTTGAACAGCAATAAAATTATTGAATAAAATAGTTTCAAACTTGTGTCTGGATTATTATTTAACTTCAAACAATTCATAAGATTTTCAATCATCTCAACAAATTCATTGTATAAAAATATATTATTCAGCTTTCATATGTTTGTATTATCAATCTTCAAAGCATATAATACAATAGCATAAATCATACAATACATTTGACAAGTGAGAGGTCTTATTAATAGTGGGGGATTTAAAAAATGGTCAGTGCATGAATGAACTGCAGGAAATACAATCTTTAACTTTCAGATACAAAAACTTCAAATTTCTCTTTGTTATTTATCCTTAATTTCTCTTGATAATATTTTAGGAAGGTTTGTTGCAAAGATGTTTTGAGTAGTACAATGCATACCAGAAAATACATACCATGCTAGTTGCCTTCAAATATGTTTTCATTTAGCTTTCAATCAAATAAATATTCACTATTTAATGATAACTGATTATTTTAAATTATTTAGTTATTAAATAATTGAAAAATTAAAATTAATTATATAAATTAAGAAATTTCCCTACCAATATGTTTAAAATAAGAGTGCCTTAGGAAGATGCACGTACACAAGCATAAATGAATTTTTGATGATAAAATCTTCAGAAATAGGAACATAATATTTAATATAAATGCAGGATTTCTAAATATTACTGATGCTTCTTGCTTTTCTGTTTCATTATATGAAGCTCTAACGAATCTAAGATTAATTTGATCTAGATATATTTGATCATCCTTCTTTATTTTTTATACCCTGACAAAATGCATTCATTTAATGAATTTGGCCCTTATCATAGATGATTCATTTTACAATGGAAGTTCTCCATGTACCACAAGCTGATTTTATTTTGCACGTGCTTCTCTCCTTGTTATAATATAATTCATAACTTGAATTATAACTCTCCTTGTTATAATATAATTCATAACTTGAACATTGGGCACTATCTAATAAAATGAAATTCAATGGTGAAAAGAGTAAGGTTCTACATTTAGGCAACAAAAACGGAATGCACAGGTACAGTATAGGTGATACCTTACTCAGTAGTAGTAACTGTGAAAGGGATCTTGGAGTCCTAGTGGACAACCATTTAAATATGAGCCAGCAGTGTGCAGCAGCTGCCAAAAAAGCCAACACGGTTCTAGGCTGCATCAACAGAGGGATAGAATCAAGATCACGTGAAGTGTTAATACCACTTTATAATGCCTTGGCAAGGCCACACTTGGAATACTGCATTCAGTTCTGGTCGCCACGATGTAAAAAAGATGTGGAGACTCTAGAAAGAGTGCAGAGAAGAGCAACAAAGATGATTAGGGGACTGGAGACTAAAACATATGAAGAACGGTTGCAGGAACTGGGTATGTTTAGCTTAAGAGAAAGAAGGACTAGGGGAGACATGATAGCATTATTCCAATATCTCAGAGGTTGCCACAAAGAAGAGGGAGTCAAACTATTCTCCAAAGCACCTGAGGGTAGAACAAGAAGCAATGGGTGGAAACTAATCAAGGAGAGAAGCAACTTAGAACTGAGGAGAAATTTCCTGACAGTGAGAACAATTAATCAGTGGAACAGCTTGCCTCCAGAAGTTGTGAATGCCCCAACACTGGAAGTCTTTAAGAAGATGTTGGATAGCTATTTGTCTGAAACGGTATAGGGTTTCCTGCCTAGGCAGGGGGTTGGACTAGAAGACCTCCAAGGTCCCTTCCAACTCTACTATTGTATTGTATTGTATGATATTATCATTTGTTTTTCTTTATTTTGCAACTTCAAGATAGTTTGTAAGTTAAATATGGCAAAATGAGGACCACAAACTTTCAAAAGTGCAGGTTTCTTCCACTTAATAAAAATGTAAATTCTATATATACAGTAGAACCTCTGGTCATGAACGCTTCTGACCACGACCAAATCAGGTTCTAACAAAAAAATCCACATTTTTTTTTCTGCTGCCGATTTCCCCTTCCGCGCAGTTTTCTTGGTAAGTGCCAAATTTCCAAAATTAGGTTCAGGTCACGACCAAATTGGTTTGCGACCAAGTTATGGAACATATGATGGTTGTGACCAGAGGTTCTACTGTATATATAATGTAAGTATACATGCATACTTACATACATAGTGACATTCATTTTTTTAAAAAAAAATCTGTTAAGAGAAATCACAATTTCAGGTCACTCACTTTGCAGTTATTTAGAAAAAAAGTAAAAAAAAATAAATGCTTTAAATGCTTTCTTGTTAATGATAAATAATGTTTTACATATTTGAGGGCCATTGCTTAATTGGGTTAATTTTTTTTCCAGTGAGGAAATCTATTGCCTAGGTTTAACTAGCCCAATACTTTTGTTGCTGTTGATTGTGGACACAAATCATTACTTTCATATTTGAAAATAAACACTGGGATCTATCTTGTGCATGTCACATTTGCCTCAAAAAAGTATTATCTCCTAGTATTATGACAATATTAAGCTATTTAGCAAACTATCTAAAATGTATTATCTCACAAGGGAGGCACATCTGTTAACATTATTCCCAGATGTTATAAATGAAACTTTCTGTGTGAATCCTGTCTTAATTTTTTTAATGAAGCAGTTGTTCAGTACGCTAAAGGCTTGAATGACTCAAAGAAACTAGACTATTCATTGCTTGCTGTACAAAAATTTTAAAAACAGCCTTGACCTGATATACTCTTTTTCTTGTGTCCTAGTTTTATAGAAGAAAAAGAAAAAAACCTCTTCAATTTTTGAAGCGAACTGAGAGTGCTCTTGAAATAAATTTCCCAGCAAGTTCAGAGAAAGGGGCTTTATGTAATACTTGCTGACAGGTAATTCCATTTATCCACTAATGTAACCTTGCAAAATGATTTCCGGTCACAAGCGTTTGCTTGTCCTGGTACAATGCAACTTGGTCTTTGTACAAGAGACAGCAGGAGGGGAAATGCAAACTCATGTTGGTGCAATAATCTGATTTGGCAAAGAAAGAAGGAGACTTTGACTGATACATCTCATTGGCAAAAGGGCCTCTTTCAGCAGCCCTTCCCATTATGAATCTCAACATCTTGCCTGTTCTCTATACAAAACTGTTTGGCAGTCTGTTGCCCTATGCTCCTCAGAGGCTGTCATACAGGGGGTTTTATTCCACAGAAAGGAGCAGCAGGAGAGAGGGAGGAGGTGGGCTCAGCCAATAAATATTTATGATGCTCGGCCTGTAAGGTTAAATCATGGGTTGATAAAGGCTTTAATTATTCATAGTCAACTTTATAAAAGAAAGGAAACCTAGGAAGACATTTACTAACATCAGTGGAACATAATACAGACAGAAATCAATTTAACCTTTGGGTTTTATATCATAAATGTGTTTACATCCTGTGTTAGGAAATACCAAGGCAGTTACATTGACTAGAATAAAAATATATTTATTTATATTTATTCTGGGGATACATTTCACATGGCCCACGATTTAGCTGTGCTGAGTTTCAAAGATGGAAAGAGATCTCTTTGTTACAGCTAAATCTTTATGAATGCAGATCAATGCCAATGACTGACTAGGGTTTCCACATCAAAACAGATTGCTTTCTTTCTAAGAAATGAAGATTTTATGTAGTTTGGGACAAGATACAATGCTACTTTAAATATTTTTCAGGGATGTCAAATTGGTGGCCCACAGGCTGGATTCATCATGCATGGGCCATGCCCACCCCAGCTCCACAAGGGGAAAAACGTCATGATACGTCATGTGATGGCAACAGGACACGGCAAGTTTGACACCCGTGTTTTAGGTCATAGATTTCTGGATAAATGTTTAACCTACACTGATTGTCAGATACAAGAATAGTTGGAAGGTGACCTCATTTCTACCATTCCAATACTGTAATGTATTTCAGGAGTACCAATTTGATACTTATGTAAAATAAATAATAAAAGTCAGAGGTCTTGTCTTCAGGCTTCTTGCTGTTAACTCCAGAAACCTCTACCTTCATTTACACTGGTTTTCCTTCCAGATGGTAACCCTGAAAACAGCAGTGATGAAGGAGGCCATCAAAGTGGAATGCCGTCGATATAGTTTACTTGGTCTTCAGTAAGGCTTTTGATAAGGTAGACCATAACCTACTATTAGATAAAGTAGAAGAATGTGGGTTAGACAGCAATACCACCAGATGGATTCGTAACTAGCTGACCAACCGCACTCAACATGTAGTCCTCAATGGAACTGCATCTACATGGAGGGAAGTATGCAGTGGAGTACCCCAAGGCCCAGTACTCTTCAACATCTTCATCAATGATTTGGATGAGGGAATAAATGGGGAACTCATCAAATTTGCAGATGACACCAAGCTGGCAGGAATAGCTAACACTCCAGAAGATAGGCTTAAGATACAGAAGGATCTTGACAAACTTGAACATTGGGCACTATCTAATAAAATGAAATTCAATGGTGAAAAGAGTAAGGTTCTACATTTAGGCAAGAAAAACAAATTGTACAGGTACAGTATAGGTGGTACCTTGCTCAGTAGTAGTAACTGTGAAAGGGATCTTGGAGTCCTAGTGGACAACCATTTAAATATGAGCCAGCAGTGTGCAGCAGCTGTCAAAAAAGCCAACACAGTCCTAGGCTGCATCAACAGAGGGATAGAATCAAGATCACGTGAAGTGTTAATACCACTTTATAATGCCTTGGTAAGGCCACACTTGGAATACTGTATTCAGTTCTGGTCGCCACAATGTAAAAAAGATGTGGAGACTCTAGAAAGAGTGCAGAGAAGAGCAACAAAGATGATTAGGGGACTGGAGAGTAAAATATAAGAAGAATGGTTGCAGGAACTGGGTATGTTTAGCTTAAGAGAAAGAAGGACTAGGGGAGACATGATAGCATTGTTCCAATATCTCAGGGGTTGCCACAAAGAAGAGGGAGTCAAACTATTCTCCAAGGCACCTGAGGGTAGGACAAGAAGCAATGGGTGGAAACTAATCAAGGAGAGAAGCAACTTAGAACTGAGGAGAAATTTCCTGACAGTTAGAACAATTAACCAGTGGAACAGCTTGCCTCCAGAAGTTGTGAATGCCCCAACACTGGAAGTCTTTAAGAAGATGTTGGATAGCTATTTGTCTGAAACGGTATAGGGTTTCCTGCCTAGGCAGGGGGTTGGACTAGAAGACCTCCAAGGACCCTTCCAACTCTACTATTGTATTATTGTAAAGTAAGCTCTGGAAAAGGCCTATCCATATTTGCTTGGGGTTAAATTGGATAGATACCCTGCAGTAGAGGACATCTGGCTGTCTAACATTTTATAATAGAATTCAGAAGTGTTGGTTATATCATTTGGGTGAGTAATGTCTCCAATTCTTTCTTTTACTGTTGATTGGCCTTCCCAAGAGTTAATTGACCTAAATATTCAAGAGAAAGGCTAAGACTGCAAAGTTGTTCTGTGCAGATAGAGTGCCAGTGAGATTAGTAGCTGTCTGACAACAGCAAAGGCATCAGGCCTGTAATGTCAAACATAATTCTGAGTCCTAACATTAGAATCCTGGTCTGGGACTGAGTCTTAATAATTGGCATGTTAACTTTAATCCTCAGGACTCCATTAGGTGCATTTTGGGTTATTCAACAAAGTCCTAAGGGGAGATGATCAAATGGTTTCATAAGCCCTTCAGGTTGTATATGGGCCAAATTGTATTGGATGTAATAGTTGGGCAATTGTTTTATCCATTAAACAATTTGAGTGTTACTGGAATGTAATTTGCTCCATGTTTTGGGCAGTAGAAATGGCATAATTTACCTGAGTTGTTAAATTCCTAGAGGCTTGAAATACTGTACTATGTTCAAGAATTTAAAACACCCTACTTGCTCTAATTCATGGGAATTAATTGTTCACTTGTGTCTTTGCTTTCATTAGAAAAAAATATCAAATTTTAGGTTTATCACAGTTGATAATTAATTGTTCCACATTACAGTAGGATTCCAGGGTTCTTGGTGCCCAATTTGTGTCTATAGAAGACAAGGAAAGAAGAATTGCATCATCAGCATAAAATAAAATCAGGAGATGTCTATCAGTTAATTTAGGGGCATGGATATCAACTTTCTGTAGGATTTTAATTAAATAATAGAAATATATGTTAAAAAGCAATGATGCTAAAATTAACCCTTGTTTCACCACTTTGAAAATCTAAAATGTCCTCTCCCTGGTTATAAAGGTAAAAGTTCCTCTCGTACATATGTGCTAGTCATTCCCAACTCTAAGGAGCGGTGCTCATCTCTGTTACAAAGCCAAAGAGCCAGCACTGTCCGACATCTCTGTGGTCATGTGGTTGGCATGACTAAATGCTGAAGGTGCACGGAACACTGTTACCTTCTCACCAAAGGTGGTCCCTATTTTTCTACTTGCATTTTTACATGCTTTCGAATTGCTAGGTTGACAAGCTGGGACAAGTAAAGGGAGCTCACGCTGTTACATAGTGCTAGGGATTATATCCTGGTTATATCCCACTCTAAAACCAGTTTTATTATACAATTTATGAATTAGGAGCAAATGTCTTTTGCTTACATCGGATCTGCTCAGAATGTCAGAGTCTAACCTTGAGATATTACCGAATGTCCCTTGAAATAAATGAAGATTATATATAGATTCAAGTCAGAGTGGTTTGTAGATTTGTCTGTCAGATGTTGAAGCACTAGGCAGTGGACTTCCTGGTTGAAACCTTGTTTGTTCAGGGTTACCCAGGGTTGGAGTTTGGTGAAGAGGTATCTTAGTTTGCTATAGATTGCTTATTATGTTTAATAAAATAATTGGTTTATTATTGGGCAGGTCATTCCTATCACACTTTATATAAAAAGAAACAAATATAGCTTTTAGCTTGTGCTCTGGAAACTTAACTGTGAGGTTATATATGAAAACATAACCCCACATGTATGAGACCAATACCGGGGCCCACCAACTTGAATTAGATTTATTTAGGTAATGTTGCCTCCAGGGTCTTTACCATACTTAAGCTGGTTAATGAGATTTTTAACTTCCTTGCAGGTGACTAGAGGCCAAGGTGGCAGGATAAAGGCACATCCATCACATATATGTTAGTGTGCAGATTACAGTAAAGAATTTGGAAGTGATGTATTCAGGTACTTGAGTGGATGCTATATTACCATTGCATAATGTTGTTATGGTAACAATTTATTATAGTATGCCAGAATAGGGAAGGATTTTTGGACTTTGTTGCTTCAACTGGCTATTTTTTCTTCTAATCTTAGGTTTGTTTGTTTTTTTTGCTTTCTAAGCAAGTCTTATATTCTTTTTTCCAGTCCTTTAAATTTGGTGAATTGGCCTTCAGTTAGTAATACAGGATTCCAATAATGTTGCTTTGGCAGAGATGCAAGATTTGTCAAACCAATGCTTAGAATGCTATCCCCTCCTTATTTGCCTTCATTACAAAAGATTGGAACTTAACTATAAAATTATGATATACATCAAGTATTTTGCTATCTTGTAGGATGGTTGAGTCTGAATGTGCTCCAAAGTCACAAAGGGTAAAAAATAGTATGTAGTTGCTTCCTCTTAGTGAAATCATTGGGGTATCCTATTTTCAAGACAGCCATTCTATCTGACCCTGTAGGAGCTGCCTCCCATTAGGCAATTTAAAAGGGCTGTAAGTAGGTTCCTAATTAAGCCTTGTCTAAATTTGCAAGTGAAAGTGAGGGGAAGAGCAAGGGACAACGTCTGTAGAAACTATTAAATAATCTATGGTGAATAAATGTTGAGCTGAGCAAAATGTATTATCAGCTAGGGAAATAATTTTGGACAAAGTCTTTTAAGGTTCGTAGGGTAGGCATATCTAAGATTATGTAGCAGCCTAAAACCAGCTAGGTTATATTTTGTATCTTTGAAGGATCTGGGCATAAATCGTGGCTCAGTTATTTCTTCAGGAGGAAGAACAGGCACTGAAACCTGAAGTTCATAGAGAGCTTGATCATTGAAATCCCCATCTGTTAGGATATATACACTGGGGAACTTATTTAAGTAAAGAGTGAAGAAAGTATCAACCTGGTTCCAGGTTTGAGTAACTTTTTCTGGAGCTGCTGAGTAGGAAGCTAGAAATTAAAACCCAGTAAGGAAAATTGGTCAATGACTAACAAAGCTAAAACAGCATTCACAATCTGACATAGTTGTTTTACAATTTCAACACATACATTGGAAGCTATAAATAGACCAAGCTCTCTCCCTTGAGTCTGCCAACTGTGATGTAAGGTTGTGCAGGGGCTAGCAGAGAAAAATAGCTAGGATTGAAAATTTCCACAATATCCATGCCTCCTACATCCATGTTGCCTGCAAAATAAAAAAGAATGAATTTGTCAACATTTCAAAAGGAGGACAGCTGGAGGGCAATAAAGTGTTGAGGGACTCAGTTGCAGCAGTCACTGACTGAAGCATTGATAGATTTGCATATAATTGTTTATTTTACTCTGCAAAGAGTGCCAAACAACTGTGTTAGTTCTTCCGTATCATCCATAGGGTCGACTGTATTTTCCCTTTAATTAATTTGAGGGTGTAATGCCTCCTGTGCTTTTCTGGTCCTAACTTTGGACTAGATGGAGTACTCTGCTGTGTAAGTAGCTGCTGGCTGAGATTATGAACTCTGGGGCTTATGCCATCCTCCCTCACAGGCCTGGCTCTCCTCCTAGAATTTAGCAGAGGCCATACACTGCTGTTTTGAAAAACATGTATAGGTGTGATTTGAAAATGTTTAAGTTTAAAAATCATTGAAAGCAGTGCAAAATCACAGAAAGTCAATGTTATCCTTTTGAATCCATGCCATCTGGGAAGTCATGGATTTTCTACAATCTCTCTTGAATGTACCCTGTGATGAAGAAGCTGTGACAGCAAGTGTAGTACTGCTTGTCTATTGTGCCACCTGCCCTCATTAAGGGGATTCATTGCAATCTGGAGGACAATCCTATGTCACTGCCAAAGTAGCTTATCCTTGGCTATTTCCATACCTCTGGGGTATGGGCAGCATATAGAGTTTGAGTAAGGATCTGGAGCTACTGAGTTGGTGCTGACTTCATAACAGGTTTTCCATTGTAGCCTTAAGTTCACTGTTTTTTGATTGGCATCTAGCAGAGAATCGGAAATTGCAATAGCCATTTTTGCAGTTAAAAGGCAATTCTTACTAATCAGGTCCACAGCCATATTTAAATTAATTATGGTTTTAAAAGTGCCCTCTCCTTTAATTCTTGCAGAAATGTCCTCATCAGAGGAAGGGAGATAATCTATTTTCCAATAAAATGGGGCACAGGATTTATCAGCAGTGATGGGAAGAGAGAAAGAAGAAGACTTATATGATGTATCCTTATGCTGGAACAAAATCTTCAGTTTTAGGAATATGGAGTGTTCAAAATGATTGAAGTAAGTGGTATCCCAGGCTTATTTTTCTCTTTGGTCTTTCCCTTTGATTTTTTTTTTTTTTTGTATTCCTGTCTTGCACTCATTGCTGCCTTGCCTTCATTGGCAGGTGTCCAAAGCTATTGGACTAAAATTCCAACTAACATTAATTCTAAAGTTCTAAAATCACTAATCCTATTTTTTAATTGTTCAGTTGTGTCTGATTCTCAGAGACTGCAGTTTTCTTGGCAAAGTTTTTCAGAAGTGGTTTGCTTTCCTAGGGATAAAAGAAAGGGACTGGCCCAGGGCCACTCAGCTGATTTTATGCCTAATTAAAGCAGAACTAAAATTCACACTCTCCTGCCTGATACCTTAAGCACTACACCAAATTAGCTCTCACATTTTCCTCAGTCTTTCAAACAAACAAATCTATGGTACTGTACAGCATCTCTCTTCTTCAGTCAGGACCACGGACAGCGCAAGACAACACTACTTCAAAACCAATTTTACTCACTCTTGAAATAACTTTCATTTGAATTATGACTGCGGGACACTATATTAATGGACAATGCAGCCATACAAAAAGCATTTCATCATTATCATTCCAATTTGTATAAAGGAAGCAATATCTCTCTAGGGTGAATATCTAAAGAAACAAAATTCACCAAGGTTTAAAGAGTAACACAGACAGATTATGACTGGATCTATAACAATAAGGAAAGTTTCCAGAGTCATAAAAGGATTAAACTAGGAAAGGTGCCTGGACCAGGTAAATTATCAGGTTTTTATTATAAATGTTTTGAGGATTAATTATTACAACCTTTATGAAACCAGATAACTCTATTCTATAGGGAAGAAAAATGGAAAGAGGCAAAAATATAACATTACTACTTAAACAGGGACAAGAATTGATTTTAACAAGAAATTTTAGGCTGATATCATTATTGAATAAAAACTACAAGTTGTTTACAATGATTCTAGTTAGGAGACTGAAAATAATTTTTCAAGGATTTATTCACAAGGATTAATATGGATTTTTAACCGATATTTAAAGACAGTTAAAGAACAATATTAGAAACGTGTTGGACATTTTGGAATATTTGGAGCAACTTAATAAAAAACAAGTCAAAATGTTCAGAGAAAGTCTTTGACAATTTAAAGTCAGCTTTCTTGTTCAAGATTTTGGATTGTGTTAATTTTGGAGAGGACTTTATAAAACAGGTAAGATAGATTTATATTTTTCAGGAAGTACAAATAATTGCTAATTGAGATTTTAAAAACCTCTTGTGAGATACAAAAAAAAAGAGTCTGGAATGCCCTTGATACCTCTCCTGTTCATTTGGTTGTTAAAATACTCAATGGAGATATGATACAAGATAAGGAGACTGTGGGTGATTAATGAACAGAAAACAAGGATGCTGACAAAAATATGAAAATATAAGATCAAACAGAATTGATCTAAAATGGGGTTTAAAATTGAGAAGAAGTTAAAATATCTAGTTATCGCTATGACATGTAAGAATTGTATGTTATTTCAAAATAACTATGTTCAGGCATGGAAGTTTAAAAAGGTATGTTTTGTCTTTAACATCCTTCCTTAAACATAAAGAAGAAATTGCAACTGTCATTGCTGGGGAGAATTTCTGTGATAAAAATGAATGCCTTGCCTAGAATGATATTTTGGTTTCAGACAATATCTGTTTTGACAACCGATTCAATATTTAAAAGTGGCAGAAAGATATATCTAAATGTGTGTGTCAGGGGAAAAGCAGAGTTAAGTATAAGGTGTTACAGGATCTAAAGGAAAGAGGAGGATGGGTTTACCTGATTTTAAATTGTATTTCACAGCTTGCTATTTGATGGAGATGAAAGAGTGAGTATTGCTAGAAATAGAAAGGTTTTGGTGTTAGTCCTGAGATTTGGGTGGCATACATCAAAATTATCTTGGATATTTTTTTTAAAAAAATAATCAGCTGTCTCATATTGAGAATAGGAAATAGATACAAGCCCAAGTGGTGCCTGAAAACACTTTGTGACTCTAAGCACAAGAAGTATTTTATAGATCAGAAACAAGCAAACCTAAATAGCTAATTTATCATGAGGTATCACAATTTTGCAAAAGGGAATAGAAAATAAAATCAAGAGAAAAACTGGTGTACAGTGATATATTTGTCAAAGATTCTCTTATTTTACAATTATTCTAAATATTTAAAATAGACAAAATAATTTGCGGTTTTAAACATTGTAAGATTTGAATTTGAAATCGAGTTGTGTTCACATGATGAACATGTAATTGCTAAATATATAAACTTTTATTGAAATTTGAAACAGAAGAAAAATAAGAAGTAAATGTATGATTGTACATACAACTATACTAAAGAATATTTGGTGAAACAGAAAAAATGAACTTATGATTCATGGTTTTGATGATTAGACAGGATAGAATGATTATAGAAAGAAGAGAGCTATGTTGAAACTCTCTGTAAAATAAGAAGTAAATGTATGATTGTACACACAACTATACTAAAGAATATTGGCAGCTAGTTGTTTTTATGGTTCCCCCCGCTTCTTTTCTATTTTTCTTTTTCCTTTTTTTATACTTTAGCTTTTTCTTTGATTTCTTTCTTTTTCTTTCCTTGTTCTTACTTTATGTGAGCTTGTGTTAGTTATTTAAATCTTCCCGCCCCCTCTCTCAATAAACTATACATATACTATATACTTTATGTATACTATATACTATGTATATGTATACATAAAGATCAGTGGTTCCCAACGTGTGGCTCACACACCACAGGGGGGCAATTTGATTTTTAATAGGGGCAATTTGAACCTTGTTTAACCCAAGTTAATGGCCTTTTAGGCTTCCTCTGCATGAGTAGAGTTTACTTTTTGAATAAAGTAAGAATTATATGTCACGGGGGGGGGCATCAGGATTTTAGAGATGCTTGGAGCTGGAGGCTTGGAAGGCTTGGAAATATTGTCTTTTCTTTTTTCTCTTTGATCATTTGACTTTGCATTTCAAGGTTCTTCAGCTTCTTTACAGAGTGATAGTGAGAAGAGCATGGTTTGTTTATACAGGTGCTCTTCAGGAGCTTTATTGGCAGCTGGAGTGGAGTGAAAACAAAGCCTTGTCTTGAAAGATTATAAATGAACTTGCTTTAAATTTAATAAAAAGTTTTGAATACCAGAGTGGCAGTGTTTGCAAGTTGGAAGAATGGCGCAACATGAAAAAGAAACCTTAACATTGCAAAAGATTATGTTTGAAATTCAAAAATTATTAGAAGTAACAGAGAAAAGAAGAAAAGAGAGAAGAATTGATGAAACTAAGGAGAGAAATCTTGTCAGAAGCACTAGTGATAACCAAAGATATACAAGATATGCAATAAGCAGCAAAGAGAAGTCCATACAAAACTTACTAAGGAAAAGGAGAGGCAGGCAACGGTTTCTCTCCTTAGTTCCATCAATTCTTCTCTCTTTTCTTCTTCTATACTTTGAAATCTGGAGTAGAGCTCCAGTCCATCTATCTCCCCTTTCTATATTCCACTCTTTCCATTTCCAATCACACTCCGTTCACTGTGAGTATCAACAATTTTCTTGTCTCTTTGTTTATTTTTTCCTTCAGAGTTTTAGAACTCTTTTCCTTCAGAGTTTTAGAACTCTGAACTCCACTTCTTCATTTGATGAACATCCTCAATTTTTCCATCAAGTTTTACTGTTCTATGATCTATGTTCTCCAATCTCTTCTCAAGAAAATTGTTGATACTCACAGTGAACGGGGTGTGATTGGAAATGGAAAGAGTGGAATATAGAAAGGGGAGATAGATGGACTGGAGCTCTACTCCAATTTCAAAGTATAGAAGAAGAAAAGAGAGAAGAATTGATGGAACTAAGGAGAGAAATCTTGTCAGAAGCACTAGTGATAACCAAAGATAAGCTGATCGAAGAAGCAGGTGGAGGGTTTCGAGCTTATACAAGATATGCAATAAGCAGCAAAGAGAAGTCCATACAAAACTTACTAAGGAAAAGGAGAGGCAGGCAACGACACGACATGCAATCTTGGGGCTCCAGGATTGCTGTTGATATCTCTGTTGCTGGACGGTCCTTTTTGGATCTAAACTGTTCTGAAGGAACGGTGATAGAGAAGAGCAGGTCCTGCTGATCTCAGGGACATCGCAAAGTCCCTGATCGATCCAGGAGAAAGCTCTTTTTGCTGGTTACAAGAGAAGCAGTCAAAATGGCTGCAGAAGGTTGGGACAGTTCCCTGAAATAGAAGCAGAACAGGAGAGACAGTGTGTCAAAATGGTGAGAAAAATCCTTATTATTAGAGAAGAGAAAATCCAAAAGACTTAATTAAAATAAAATTGAAGACAGAAGGAAGTAAGCGGCAAATTAACACTGGTTTAAAACTATCGTGTTATCTTTTTCACTTTAATTTTGTTTGTTTTCTATGGATGGACTTTTTACAAATGCCTCTTACCTTTAAACTGGACTGTTTTTTTCCTTCTTCCTCTATACTTCCTCTATACATCTAGAGGCTTGGCAACATCTGATAATACAAAGCTATGTAGGTGTTTCTTTGAAGGAAAGAGAAAGCTTTGACCTGAAAAACTTTACTGAATTTGTTTGAAACCTAGCAAAAACCTTGGATGTTTTAGAGGCAGTGTCTATAACCTGGAAAAATGGCCCAATATGAAGAAGAAAAGGGACTAACATTGCAAAGAATTATGTTAGAAATTCAAAAAGTCTTAATAATCACAGAGAGAATTGAAAAGAGACTTGAAATTATAGATCAAAATACAGAAAGTATGGAGGGAAGAGTTGAGAATAATTATAAAACAACGAAGAAATTTGAGGACAGAGTTCAAAAAACCATAGAGGCATATGAAAGTGATAATAAAATTGTTGGTACTGACAGCAAATTGAGCATAGAGAGAAATGATAAGTGTGAAATACGGAAAGGAGAGATTGATTACCGGAACTTTATCTCAGATGTCAAAATATAGATGAAGAAAGGGGAGAAAATTTGGCAGAAACAATGAGAGTAATTTCGGCAGAAGCACCAGCGATAACAAAAGTCAAGCTGATGAAAGGAACAAATAGAGGGTTTCAAATCTTTATAAGATATGTAATGAATAACAAGTTGTCAAGAGAAGTCCACATAAGACTTTTCAAGAAAACACTTAGAATACAGATTCTACAAATGGCAAGAAATATTGGACTGCACTATTTCTGGAAGGATACAGGATGATGAAATGAAATGTTACAATAAAATTTAGTTAAATATATTTAAATTTTGAGTACTATGGATAAGACAAAGTAATGATAGCTATAGCCAAATAAATGATTAATAATGATAATAAAGCATTTATATATACTAGATTGATAATATGAAATTTTATACAAACTGTAAGTGAGGATGATGGAGATGATGCTGAAAAACCTTTTTATAAAAGAAATAATTCTATATAGAGTAGAATATAAAGATGTAATATCATTAGATGATTTCAGGATGATGTAATGAAATGCCATAATATAAATTTACTTCAAATTTAACATGTTTCATATAAAAAGGATGTAATAATAGCTATGCTTAATGGATGTTTAACAATTATAACAATTTGTATACATGTATATTGGATTGATGATAGTAATGCAAAATACATGGAATTGAAAATTATTAGAGAATGTTATCAATGCTAAAATAATAGAATGATTTAGAATAGGATATAAAATTCTTTATTATTGGATATATTGAAGATGATATAATGAATCATTATAATATAAATGGATACATATTTAGAATACCTTGTTTAAAATGGAGAAACAATAGTGATAAGCAAACAAATGAAGTAAAATAATAATGTATACAAAGATATTTGATTGACAATATGTGAATTTTGATAAAACTCAAGTGATGACTATGGAAAGGACGCAGAAAGACCATGTAACCAATCAAAACACTGTATACAGTTGAAGAGGTTTTTATGTTATATGTTTTGTGTGTTTGTGTTTGTTTGAAAATAAAAAAAGTATTTAAAAAAAAACTTATTAAGGAAATAACCAGAATATTAGTGCCACAAATGGCAAGAGACATAAGACTGCACTATTACTGGAAAGACACAGGTTGATGTAATGAAAGCTTATAATAAAAAATTAAGTCAAATTTAGTTAAATTTGGAGCATTATGCATAAAATGAAGTGATAATGAATATAGTTAAATAATTGATTGATAATGATAATGCAAAAATATGTATTGGTTTGATAAGAGGAAATTTGATATAAATTGGAAATGGTGACTACGAAAGGAGGTTTAGAAACTGTTATTAAATATAACCAATTTTTATTTAGAACATGTTATAAAGAAGTAATGTTACTGGATGATATTGGTAAGAGCTAATGGACTGCCATTATGTGGTTTTGCTTTAAATCTGGAATATTTTATATAAAAGGATGTAAAAACAATTATAGTCAAATGAAGGTTGAGGTATGATGATAGTAATATATATATAATGTTGTATTTGTACTGATAAATAAATAAAGGGAGACTAGTATAGATCTATTTCGAGCTAATTAGCTCTCATCAGCTAGCCATACCCTTACTGGGATTTGAACCTGGGCTGTATTATATCTTAGGCAGGAGTCTTAGCCACTAAGCCACAGGCTCGCCTCCTTATCAGTTGAGCCAGGGAAATACCAGGGGTTGTAACACAAATACATACATACATACATACATACATACATACATACATACATACATACATACATACATACACACACACACACACACACACACACACACACACACACATACATATATATAAATATATTTGATTTAAAATATATGATTTGATATGAATTGTAGGTGATGACTGTGGAAGGGATGCACGGAAGTTTTTGTAACCAATTGACACACTTTCTACAATTTGTAATGGAAGATGGTTTTGTGGGGTTTTTTGTGTGTGTTTTGTCTGTTTGTGTTTATTCAAAAAAATAAAAAAAATCTTTATAAAATAAAAGAAGGTAGAAATTTAGGGGAAGCAGAATTATTTCATTGCATATCCCTTTTCATTTTCTGCATTTTTCCACAGTGAAGTACTCCCTTTTTTTCACCTAACCCAGGGTCTTTGAGCCTCTAAGTTTGTGCAGTCTTCCTCATGAATAAATCCAAATAATAAAAGTGCTGCAATTGGTTAGACAATTAAACATTTCTTAAAAGTCAGCTGGAACTTTGCTCCCTGTTTTGCCCATTTCAATTTTTTTTTAAAAAAAAATCATGATGCCCTCCATAAGGGATCCTCAATATCCTGAGGAGTTACAACCCAAAGTCTGAGAATCCCTGCACTAACCCAAAGATCACTCTTGGCATTTGGTTTTAGAATATAATCTAAAAAGGCATTTCAAGGCAATATTTTTTATCATGTTCATCTCAATAGTTACATGAACAGGCCTGCATTTGAAAGGAAGGCAAGTTTTTATATTATGATTAAATAAGAACACTTTCTCACCAACTATCAGAATTTTGTCTCCAGTTAGCACAATAATGTGGTCTTCATGTAGTTGGCTCTTTTCAGCCTTGTAAACACATCCTGAGAGGGAAGAGATGAAAACTGTCTTAAGTGTTGACACAATCACAGATTCATCATGGAGTTATTTCAACTTCTGACAATTTCTGCCTGATGCAATGAACCCTCATTAGTGCGTCACACTTGTTCCTGACACCTGCTAATTGGAACTATACTGGCCCCAAATGAAGAAGTTCTGAGCCATCTCCCACCTCCTCCATCTGTTTATGCTTTGCTTGAGGAAAGTTGGCATTTGAAACAAAGAATTTTGGAAAACTGCATACACAGGACTAATTTAACATTTTTTTGACTTTTCATGGTGTCGTGCCATGTTATTACAATGATTTGATTTGCATATGCTTTCAAAATGTCATCACATTGCAACTGTGCAAGTTTAAACAGTGATAGTTTTTTCCTGAGAAAACAGAAACTATAGGTTCTAAAGTTCTACCTGCATTGCAGGTAGAGAAGAATTTAATTTAGGCATCCAAATTAAACTGCATGTCTCAGACTTTCTCTAGGGGGCCCCACAGTTAATATAGAAATAGAGCCTGCATCTCAGCTCTATGGAAAAGAAACCAATGCTACTGCTTCATTTCTAGGAAGGTTCTGTCCCTCCAATTATTTAAAAAAAATTCTTCCCATGCCTCCCCCCCCATCCCCAAACATTTGCTTTTCAAAAGGAGACAATGGTCTTCCTTAAGTACCTTCTTCACACACAATAAACAATGATTTTGCTGTTTCTCATAGAGAATATAAAGCAACTCCTTTGTCATTTTGTTTCCTGAATCTTTATGGCATATGTTTTGGGATATGCCAACTCAAAGCAGACATGCTGTCAATAATAGAATGGTATTATGCGGTTCTTATATTATCAGCTGTACAGAGAACTGCTTCCATACATCTAGCTTTCTGATTCCCCTCTGAAAGTTTTACTACACAGGGATCCTTTTGCCAATCACTGACCACTTTTGATTACAGGTTTCGATCACAAAAGCATAGTAGCAATTCAGGGATTTATTTATTTATTTACATGATGTTTCTTATAACCCACTCAAACCTTGAAGGAGTCTGGATGCTGTATAATAAAATCAAGCATAAAGTAAATAACCATTAAGGGACGCAGAGGTTCAATGGCTAAGACCCTAAGCTTGTTGATCAGAAAGGTTTGAATCCCTAGTGCCACATAACAGAGTGAGCTCCCATTACTTCTCCCAGCTTCTGCCACCTTAGCAGTTCAAAAGCATGTAAAAAGGCAAGTAGAAAAATAGGGACCACCTTGGTGGGAAAGTAACAGCGTTCTGTGCACCTTCGGCATTTAGTCATACTGGCCCCATGACCACAGAGACATCTTCGGACAGTGCTGGCTCTTCAGCTTTGAAACGGAGATGAGCACCACCCCCTTGAGTAAGGAATGACTAGCATGTATGAGTTAAGCTTGATCAAAACACAGGTCATGTAACAAATCATGCACTTTTCTTGACAATGGAATAGTCTTTTTCCAGGATGGTTTTTGACTTCCCAATCTCATCTACCAGGATGGGATTCTCTTGAGACTTCTCATCCAAGTATTAATGGAGAGCAAACCTCTTAGCTTCCAACCCAGACAAGATCAGCCATCTGCTGCCATCTGCTGATTGCATTAAGCATATTGGAAAACCATGTTGGTGTTTCATTGCTCAAAAATAACTTCGTGATTTTTCTTTTTGGTTAGTCCTAATAAACATCTTCCTCCACCAAAGTTTTAATTCTTTAATCACTAGGAAAAAACAATGCACTCACAACCATTTTACTAAACAAGCATTACAGGACAACATTACATTGCACTTAACAACTACTTTTAGAATAGTTAACTTTCATTTTTGTTAAAATAATGTAAAAGACTATCCAAATTAATGTTAACTGTTTTTTTAAAATCTTGGAAAAAGTTTCCTGAAGACTTATGAACAATTATATGCAACAAACTGTTCTAAAGCAGTCTACAGAATCATAGAACTTGGAGTCAGTTTATGGTTGAAAGTCAGACAAAGGGGGTGGGATGGGGAATAGTCTGTCTATCTCTATCTCTCTTTTAACCATAGTTTTGAAATGTCCTTAGTTTCTTTCCCATAGCCAAAGAAAATGTTCTTAGTTGTTGTGTAAAGTCTTTTGGTGACTGATACATTCAAATAAGTAAATAAACAAAATTAAAGTTTTAGCAGAAATTGAAACCTAATATCAAGAAGATATTAGAATTACACTCAGGTTTTAGGAGAGATTTTTCTGCTCAGACCTTAGAAAGCTCTGCCTATATTTGAGAGAAAATTAAAGATAAAATCTAAGCACAGCCTAGACTGCCAATTGGAGCACAGCAATGTTTTTTTTCTCTTAATACAGTAACTGTGTCCTTTTTTTGCTTCTATTCATTAGAAGAAGAAGAAAATGTAATAGGAAAAGGCAGTAGCTTCTTAAATTTTAAAGTGCTCCTGGTTGGCTTGTTTCTTCACCAGTACAAGATGAGGTTTTCAGACCATTATGGGAGAATGAATATTACTGAATTTCATAGAGATGAAATTATGGATTTGCAAGTTGAACTCCTTTAAATAAAGATATATAGATAGATGCTGGAACTCTTTTGTCTTGGAATAGAGCTTGACAACATGAAAATTCCTATGTTAAAAAATAGCCACACTAAATTTTAGAGCAAAAGACTGAAATAATGATATAGCAGAGCTAATTGTTGAGGACTGAAACATGAGATATTCCTTCATTCTCACTTCAGTAAAATAAATAAATCCTCATAATAGTTATGTGGCTTAATCACCCAATGAAATATTTTGACATTGCTGATGACAGACTGGAGAACAATGAGGCACAAGGAAAGATAAAACTAAGGCTCTTTCTCCCAAGTTTATTTTGCCTTTGCCAAGCTGCTGTGATTGGAGTAACTAATGCCTGTCTGTTCCCAACAGTTACATGATTCGAGGACAAATCACTTAATGTAACACATTTCCCATTTCCATCATGGAGCTTCACATGCAGGATGTCAAACAAACTGGATCTTTAGCTTCAGAGCAGCAGGTTAGACCTATTTAGTCCATTGTTGTTGATTGAAATTTTGTTCTGCATGAACACCAGCTTACCCAGTTTTATGTTTCACAAAGATCTGAGAAACAACCGTAGTGTTATCATTCCTCCCCTCAATAATACATATTGAAGTAACAGTGCAGTTACCTCAATATGTATTATTGTGCTGCATCTTCATGGTTAGTAACAATGGCTATTACACTGAAGGTCATCAGATTGGAATTAGCTGGCTTGTTCTCCCCTCCCCCCCAAACTCTTCTGTAATCACAGGAGATCATTTAAAAATCCATTCCTGAGTCAGAGGAAATTCTGAGTAAACAGACCTTTTGGGGGACCACTGATGTCATCATTATATCTTTGTAAAATTACAGTATGTTTGCTCCTTATAATGCAAACTCCTTTCTGTCTTTCCCTTCCCAGCACAGTAGGTCTGACACTCAGAGGTTTTCTGACTCTCTTCCTTACTTGGTTAGATATGCTCTCTATTATATATGTCTTTAATAAGATATTTGGGGATTTGTTTCCTTTTCTCCCCTCTCCTTCCCTATATTTCAGGATTCTGCCAAGTCAGTTAATTGGCAAGGATTAATACCAAATACACTCCCAGACCGTTGCCTCCATAACATGAAGGGGAGGAACAATAACTCTAGTGACCCTGAAAATTAAAGTGACGGGTGGGAGCTGATTGTAAGGTCTTTCTGGCTGGTAAGGTCAAAAGGAGAGCAGCAAAATCAAGGCCCTTCTCAAAGATTATGTGGGACTGTACAGGTATAAAAAAAGTCACCAACTTAGGTACAAGAACTCCAAGATCAAATCTGGATAACTATGTACTATTGGGGGGGAAAGCTGTGTTTCTATAGCTGAAACAGGTAGAGGAATTTGGATGCCAGTGGATGAAAGATAACTGGGAAACAGTATCAGACTTTCAGAAAAACACATGAAGTTAGTGACTGAAAGATTGAAAATGGTTTACATGCAAAATATTATGAGTTTTGAAATCTGACTGATATTTTCACCTCCCTAATTTTTATCCCATTTATATGGCATTTTTTCCTGCTGTGTTTCATACAAGGCTATTTTCATCACATGTATTTTTTTCTATTGCTCTTTTACTTGATTTGTCATATCCATTGACATTTGCTATTTTAATCTTCCCCTTTTTAATTGTAAAAAAGAATAAAAATATAATTTATTTATATGCCATCAAGTCATTGCTGATCCTTAGTATCCATATAGATTCTCTACATGACAATCTGTCACTAACTTGATCTTCCAAGTCTTCCAAATATGCACTCATTGCAGATGTAACTTGAGTCTATCCACTTTGTTGTTGGTTAATCTCTTATTTCCTTTCCTTTTACTTATCCAGCATTAGAAACTTCTCTAATGAGCTTTCTGTACAATGTCACATTAAGGGACCAAGAACAACCACTGGACTTGTTAAAACCATGGCCAATAAAATTAAAATCACCGAGTGAAACTGTACACTGTAGTAAGTTCAGTTCATAATACTAAAAATCTATTCTGATTGGGGGGGGGAGGGTGTCTCATGAAAATAGAATCTAGATTCTAGTTATAGATAAACCAGATTTTGGATCCAGTACCAGTTCATATTATATATTAGATTAAAATCTTATGAAGATTTCCTGTTTGAGCTGAAATCTGTGTCAATTTGTTTTTATAAAATAGGATTTTTTAAAAAGACATTGAGGTATTCTAGGCCACAGTCCCCAATCCCTAGGCTGTGGCCCACTATCAGGCTGCAGCCTGTTTGGAACCTGGCCATGGATGTGGCAAGTGAGTCCATCCTTGTGCATGAAACTCTCTCCTGCAAGCGGTGGCTACTTGCCCTCACATGTGAAGTTCCCCTTGTTCCAGCAGCGGGTGCTTGCCCTCATGCGTGAAACTCCCTCCACACAAATGGAGCCGCGTACACTTACATGCACCTGCCTGCCTGCCACTCACAGGGAACTATTTCATCACCACCACCACCATCACCACCAGGCCGTCAAGCCAGAAAGGTTGGGGACTGCTGTTTTAGGCATCTTCCCTCAGTTTGATTAGCCAGTCTTCCATTTAGACAAACTTTCTAATAAGAAATATCCTTGCAGCAATTGCTGTATAAAGAGCTAATTCACTATATACTGAGGGATATAATATCTTAGTTTCAAATGGCAATTAAAGTTCTATTTTAGCATGAATCATTTTCCAGAACTGTTGAGTTTTGTCGCGGGCCACCAAATATATATATATATATATATATATATATATATATATATATATATATATATATATATATATATATATGTGTGTGTGTGTGTGTGTGTGTGTGTGTGTGTGTGTGTGTGTGTGTGTGTGTGTGTGTGTGTGTGTGTTTCAACTTGTTCATTATTTTTCCATTAATTCCATTGCTAATGGCTCTAATTGCTGTTAAGTCCTGAACCTCATTGATAGAGAATCAGAGGAACTGTGAAATGAAATTGAAGCAGGTGATAAAGACTAATGTGAAAAAAAAGAGAGAAAACCAAGAAGACCATAAAAATAGATAATCAAACAGAGTTCTCACTTGAGGCACAAACGACAAGACTCAGATTATACTTCAGACACATTATGTGAAACTATCTCCTGGAGAAAATGTTAATGCTGAAAAAAAGTGGAAAGAAAAAGAGGTAGAGAATGACTAGCAGCAAGGTGGATGGATTTAATTATAGAAATGATGGATATACCATTGGAAGACCTGAAGGATCAGGTTGGGGACAGATTGTTCTGAAGAAAATTTGTGTGGTCACTAAGAGTCAACATTGACTTGATAGCATATAAGCAATCAGTCAGTCTATGTCGCTCTGTGCATTTGTGTACATGCACACACACAATGTACATATAGACCTCTACTAAAGAAATGAAATAAAAGAAAATTCACAAATTACCCAATTATTACAGTAATTTCTCACAAAAGTAACAGTTATATAAATTTTGCTAGAATATAGCTTTTATATATATCATGCTAGATGAGGAATATATTACGGCTTTTCTCTGTATAATGAGGAACACCTTGTTATGCTGAGAAAACTTTATAATGAATGAGATGCTACTGAGACTGGAGACAGAGAGTAGCTCAGAACTGATGAGTAGATAAGATAGAAATACACGTTGTCCCGATACCTATTTAAATTACATAGCATATGTAAGAATGCCAGGATTTATGAGACAGTAATTGGAATCAAATCTGAAATTAAAAATATATGCAGACAGCACCTATTTGTTAGATTTATTAAAATGAGACTTATAAGGGGTCATTGTCAAAGTAAAAATAGAAAATAAGAAACATGGATTAATAAATATTAAAAAGACACAGACAAAGGTAATGTTAACCAATATGGGTAATAAACAGTTGATGCAAAAGAAGGAAGATAGATGATTCTGTTTTCTTCGTTTCAAGAATAAAGTTTTACAGTGTACTAGAGAAGATTAATTACTTATGACCTAGAGAAAAAGGAAATGACAAACTTAGACAAGACAGACCAGAAGAATACAGACATTTAATGACAATAAAGATATGAAAAATTAAAGTAATAGTCTTTCCAGTGATAATATATGGATGTGAAAGTTGGGCCCTGAGACTGATCCTTTTGAATTATTGATTTGGAGATCATTCCTAAGAGTATTATAGGCTGCAAGAAGAAAATAATCAATCCATTTTTTACTGCAAAAAAGCAACTATTCCTTTGAAGTGCTGATACTTTGAGCTTATGTGTGGCCTATGGAACCAAGAGATAACTAAAGCATTGCAAATGTTGGAGATTACTACTGGTGAAAGGCCAAGCTGGCACATATTTGTCCAAACAAATAGGACTCCACTTACAACCACAATTGGGACCAGAATTTCCATTGCTAAGCAAGGTGGTTGTTAAGTGCATCATGCCTGATTTTATGACCTTCTTTGTTACTGTTGCTGAATCACTCCAGTTGTTAAGTAAATCATGCAGGCAAATCCAGATTGCTCATCTGAATTTGCTTGTTGGAAGCTTGCTCGGAAGGTTGGAAAAGTGATCACCTGATCCTGGGGTGCTGTAACCATTGTACATGCTGGCTGCCAAGCACATGACTGTGGGGATGCTGCAATGGCCATAAGTGTGAGGACTGCTCATAAGTCATTTTTTCAGTGCTGTTGTAACTTGAACCGTTACTGAATAAATTATTGTAAGTTAAGGACTACCTGTATAATCACTAGGGGACCAGAGCTGATTCAAATGACCTGAGTTAAATAATATCAAGCAGAATTATTCTTGTCCAATGATTTTAAAGGTAACCAATGACCCATGAAGATACAACAGGAAATGAAGGTGGCCTATTCTCCCCTTCTGTTCTTTTTCTCATTGCTCTCCTTATGTGAAGATGTTTCTTCTTAGATGCTTTTCTAATGATATGAAATATCAAGTTCTTAAATCTACTGGTGGGATGAATAATAAGAACAATGATGGAAGGTGAGCAGACCTACCATCTTCATCCTTTTCTTTGCATATTGTTCTGAGAAGATCTTTGACTGTTTGAAGAACAATGACTGCGCCAGAAACTAAGCAAAACAATGTGCCAAACAAAGTTAGATGCCAATCAGGTTGACTCTGGCAGCAATTTGTTTTCATCTGAAATATTTCTTCCATTCTGAAAAACAACATCAGGTTAATACAATCAGATGACTACCTTTAGAGGCATGGAGCATCGCCCTTCCAGTGCTGTCAATTGGCTACACTTCCCAAAGAGTAATGTCTGCCATTGTTTCAAAGTGGGAAAAATATTTCACATTAAGATGACTACCACATACACTTTCTTCTAGCTGTGGAATAATTTATTTGTAAATAAATATGGTTAATTGTTATTGTTGCAAAACAAAGTTTTCATTTGAGAGGGGTGGGGAGGTGGTTGACTGGAATACACCCCCCCCCAAAGAAAACGAGTCTGTGCATTTGCAGTTATCAGCATACATATATAACATTATTTTTCACCAGGGACTGACAGATCTTATTAAAGTAGAATAAAATATGGATTAAAATATAAGAATGAAGACGTGGCATAAAAGGGACAGTTAGAAGCTTGCTTAAAGGGACAGGGAAATGTCATAAGCCTTCAACCACAACATGTTCCAGCAAATGTCCCTATGTCAAAAGTCCAAAACCACAAGGTTCAATTAAAGTTCGTTAATGGCACGTAGCCCATACCTGTAACAAAAAGAGAAGTAAGACCCCCATCTCCTTATAAGGCTTTTACCTCAAGATAACCAATAAGAAATGAGTTAAGTGTTTCCGTGTTACACTGTCTTTGAGAATGTATAAGAATGCAAGCTTCGATAATGAAGGTCATTCAGAAATTTACAACGTTAGCCATGGGCTAACTTTTCTGAACCTGGCTGCCAAATAAACTCCTCCTGTATCCTGAGAAGTCTAATGCCTGTCATTTTCTGCAACATTATAGCAAAATCCTTCAAGGGACTTTAATATCTCAATATATTTATCTTCTGTATGTCCACTGTAGTAGCTGGGACTTTTAGAAGTATTTCATATTAGTATGTGGTTCTTTGCCAATAATTTTTCTTGGTTACATGCTCAATGGTATTTTGTTAATAGGACATGGGGGATTGGAAAAAGTAGATGTGAATGAAAAAGGTAAAAGTTACACAAGTTTCTCGAATTTTTTTTCCAATAGTTGTGGGAACAGAAGAAAGCATGCATAGCATTGTTTCTCTTGCCTTCCTTTCCCTTGCAGAATCATGCAGCCTTTCTCCAAAAAGTTCCTCCAGAAACTAGCAGGAGTACGGAACAGTGAAAGTTGTGCTATATTTGTACCAGATTTCTGTTCAGAGCAGTATTGTCATTGCAACCTTATGCAGCACACATATACACACCCGAGTGCTCTAGAAAAGGTTTTTATTGCAGCCACATTTTACCCCCAACCCAATTAGCAAGTGCTGTTTTAATATACCTTAAAATACAGGGGCTTTTTTGTTTATTTTTCCATAGCCTCCCTTTTTTGTTTTCAAGGTTATTTAATCTGCCTTAATGTATGTTGCCCCCATTCTAAGGTTTATCCTCATCCTGAGATTCCATGGTGCCATAAACATTTTTTTTCTGTCAGTATAGGATCATTTCTTTAAAAAAAATCTTCTTAATATCTTTTACACATTCTGTGGATAAAGCTTCCCTTTGGCAAGAACATAGGGATTAACCAATCATTTGCAGCTGCTATTATTTAATAAGAAGAAAAATCTGCAGCTATTGTATACTTTATATATTCATTTAAGTTTTAAAAAACACTTCAAGTTAACTGGTTTATCTAGAAGCTAATATCACAGGACCTACTGAGGTTACAATTTGTAAGTGCTCTTGACAGAATAATTTTGACTGGTAGGTTTATACATTTTGCCGGATTTCTTTGCTGCTTCAGTCATAAGCCATAAGAGTGGCTTGCCTAGATAAAAGCATAAAACCACACAACCATTTATATAAATGAGATTATAATAAATAATCTCTGCTGGTAACATATGGCAAGGACAACCTCTCTATAAATTATGATCCAAAAGCCCAGTGAAAGAGGATTGTTTTCAACTGCATCTCCTCTTTTCATTTCTGTTACACTTTATTGTAATAAATAGGCAACTATTATTCATACAATTTTCCTGTAAATTCAAAGCCTGCCCTGTCCCTTCTTTACACATCCAATTTTACAATTTGATGTTGTGTAATTTATTTTCTATTCCAGGGCCTGGAAGAAAGAATCTGATAAAAAAGCTGGATGAGTCTGGTAGCATCTTTTCCAATCATTTTCCAACCTTTTATTAAAGGCATAACTTTCATGAACTATAGCTTATCTGATGAAGTGTACTGCACTTCAAAAGCTTACATCTTTTAATAAAACGTGTTCATAGGAAAAGCTGCTGCCAGACTCATCTAGATATTTTTAACATTATAGACCAACCCAGCTCTTCTCTTACAATATCTTAAAGGACAGAAAAGACAACTGAGAGTACAAGTAGTCCTCATTTAGCGACCCCTTGGACAGTGATTATTCACAGTTATGACAGTGATGAAAAAGTAACATTGCGACCAATTCTTGCATTTACAACCTTTGCAATTCTGGAATACAGAGAAAAGCTGAAATAAAATCATAAGCACAGTCATGGTTCACTGTGCTTTATGACCAAGTTATAGGTAGTCCTCAACTTACAACAGTTTATTTAATGACTGTTCAAAGTTGTGCCAAGTCCGAGATGAGTCATATTGTGAAGTATGCGGATGACACAGCAGTGGTGGGTCTTATCCGGGATGACAATGGATACTTTTTTAGGGAGGAGGTGAAGGCTTTGATGGGCTGCAATAAAAGTAACTTGGTTTTTAATGTTAATAAAACAAAGGAGATCATTGTTGATTTTAGAAAGAACCAGCATAGTCATACTCCACTTTGTATCAAGGCTGCAGCTATGGAGGTGGTCAATAGTTTTAAGTATCTGGGGGGTGCAGATCACTAACAATCTGACTTGGTCTCTTCATATGTTATCTTTAGTGAAGGGTGCACACCAGCATTTGCATTTCCTGAATCAGATGAGGAGAGCACATCTTTCTTCTTCTGTCCTGGCCACTTTTTACAGAGGCCCAATTGAGAACATTTTGACAAACTGCATCCCTGTTTGGTTTGGTGGCAGCAGTGCCTCAGATAGAAGGTCCATACAGAGAGTGGTAAGGACAGCCGAGAAGATTATAGGAAACCCACTTCCCATTATTCAGGATACTACTTATAAGGGCTATGTACTTAGAGCTCGAAGCATTGTTAGAGACCCCACACACCCACTTCACGATCTGTTTCTGTTCCTCCCATCTAGGAGGAGGCTTCAAAGTATTTATAGCAGAATTACCAGATTCCGTAACAGCTTTCTTCTTTGTGCCATCCATCTTGTACATTGGCAATATTTTTTTTGCCATGTATACATATACATTCGAACTAGACTGGTATTTCTCTGTGTCATATATGTTGTATGTATGTGGGTATATCCATAATGGTTATCTTTTGAGAGCTGAATGTAATGAAATTTCATTTTATACAACACAACACAATAGTAGAGTTGGAAGGGACCTTGGAGGTCTTCTAGTCCAACCCCCTGCCTAGGCAGGAAACCCTATACCAGCGATGGCGAACCTTTTTTGGCTCGCGTGCCACAAGGGGGGGCGCAGGGGGGTCGTGTGCGGGCGTGCCGCACCCATAATGCAACGCGCGACCCCCCAGTGCGCATGCGTGCACAAGGCGTGACCCCCACCCCATTTTTACATGGTTTTTTTGCCTTGCCCAGGCTCCAGAGGCTTTATAGGAGCCTGGGGAGGGGGAAAAGAGCCTCCCCCGCCCCCCCAGAGGCCCTCCGAAGGCTTCAGGGACCGTCCGGAGGCTTCCCTGAAGTCTTCAGAACGCTTAAAATGACCCTCTGAGCAAACCGGAAGTCACTTCCGGTTTGCTCGGAGGGTGGTTTTAAGCGCTCCAAAGGCTTCAGGGAAGCCTCCGGACGGTCCCTGAAGCCTCCGGGGGGGGGAGGCTCTTTTCGCCCTCCCCAGGCTCCTTTAAAGCCTCTGGAGCCTGGGGAAGGCAAAAAATAGCTTTTTAAAAGGTGAACTCAGCTGGCCAGTGCGCACATGCGCGCTGGCCAGCTGACAGGGCAGCGCTTCGCGTGCCCTGAGAAATGGCTCCGCGTGCCACTGGTGGCACGCGTGCCATAGGTTCGCCATCACTGCCCTATACCGTTCCAGACAAATGGCTATCCAACATCTTCTTAAAGACTTCCAGTGTTGGGGCATTCACAATTTCTGGAGGCAAGCTGTTCCACTGATTAATTGTTCTAACTGTCAGGAATTTTCTCCTCAGTTCTAAGTTGCTTCTCTCCTTGATTAGTTTCCACCCATTGCTTCTTGTTCTGTCCACAGGTGCCTTGGATAATAGCTTGACTCCCTCTTCTTTGTGGCAACCCCTGAGATATTGGAACACTGCTATCATGTCTCCCCTAGTCCTTCTTTCTCTTAAGCTAGACATACCCAGTTCCTGCAACCGTTCTTCATATGTTTTAGTCTCCAGTCCCCTAATCATCTTTGTTGCTCTTCTCTGCACTCTTTCTAGAGTCTCCACATCTTTTTTACATCGTGGCGACCAGAACTGAATGCAGTATTCCAAGTGTGGCCTTACCAAGGCATTATAAAGTGGTATTAACACTTCACGTGATCTTGATTCTATCCCTCTGTTGATGCAGCCTAGAACTGTGTTGGCTTTTTTGGCAGCTGCTGCACACTGCTGGCTCATATTGAAATGGTTGTCCACTAGAACTCCAAGATCCCTCTCACAGTTACTACTATTGAGCACGGTACCACCTATACTGTACCTGTGCATTCCGTTTTTGTTGCCTAAATGTAGAACCTTACTCTTTTCACCATTGAATTTCATTTTATTAGATAGTGCCCAATGTTCAAGTTTGTCAAGATCCTTCTGTATCTTAAGCCTATCTTCTGGAGTGTTGGCTATTCCTGCCAGCTTGGTGTCATCTGCAAATTTGATGAGTTCCCCATTTATTCCCTCATCCAAATCATTGATGAAGATGTTGAAGAGTTCTGGGCCTAAAACAGAGCCTTGGGGTACTCCACTGCATACTTCCCTCCATGTAGATGCAGTTCCATTGAGGACTACACGTTGAGTGCGGTTGGTCAGCCAGTTACGAATCCATCTGGTGGTGATGCTGTCTAACCCACATTCTTCTACTTTATCTAGTAGTAGGTTATGGTCTACCTTATCAAAAGCCTTACTGAAGTCCAAGTAAACTATATCAACGGCATTCTTCTGGTCCACTAATTTTGTCACATTATCAAAGAATGCAATAAGATTAGTCTGGCATGATCTGTTTTTGACAAATCCATGTTGACTTTTGGCTATTACTTTGTTTGCTTCTAGGTGTTCGCAAATTCGTTGCTTGATTATTTTTTCCAGAATCTTTCCTGGTATTGAGGTCAGGCTGATAGGTCTGTAGTTTCCTGGATCTATTTTTTTCCCTTTTTTGAAGATGGGAACCACATCAGCTCTTTTCCAGTCCTCTGGTAGTTCCCCGGTGTTCCAGGATTTCTGAAAGATATAATCCAGTGGTTCTGAGATCTCGTCTGCTAGTTCCTTCAGAACCCTGGGGTGTAATCCATCCGGTCCTGGTGATTTGAACTCATCTAGGGTAGACAGGTGCTCACTTACCATTTTCTTCCCTATTTCAATTTGTGTTCCTAATCTGATTTTTGTGGTGCTGCTTTTGACAGGTTGGACTGTTTTATCCCTTTGTGTAAAGACAGATGCAAAACATGAGTTAAATAGTTCTGCTTTCTCCCTGTTGCTTGTCACCTTCTTGCCACTTTCTCCTAGCAATGGACCAATTGTTTCCTTAACTTTTTTCTTGTTTTTAACATGTTGGAAGAAGCTTTTTTGTTAATTTTTACTTTTGTGGCAAGCCTTTCTTCATTGTGAGCCTTAGCTTTCCTCACTTCATCTTTACATGCTCGGGCTGTTTGCTGATATTCTGCCTTAGTTATGTCCCCCTCCTTCCGCTTTTTATACTTACCTTTTTTGTCTTTCAGTTTGTCAGATAGTTCTTTATGCAGCCATGCTGGTTTCTTTTGGGAGCTGATATTTTTCTTCTTCATTGGTATTGTGCTAGACTGGGCTTTTGTAATCTCATTTTTCAAAATTTCCCAAGCTTCTTGAGTTGTTTTCCCCTTGAGGATTCTCATCCATGGAATTTTTCCCAAGCTCTCTCTAAGTTTATTGAAATTAGCTTTCTTAAAGTCCAAGACTCTAGTTTGGCTTTGTTCTACTACTTGTGTTTGGATAATGTTGAATTCCAATATTGCATGGTCACTTGCCCCCAGGGTTCCTATGGCTTCAACACCTTCTATCATTTCCTCTCTGTTAGTGAGGATTAAGTCCAATATGGCTGATCCCCTTGTTCCCTTCTCTACTTTTTGGAAAACAAAGTTGTCTGCTAGGTTTCTTAAGAACCTGTTGGATCTTCCACTTGGTGCAGGGTTTGTTTCCCAGTTGATGTCAGGGTAGTTAAAATCTCCCATTACTATTGTGGTGTGCTTCCTACATACCTTAGTTAGCTGACTAGCAAAAAGTTCATCTACTTCCTCTGCTTGGTTGGGTGGCCTGTAGTATAGACCTATGGCAGTGTCATTTCCCCCACAACCTTTAATATTGACCCAAATTTTAATGTATACTGATTTAGTGTACACTTAAAGTGACAGCAAAGTTTTTATTCTACTCTACTCTACTCTACTCTACTCTACTCTACTCTACTCTACTCTACTCTACTCTATGGCAGCTGAGACAGTTTTATCCTGGCTTGTGGCTGCAGCACTGGTCAAATAAAGAAATGTCTGTTTTGAGTTTGTGAGAACTGGGATGGGTGTGTGAGAAACAGTTTAGTTTTCTGTTTAGCAGACCTGTTTTAATTCAGTTTTAATCTTTCTAATCAGTCAGATATTGCTAGTTTAATTTCTCCTATTCTATAAGCAGCATGCACCAAATTCTTTCTTTACTGCACTTCCCCTAGTCCCTGGGCTCAAGCAAACCATTGCTCTCTTCTGTCCCTGACACATATACACATAGAGGCTCACCATAATCATTGCTGCTGTTGTTATGGAGATCCTCTGATCAGAAAGCTATGGTGTCATGCCAGCACACATCATTCAGGTGGAATTTATATACAGGAAGAATGATGTCTCAACTTTCTCCTCATTCCAACAGATTAATCACCGCAACATATATGGACACAAAGGATGGAGGGGGGGGGTCGACTGTTTGGTTCTTTCTGCAGAGAGGAAGCAAGAGAATAGTTGTTATTCCAAGAAATGCTATATCTTATAAGCAATGTGATTAGTCTCCTATTAATCAACTGGAGAAAATATTAAGTTCCTTCCATTCTTCTACTAATCAGCTAGTGTAACGTGTTCCCTTAAACATTTTAAGTTTAGCAGGAGTTAAAATGACACAACTGTCGTAATATGCTGGAGGCTAAAAGTATCTTCTCTCTCCTTCCCTCCCTCTTTCTCTTTCTCTCTTTCTCTCTCCCCCTCCCCCCTCTCATCAGTCTATTCTAATATTTCAATTGGGATTTTCTATGTGGGATGGTGAAACATTAACTTTTACTCATCTGAGTTGGAATTTCATATTATAATAATACATGTTTTAATATTTTAACTAATGAACTAATTAATTTTGAAGCTTGGGTCCAGGACTCTCAAATGCCTCATGGACATTATTGAATTAATATGTAACATCAAGTCAAAATAATAAGCTTCATCACTTCCCTTCTAGTTGTCTACTGCAAAATGTTTGATAGTAGGCAAGCAAGCTACCTTTTAAAGAAGTATGCTTGCCATTATTGATTTTCTCAGTAAGCTTGCAAACTGCCACAACAAGCCACAAACTTGCTGGGGATAACAATCTGAAATCCTTGATGTAAAGGATAAAATGACATTCACTTTTGGGGATTTAGAGAAAATAGAAGCACTGTATTTTAGATTTGGCATGAAATATTTGCAGTGTTTGTAGAGATTTCAATTGTCTGTATCTGATGTATTTGTAATGTTATAGACTTGGGTTGAATAAATCCTAATTATATGTAATTGACATATATGGTAAAGACTCATTCCGATCCATACTCCATGAAAGAATTTTAATATGTCCCATTATGTCCCCAAGAAATGCTATATCTTATAGCTATGTCTTATAGTTTATTCTCCTAGCAGTTGCTCTAAATTAAGATCTTTGGCAGCTACTGTATACCACCTGCATTCTAGATGGTAGAAAGGAGGAGTGGGGCAGTGAGAGAAACTCTAGCTTAGAGCTATACATCATTCTGAAAACTGGTCAGGGAATATGTTTTCCTTGGATCTCTATATTTCATTAGAAATGGTGCTGATAAAAAAATGTGAAAACATAAAAAAGAAAACCATTTAGCAATTCAGGGACGCAATATTAAAGGGACTCTGCAGAGGCTTCTGGAGATGGTGGCTTGAGGCTTATTAATTTTGAAAAGGTGAGATAAAGCCCTTGCCTTGATATGACAAGGATAATTATTTGGCTGTCACCCAGGAGGTGGTGGGGAGGGGGAATAACAGGAGGAGACTTGTGCTCTTTGATAAAGCAGTGGTCGGCAAGCCGTGGCTCGCGAGCCACATGCGGCTCTTTACACATTTTAATGCGGCTCTTCTGTGTGCTGGGCGCCCACTCCCCTCCCTCCTCTCAGGCACTTCAAAACAAGCGCCCCTTTCCCTTTTTTCTTTTCGACCCACAATGATTAGGGAGGATCCTGAAGTCAGGCGGGGACGAGAAGCGAGGAGGCAGAAAAAGAAACGGAGGCTAAGGAGCTTCCCCCTGCCCCCTCCCAGCAAAAATCTAACCGGGGAGCCGGGCGGGCAGTAGCAAATTAGCCGATCACGCCGCGTGATCAGTTAATTTGCTACTGCCCACGCGGCTCCCCGGTTAGATTTTTGCTGGGAGGGGGAGGGGGGGGGAAGCTCCTTGGCCTCCGTCTCTTTTTCTCCCTCCTCGCTTCTTGGGGCTCCACCAATGGAGCAAGGCCCGCCCAGCGACAGGCTTTGGGCTAACACAGAGGTCTGCAAAGTTGGCTGTTTTAAGACTGGTGGACTTCAATTCTCAGAATTCTGGGAGTTGAAGTCCACCAGTCTTAAGAGCCAATTTTGCAGATCCCTGGGCTAATATGATTGATGCCCTTGTTGGACTTCAATTCTCGGAATTCTGGGAGTTGAAGTCCACAAGTCTTCAAGCTGTCAGGTTTGAAGACCCTGGGTTTTATTTTTCTAAAGGGTTGGGGGTGCGAGGGTCTTGCAACTTGACAGCTTTAAGACTTGCATGCTTCAATGCCAGAGTTCCTGAGCCAACATGACTGGAGGAGGAATTCTGGGAGTTGAAGTCCACAAGTCTTAAAGCTGTCAGGTTTGAAGACCCCTGGGGTTTTTTTTCTAAAGGGTTGGGGGTGCGAGGGTCTTGCAACTTGACAGCTTTAAGACTTGCATGCTTCAATGCCAGAGTTCCTGAGCCAACATGACTGGAGGAGGAATTCTGGGAGTTGAAGTCCACAAGTCTTAAAGCTGTCAGGTTTGAAGACCCCTTGGGGTTTTTTTCCTAAAGGGTTAGGGGTGCAAGGGTCTTGCAACTTGACAGCTTCAAGACTTGCGTGCTTCAAATGTCAGAGTTTATTGAAACTAAAAACAGTGTACCATCCTATGTATTTTCGGTTTTAAAAATGTGGCTCTCAAAATAAATTTCAATCGTGGTTTTGGCGAGATTTGGCTCAGTTGAAAAAAAAGGTTGACCACCACTGTGATAAAGTATAAAACACTAGAAAGAATCTCTGAAATGTCAACAAGAGCCCATGTGGTCATGTATCAACTACTGAGAACTATTGTGTGGAATAGTTACTTTCTGCCTGATTTTCAGTATTGAACATAAGCATTGCAATAGCTTTGTGACTGCATTAGGAAATAATACCCAGGTAAAAATGTCCAGACATATGCCATGCCACCATGCCCCTTCCCTGGCTGATTCCAATGGGCCAAAGGCAAACAGATCTCTTGAAACCTTCTGCTCCATTGTCTTTCTTTGTCCAGTACTGGAATAATGGCCATTGTGAGATTTTCTGCCCTAAGTCTTAGGGGGAAGATTTCTACATAAATGTCCAGGTTTGCTGCCTTGATCTGGGAGTGATTGAGGAATTAATTAAATTACCCTTGCCACAAATGCAGGCAGCCTAAAAAGTAAAGCTATGTTTGGTTCTGGGTTTATCTTTAAAAACTATCCTTAATGATGGTAGAATATCAAGAACAAGAGCAACTCCATGAGATCTCTTTCTGAGATTCAGTCTCTTATTTTTCTAATTTTGCATGATTTATGGTAAAATTGTTACTGTTATTTTATTTCTGTTACCAACTGAGGGTTCAGGAGAAGGAATTTCCCTAGAAATGTAGCTTTGACTAGGATGGGGTTTAAAAAAAAGTCAAGATGAGAATCATGAAGGTACAATCATAGCTTCACCCCCTTTTTATGTGTGTCAGTTGAAGAATGGACAATTTCTCTTTTTGTTTTTGACTGAAAGATACATAGAGGATAAAACTCTTTTGCAGCTGCATTCTATTAAATTGATATGATACATTTGTCTTGAAGGACAATTGGAATAAGTATTATTCTTTGCAACTAGTTTTATCTTTTCATTATCCTTGGGTGGCAACTTCCGCAACAGACAATTTTGTCTATCCAAGTAATCATCTGATGGAGAAGAGGCAGATTTTTCTTTTCCCTTTTACACATTCAGGAACTAAATGCCTGCATAGAGTTATAATTAAAAGAAGTCATAAACATGTGAATGTAATGTTTGCATTCTAAATGTAATCTTTACAAGTTCTAAATATTTCAATTGATTATGTATCATCAAGTTGTTTTTGTTTTAAAGAACTTTATTGATTTTTAAAATTTATGGGAAAAGGGTAGGTGGATATACAAAATTTTTTTGGCAACTCCATTGTGCTAGAGGTAGAAATCTCTCCAATTCTCACAACTTTTACAGAAAGGAAAAAAACAATAGATAAAAGATAAGCAGAAACAGCATCTTATTATAGATTGTATCAACCATGTGTTCAATAATCTCTTTTGCCACTTTCTAATATATCAACAATTACAATGATATTCCAGATATATTTATTTTTGTGACCTGAGTCTTTCCAATATTGTTCCCTCCCCCCTGTCCCCAGGCGGAGCTGCAGCCCCTCCCTCCTTCATGTCTTGTGTATTGTCGCCTTTTTCACTACCTCTTATATTTTCGTCCTCTAGGAGGGCACTATGTTTTTTAATGAAGGCCTCTGCCTCCACAACTGTGTTATTTCTAATTCTGTTTCCCTCCCAGAAGATCAACATTCCTTCTGGCAATAACCATCTAAACCAAATTCCTTTATTATATAATTTCTTTGATAAGGAGGAATACTTCCTCCTCTTATCTCTTATTTTTTTTGGAATTTGCTTAAGAATGACAATTTCTTCATCTTTATATTTTAGTGGTCCCCCACTTTGAGCCCCTAGAATCTCATCCCTCATGGTCTTCCTAAGAAATTTAACATGTACTTCCTTTGGAACATTATGTGTTCTGGCATATGCTGAATTAATCCTGTAAACCAGATCCATGTCCCACCACAACTGTTCTTTATCTCTTTTAATATATTCTGCTAAAATTGTACTCATGATAGCCTTAAGATCTTTCATCTTCTGTCTCTGGTAGGTTCTGGAATCTGAGAAAGAAGGACATTCTTTCAAGTTCTATCTTTGCCATAAAATTTTCCAATTCTATATTCCCCTTCTGGACTGCCTTAACCTCCTCCCCCAGCCTGACCGCACCCTCCTCCAGCACACCAATTCTCTGTTTATTTTCTGTTTTTTGTTGCTGTACACTTTTGAGCTCTTCTCTAAAATCTGCGACCTCCTTTTTCAACTCATTTTGTCCCTGCATAAGAGCCTGGAACATTTGAGTAACAGATAAATCTTTTGAACTCTCTCCAGTCCTTTCTTGTTGTGAAAATGATGAAATTTTTGTCTGTTGAGTCGTTGGGCTGGATGTAGAAGAAGTAGGTGCCGAGGCTGCTTTGCCGAAAGGTGGTTTTCTAGGCCCCATTGTCTGAGTTCAGAGATGAGTATAAATCTTTTGCAAAAGAAATGGCATCTGTGAAGCGCGCAGCCGAGCGAGTCCGAGAAGACAGGCAAATCCAAAAGTGAAAGTTAATCCTCAGACACAGTCAAGCCAAGAAGTCAAACCTCAGACACAGTCAAGCCAAGAAGTCACACACAGACACAAAAATCAAATAATCCAAATCCAGAAAGACCACATAACAGGAGAAGCTCCAGGAGTCCTTCAGGGGGGTGTAATATAAAGCCAGACTTTCTTCAAAGGTAGTTTCAAAAGGCAGACTTCATTTATAAGTGCAAAGAAGAATACAGAAGCAGGCCATCTTAGCTCACCCTTTCACAGGAAACCAGGAGCAGAACATCAAAAATTTCCATAAAGTTTTCAAAACAACTCAGTAATCACCTCTTGCAATTGTGATATAAATCACATAGTGATTCAAGTGACTAATTCAACTTTTTGCTCTCTCTCTCCATTCCGAGATTGAGAGATAGTCCAAATGCCGCTTTGCCTGAGAGGGGTAGGAAAAAAAAAACACCCTCCAATCTTCCAACTTCAAACAGATTGAATCCACAACTTACAAAAAACTGCTGCTCATCAATTAAAAGCGATTAAGGAGATTGGAGCGAACTTCTCACCTCCAGCACTTCAGCCGCTGCATGTAATTAGTTATTTCCTTCCGGAATCCATTCAGCAAAGGTGTTGCTATGCACCCCCTACGCTCCCCGGCTCCTGAGGCGAAACTGGAACCCCCCCCATGGCTGCCGCCTATCCAGGGGGTTCCAGCAAGCCGCCTTATGGCAGGTGGTCCCTCCAAGACCGCCTGTGCTCCTAAGAGGAGCCCACCGGTGAAGCGAACAGCGGACCAACGTCCGTCGCCTTCGGAAGCCGGAAGCGATCTCCATCATCAAGTTGTTTTTGACTTCTAATGATTACACACTTATATATTTTTTCCAAGATACTCTATTCCTAACCTGTTCTTTCATGTATCCTGTCAAAAGAATAATTTGAGGTCCCAACACTTCCAACAATACACACAGTGCCTTGCTGCTGGTGGTCCTCTTCTTCTCTTTCCTTCTATCTTTTCCAGCATTAAAGCCTTTTCCAGAGAGCTGAGTTTTTGCATAATGTGTCTGAAGTAGGATAAATTGATCCTGGTTATATGTGCCTTGAGTGAGAACTCTGGTTTGATTTGTTCAATTATCCTTTGGTTTGTTTTCTTGGTTGTCTGTGATATTCTCACGACTCTTCTCCAACAGCAAAGTTCAAAAATATCAATACTCCTCTTATGCTACTTCTTTAAGGTCCAACTTTTCCTTCCGTAGAGCGTTAAGGGAACGGCATGGATTGTATGATTCTGATCTTTGTATACATCACAGCATTTGAAGATCTTTTTCAAGGCCTCCATGGATGCTCAACTAGTCTGCAGTATACTTATTGACCGCTTGTTCCTTTACCATTGATGGTCGATCCTATAAGGCAGAAGCTATCCATTTCTTCACTATCTTCATTGCCAATTCTAAGCCTATTTTAGTTATTGTCATTAATTTGGTCTTCTTTATATTTAATGTTGGTCTCTCCCCACCCTCGCTCCCGCTCTTTGTCTTTTAACAGATCCTTGGCATTTTCAGCTATCAGAATAGTGCTTCCAGCATAGCAGATATTATTTATACTTTATTCTCCAATTTTAAAACTATTCTTATTTTCTTCTAGTGCATGTTCCTTTAATATTTATTCCACACAAAGATAGTTCTCAACTGAAAAATATTCATTTAGTGACTATTCAAAGTTACAACAGCATTAAAAATAAATAAATAAATTTAGAACTGATCCTTGCCTTTAGAACTGTTGCAGCATCTTCAGAGTCAGGTGATCAAAATTTGGGTGCTTGGCAACCAGCATTTTTTTATGATGGTTGTAGCAGGTCAAGGTCATGTGACTGCTATTTGTGACTTTCCCAGATGGCTTTTGACAAGAAAAGTCAATGCTGGAAGCTGGATTTGCTTAACAATTGCATGATTTACCTAACAACTACAGTGATCTATTTAACAAACATAGCAAAATGTTGATGTAATGATATTTCAACAAAAGTACTGTATTTGAAACAAAAGTATTATGAAAATATTTGATAATAACATTTCTAAATTATTAGTATTACAAACAAATGCTTGAAATGCATTGAATGCATTGAAATGATTTGTTCAATACAATACAATACAATACAATACAATACAATATAATAAGTGATAATAACCAGATTATAACAGACCCAGAATGGAGCTGCTAATTTTTACTCTCCTACATGGTAAGTGAAATTTCTTAGATATTTGTTTTTGGTTGGTACCTTTGAGTCAGTTTTTGACTGCAGTTTTCAGAAGTGGGTTTTCAGAAGTGATTTGTTATTGCCTACTTCTCAGGGCTAAGAGGCAGTGACTGTCTCAATGTCACCTAGATGGCTTTGTGCCTCAGGTGGGACTAGAACTTGTGATCTTCTTATTTCTAGCCTGATGCCTTAACCGCTACCCCAAATTGACTGTAGATGTTTAAAGAATTAATAACTGTATATCCCATTTTAAATGTCCATACTGATGTGATGAAAATACAAAGTTAAATTCTTTCTGTTACAGAATTTCAAACGGCAAATGTTCCCTCTTTGAGAAACAGTCCAAATCCTCAACCAGATGGCTTTCTAATAGAATTTTAAAAAAAAACATTTCAGGAGACTTTAATTTTGCAATTCATAAAGTATGTGAAAATGAAAGGTTCTCATTCCTAGTACTTAACAACAATCAGTGATTATTATGATTCCAAAACCTCTTAAACATTTGCACAAATAACATCCATTTCAAGCCAAACAGAAATGTTAACAATTCAGTTTAAAAGCATTAACATAATCTTTATAATGGAACTAGTATTACCTAAACAACCTGTGCTTTATGTTTTTAAAAATCTTTTGATTGTATGAATTGGAATTTTCTTTGAAGATTATTATTACATATTTTGCCAAGTAGTTTTAGAACATAGATGCAATCTATTGAATATCATATGTAATATCAAAACCCAATGCTTTGAATTAACAGGAAACAATTTCACAAGAGGTATACATATAGCTGTCCTTTCTTACCAGTGCTTTTTCTGAAGTGATGGGTTCAACAATATTAATAAGAAAATCAAAAGAACAGATGTTGAGGGGGAGAAATATTGCTTGAATTTATTTGCAGATGATATGATTCGTATGATGCCTAGCCCACATGAAGCACTTTCAGAATATTAAATAAATGGAAAACTTTGCAGAAGATTCAGGATCTTCAAGAACAAGATTTCTGTTTTAAGATTTTGAAAATTATTTTAAATAAAAAAATTGGTATATTTACACCTTAAGTTGGGAGTATTTCAGTTTTGAAATTAATACATCTTCAGGTATTTCATTTTAAAAAATACTGTATTAAAGATGGAAAGGAAAGACTGTCTACTTCACTATCTAAAGTTGAGATTTAAAAAAAAATATTGAACTGAATTAAATAATGGTTGCAGATTGAGATTTTTCTGAAAACTCAGAGGTTTTTACCAAGCCAATGGACCACTGCAAAATACTAATTTGTATTTTAATAGTACAAAATGATATTATTAAAAATATTAACATAATCATAATTTTTTTGAAGAAGATATGGGAAAGAGATTTTGAGAGATAAATATCAGGAGATAACTGGGAAGAAGTGCAGAAGATACTTGTTTCTAAACTCTTCCTCAAAAATGTTTCAAGAAATAAATAGAATTTTTTTTTAACTAGGAATGTATACCATAGTTAAAATTTCATATATTTAAAAAAACCAAATAAATGTTGAAGGGATTGTCTGGACAAAGGTATTTTTTTACATATATGGTACCGATGTCCAATAATGAATAAATCTGGTGGCATGATATTTCAGTTAATTATTAATTGAAGAATAGTGAAAGCATCATTATTAGATCTCTTGGCATTATTTTTCTGTTAGGAATACAAATTTGAAAAGAAGGTAATATTAATTTGCTAGATTTTTAACAGCAAAATATTTTGAACATTTAGTAAGGGCATTTAAGAAAACTAGCATGATAAACTATGGCCCATTGCCCTAATGGAAAAATTAACATATAAATTGAAAGCAATTAAAAAAAAGAAGGAGTAAAATACATTTTATAACATACATGATTTCATGAAATATTCTAATGATGGAATCAGGAGCAAAAGTAATCAACCATCTTCATATAAATGTTCTAAACTGAATAATATTAATAATGCCCTTGCTTTGTAAGATGCTTAGATAGATTGAGTTGAATTTTAGAAATAATAATATTGTTTGTAGAATTTTACCATGAAATAAACAAAAAAAGCAAATAAAAAAATAGCAGGGAGAAAATGGTTATAGCTTAAACCTACAGAGGAGAGTAAATTAAAAGCTCTTGGAGACAAGATGGGATAGGAATTTTAAAAATAAGGTATATACACTTTCTAATTGCAGTTTACTACATAGCTTGCACAACATTTTGACTCATAGTATATATTTATCTTTCCCTCTCTCTGAGGAAGGACATTTCAAAGTTAAACAATATGGGACAAAACAGAAACACAGCTTCTGCTATCTTGATGTTTCTGCATGTGGTCTATCATTCAAACTGTACATTTTCCTGTTTGATCCAGTGTGCATATGGATGATCTTTACAGGTAGAGCCTGTAATGTGGCACAGTGGTTAGAATGCAGTATTGCTGGCTAATTCTGCCAACTGTCAGGAGTTCAATCCTGACAGGCTCAAGATTGACTCAGCCTTCTATCCTTCCGGGGTCAGTAAAATGAGGACCCAGATTGTTGGGGACAATGTGTGCTGACTATGTAAACCACTTAGAAAGGGCTGTAAAGCACTGTGAAGTGCTATTATATTGCTAGTCCTCACTCAATGTCCAGTTGCTTAGTGAATGTTCAACTTTGTGATAGAACACCTAAAAGGTACTTATGACCCAATTTTGAAGTTAACCCCCCATAGTCGTGTGATCATGCTTTGGCAACAGGCTCATGTTTACAGCTATTTGCAATGTCCTGTAGTCATAGTGTTTGCTTCTTATTATGGCAAAAAATTCCCCATTGAATAGGATGGGCTGGCATTTGCTTAACAGTCACTGCTGAAAAGGTCATAAAAATCAGATAATCCACAAAAAATAAAAGACTTTTTCCATAACCTCCACTAATTTTTCTAATGTGTGTAACCGTGTTTGTCCTGTTTTAATTTTACTCACCTCCTGGGGTCACTTGTTGAAACTGGCTGCCATATAAATTGAATCAATCAATCAATCAATCAATCAATCATCTCTAAACAGAGATTTCATGTAAAACATGACAGTAAATTTTATGCAAATTTTTACATGGAACAAGTAAGAAAGAGACCCATTGTTCTATATATCTTTATATGTATTATCACCAACCCAAAGGTGGTCTCTGCTCCTACACCAGGGGTCCCCAATCAGGGTTGGGATTCTACTGATTCGGACCAGTTCGGGTGAACCAATAGCTCTGACGATCAGCTATGAGCGAACCTGGTTCGCTCTGATGATCAGTTTGGCCCATCCACCTGCCCCTGCTCTAACCTGTCCTTTATTTCCTGCTTTTTAGTTCATCTCAATCGCACAGCACAGCTGATTTCCCCCTCCCAGCTGTTTTACTTACTGTTGCAGATTTGGAAGGTAAGCAGCTGAGCTTCTAAATAGTCCATTTTAGGTGCTGCACACCGAACCGGTTGTTCAACCAGCAGCATCCCACCACAGTCCCCAACTCCCTGGCTACGGCCCATTACTGGGCCACAGCCCATTCAACACTGGGCTGCACAACCAGCGGGCAAGTTAGCAAGCAACTCCACTTGCACATGCACTCGTCTGCTGCTCCCACAGAACCATTCCCTGTCCCCATCACTCCACCGCCAGTCCGCAAAGCCAGAAAGTTTGGAGACCACTGTCCTACAGGACAAATCTAGTGACTGTTTGTTTTAGAAACAGTCACTTGGTTTGTCCTCTAGGACAGCAGTCGCCAAATTTTCTGGTTTTTCTCCAACCTTTTCTTCCCCAATTTTTGACTTCTGCTGCATGCTGGGCATAGAATTTTTATTTTACAACTTTAGCCATTCTCCTTTCCTTTTCTTCCAGGGCAATGCATCACATGCTTTTGTTTTTGGGCAAGGGGAATGAAATTAAAACCTTCTAAATCCACTTTCCTGATCCAGTGACAGTAGTAGTTCCTGATAACAGTAGTAAAACAAGGATCTTCCCTGCATCAGGATTGCTGAAGTGGAAGGCTTTAAATATGCAGATTTCAGGTAGTCCCCCCCCCCCAAATCTGTATATGGAAAATAATAATAAGCACTGAAGGGCAAATATTATGGGAGATCATGTATATTTCTAATAGGTAAAAAAACCATTTGACTTTTTATTTGAAATATATATTGTTAAAGAAGGAATTGTCTTCCAATTCGCTCACACTCTTATTTTTGCTCAATTTTATTTTTAAAATGGGCAAAGGAAAAACTGAAACATTGTTTTCAGCTTTTTTCCCCAGCCTCGGTATCACATAATTGCTGCTGGGGAAGGTCCATATGATTTTGCAGCAATGTGACCGATGGTTGAGTTTGTCAGTCCTTAGATAATGCTGAGAAGAATCCTTTATTTATTTGCCCCGGGAACTTGAGGATTTGTATTATAGGATTACTGGCTCATCTCCTGAACTGATATTTATGGGTATTAATAGTTATCTCCATGCTTCCCTTTATGTATTCCTGTTTTAAGTTCACTTAGCTACATGTTTTATGTATTGCATTTACAGTATATACTTTTCAATCAATGAAAGCTTTTCTAGTGATCACCAACAGTCAATCAAACAGTCAATAAATAGCTATGAAATGCTGTCTGAAAATCAATTAACTAACTTCACAAGGGAAGTTGTTCCACAAGTGTGGAAGAAACACTTCCTGGTTTCAGCATCCCCCCTCCCCAATTTCATATAACTAGGGAACAATTGAAACTTTTTGCCATTATGCTCATATCTCATGAATTAATTCCAGCTGGCGGTCCAGAAAACACCTACTGGCAACTAGTGGAGGGCCCATATCAGAGGTGCAATGTGCTTGCAATGTGCCGGCCTGGCCTGTTAATGTTAATGTTAATTTATTTTAAATGTATTGTTTCTTTAAAAAAAAACCGGTTTGGTCTTTTTGGAAATGGGTTTAATCTTTTTTTTAAAACTTTTGTGATGTGTGTTTTTAATGTTGTGCGCCGCCCTGAGTCCTTTTGGAGAAGGGCGGCATATAAATCCAAATAAACCTAAACCTAAACCTTGGTGACCAGCAATAGTTTGTAATCAGGCCACCACATTTTGGGCCTATTATGGATTGGGTGGTTTTCAAAGGCATATGAAGAGTAGTAATTGCAAATGTCAAGATAAATAGCAATGAGAACAAAAATTACATTCATAAAGAAAATGATAAATTAACCTGAATAACAATCAGAGTGGAGAAATTTTAATCAGTAAGTTTAATTGTTTAGGGTGACAGGTAAGTAGATTAAGTGAATGATAAATAGCCTATTATGCTTGTCTTTTTTTAACCTAAAAGAAATCAGAAACACTTCCCTTGGATGGGGAAATAGAAGTCTGTTGGTTCTGCAGCAAAGGCATCACATAGTGTTAAAAACAGCCTTTTTGTGTAATTATATTACATGGCAAAATTCTATCATCAATACTCATTACAAGTAATCCTCTATTTATGGTCACAAATTGCTGCTTCACAGGGTGGTTAAGTGACTCACACCTGATTTTACAAGCTTTGGTGAGTTGGTTCTAGTAGGCTTTAGAAAGTGTACTCTGCATTGATGCTAATGACAAATTTGATAATAATAGGTTTATCTATAAATTGTCCTAAAATATTTTAATAATACATGGCAGCTACTAACCAGGCACAATTTATTTCAAAAAAGTAAGCAAAATCTCCCGTGGTCACTCCTTGGCTGGGACAGCCACCCCACCCAGGAAATACAAGGACTGTAGACTAGACTGGGAAATTGAATGTCTTCATGGACATTGGTGAAGGCAAGGGCTTCAAACCATTTCCATGTAATGTCCTTGAAGCTACCATAAATCAAACTCCATTATGTTATTTTATTGTATTTTACAATTCAGAAAAAATAGCAGTTTCTTCAGTATGAAATGCTGCACTGTGTGTAACACAAGGGTTGTTTAGATCCTTTAAAAGCTCACGTGGGCTTCTAGGAATGATGAAGGACATCTGCACTCTATTTTGCAGTCACAAGTGCCTTCCTTCCCCCACGTACAAAGAATGAAATCAACAACAAATAGACTCATCTGTTCTTCCCCTCCTCCGCCAGTTTCCCTGCTCCCATTTTGTTGGCTTTATGGCTGTAATTACAGCAACCGCTAGACACTCCCCTTTTAGTGTGATCATAGTCATCCAGATAAAGGCTTAATGAATTGCACCACGTGGGAAGGCCACTCAGTCAAGGGAAGGGCACACCAGACTCATCAGTTATGCCATTTCCCCCTCAATGGTCCTAAATTGCCTGCCTTGTGCATATTGAGACTAACTTTTGCATCTGTCATTTCTACCAGATGCCAGTCTTGTCCTCCAGCCTTTTATGCTGTCCCTATTATTTGCCATTGTAGCACAAAATCTTAATTAGGTAGATCAGAAAACAATCCACAGTGAAAAAGGCAAATCTCCATAGCCAGCAGTTAAGCAGCCACATGCTCCTTCAGATAAATCAAAGCCACACTTTATCCTGATAATTAAGCAGTATTAGCAATCTGTGTGTCTCTTTAACAACATTAATCTTCAGGCACAATGGGTGGAAGGCGACTCAGAACTAAACAGAGAAATCCATGTTGCTTTCTTGGGATGAGTCGTCTGTATGAATAATCCAAGCATCTGTTCTTGGATAAAAATACAGGTTCAGTATGATTCTCTCTACCATGGAGCCAGCAGGACCTTTGAAAGCAAACCCCCTTTGCCTGAATGGTGAAAAACAAGATTTATAGTGCATTGAGTATTACAGGATAGATAGTGCTTGTATGTAATCTACCCCACTGTCTGCTAGTTCTTCCCAAGGTAGCCAACATTCAATTTACCAAGGATTTTTGTCCTGAGCTCTCGGGAGTTGTTCACTATTTTATGTTCTCTGAGATAATCACGGATCTCTCATAACTGGTATCATCTGTTTTATACATATAGACAATCTGGATTTCTATTCAGATAAAGGTAATAATCTTGACTTCTTTGTTATAAGTTAATCATTTTCTCATCAATTTTAGTCTGACAGGTAGGAAATAAACACTGTTGGGTGGAGGCTTGGTTAAAATGGTCTGACCATTTTGATGGAGTTTGATTAGTTTTAGAATGCATTTTGACAGTGAATCATTAATATCTTTCTTTGTAGCTAAATTTAAGCAGGTTTTCAGGAGGCAGAAACAGTATGGTGACAACTGCATAAGAAGAGTCTCTTTTCTCAAGCTCTACACAAATGGCATGTGAACTCAGGAAAATTTATAGGTCTTTTAAGGATCTACTGAAATGCACGGCAATGATTCCAAAGTGTCTCTGCCCACTTCAGGTCCAAATCTCTAAACAAGACCCCCTAATGGTTTAATGAGGAGCAGATTTCAAGATTATGGAAAATTCTTCAAATTTCTTTCTCCTTTTGTTCGAAAACAGTGACTGCACCCTGAATGCAAGCGCACCTGCGACATGTTTTGCTTGAAAGTTATTATAAAAGAGGAGAAGGTCAGAAAACAGGTTCATTTCATTTTTCATTGAAAAGTTATATGAACTAGACATAAATAAGAAATACTTTGACACATGAAGAAATTATTTATTCCTTGTTAAAAATGACATGATGTTTCTTCTCCATCTAAAATCCAACTGCACTACATCAGTGTTTCTCAAACAACCAATAACTGAGGAAACCTTTCTAGGATTTCTAACTCCCCCCCTCCCCCATAAATAAGATTTCCCTTATTTATGTTTGTGTATAATTGTAAGAACCATCCACCTTTAGAGCAGTGGTTGGTTTAAAAAAAAATTACTACCTATTCTGTGGGCATGGCCTATTTTGTGGGTATGGCTTAGCAGTCATGTGACTGGGTAGGCATGGCCAACTTGATGTCATTCACCAGGAGATGTCATGGATTGGGTAAAATGTGGTGAAGCTCACTTAACAACGCTCTTGCTTAACAACTAAAATTTTGGGCTCAATTGTAGTCATAAGTCAAGGACTATCTCTGCCTTCCTCTGCATTGCAGTCTTGTCTAGTAAACTCCTTCTCCTTTCTGGCATTTTTCCTCTCTGTTAGACGCACCAAAATAATCCAGACAATGTAAGGTTTCCTGCTGCAGCAGGGGATTGGACTAGATGACCTCTGAGTAGCCTTCTAGCCCTAAATTGCTTTTCTTTCTTTCTTTCTTTCTTTCTTTCTTTCTTTCTTTCTTTCTTTCTTTCTTTCTTTCTTTCTTTCTTTCTTTCTTTCTTCCCCCCTCTCTGTCTTTCTTTCTTTCTTTCTTTCTTTCTTTCTTTCTTTCTTTCTTTCTTTCTTTCTTTCTTTCTTTCTTTCTTTCTTTCTCCCTTCCCACTGTGGGAAGCAACCAACACCCCCCTCCCGAAATAAAATATTACTCCCAAAAAGGCTCATTCCACATGCCTGCCAGATAAATAATGAGATAATGAGCCTATAGAAAGTTTGGCTCCATTCACAAGCAGGGAATGATCCAAATCCCTTTAGAAACACAAAGCCAATATTGCACAAACCCCAAAACTTCAAAAACATAAAACCATATAAGAATCCTATCTTTTATCCAGTTTGTTGTTCAGTTCACCAAGAAACAAACTGCTGAATGTCACTTTGCAAACTTCCTTTTTCAATTTAAAGCAGGTTACAATTTAAAGTTTGCAGCATTAAGACTTGTGGACTTCAACTCCCAGAATTCCACAGCCAGGCATGCTCAGTTCCAATGTAAAGCAACATCATTTTTTCCCTACTTTTTCTGCCAGGTTAAAAAATGAGATTCCTTCTTTCTTTCTATTTTTTTCTTCTTCCCTTCCCTTCCTTCCTTCCTCCCCCCCCCAACTCTCTCTTAGTTTTTGAAACCTCTTTTCCCTTGCCTGAACCAGCAGGGAAAAAAGAGCTTTTTAAAAAAAAGCTTCTGACAGAGATTCGGGGGCGTGGCCAAGCCACCATTACTATCGGTCCAGTCTCCAGGTTTTCACTATCTCTTCTGGCATACCGGACAGGACCAGGAGGAACCCACCTCTGCTTTAGAGGCACTCACATGCCATATGTTTAGATGTGTCTCTTGGACATAGAATAAGACCCCAGGGGCATCAACAGAAGAGATGAAAAAAACAAACCCAAGACAGCCATGGCTACATGATCATAGCCCCATCCCCTTTTAAATATCATACATCACACATGCAACGTGCATTAAAAGGGATAGGAGAACCTTTGTGCAGTTGGGCTCACCACCTTGTTTTTTATTCTAGGCACCTGTAAGAATATAATACAGTTATACAAATGCCAGAGTCTGAAAGAGTTGAAGGATTAGGGGAAAATATCTGTTTTTCCCATTTGTCTTTTTATTTTTCTGGGACAATTTTATTGATGCTTTGAAATGTTTTGGGAAGGAAGGAAGGAAAGAAAGGCCATTTGTATTGCCAGCGTATTAGTGGTGGGTTCCTACCGGTTCAGACCGGTTCAGCTGAACCTGTTAAGTCCTCAAGGCTACGACGCCATTGACTATCATTGCCGGCCCCTGATTGGTTGAGATGCGAGCAGCCAGCTGGCGGGAGAATGCAGCCATTCTATTGGTTCAGCGTCTGACAGCTCTAGTATAAAAAGGGCTGTCAGCTGTCAATTGTTGCTGTTTGCCGGGTCGAGGTTTGCCTTACATTTTGCCGTGTTATACTGTTAATAAAGGTTGTGTTAACTTCAACCTGCCTTGCCTCAGTTCCTGTCTGCCTCATTCTCTCTACAGAACAGAACCAGTAGTAGCTTGGTGGCATGGGTCGCTGGAACCGGCAGCAACCCAGGCCTGTCATGCCTGTGAACCGTTTCTCCCATAGGTGCTGCCATCTTGTTTTTTGCTTCTGCACATGCACAGAGCAATTTTTGTTATACTGTGCATGCGCGCATAGTGCACATCAAACGCGCACACACGCAGCATATCTCTAAGCGAACCGGCAGTAGCGGCTGCCAGATCCCACCACTGCAGCGTATTAAGGAAAGCAGAAATAAAGACAACTTTCCCAGGTTTCTGGTTCCTCCAAATCACAGTGAAGCAAACCAAAGAAATAATTGAATGATTCACATTCCAGTTGTTGTGGGAAGGAAGCAAAATTTGGGGCTGACGGGGACAAATTTGCTCATCACAACTTAGAATTATTTCCCATAACTGCTTGCCAGCAGTTATTATTTTTTTTCAAAAGTTTCCAGAACAATTTGCAGCATTGTTTCTGTGATGTCCTTTGAACTTTCTAGAAAGAAAACTACAGTACAGCTGACAGGAAAAATGTCAGGCATGAAACACTGACTGCTATTACCGCATTCCAATTTTCATCTTCCCTCTCAAAATTGCAAGGATTTTTTAACTCCCTGCACCCCTCTTAGTTCGAGAGAAGTGTAAGATTTCAGTACTTTTGGGCAGCATTGTATAACTCATGAACTGACCTCAAAGGTTCAAATTATTATATTATTCAAACTCTCACATCATATTAGCCATTTTCTCATGCTCTGCAAGTTAAGGACTGTTGCCACTGAATCTCATTTTTCAGTATTTCTAGGGATTCTGATTAAGGAACTTTCATCAGTTTTTTTTTCCAACAATTCAATTGGCTATTATGCTTGATCACTAATAAGTTTGACAGATTTTGTTCTTTGGTTCTTAAGTCATTTCTCATTATTTTTTAGCAGCTCTGCAGCTCCTTTCTATTCCTTCTCTAATTAACTCAACTATGCAGTTTCTAGCAGAAGAGTCATGCTTTCCTTTGATCTGAGGCATACACTCACATGATGTTCAGGTCATATGTATTATCATTTTAATTGTTAAAAATCATTATGTTTTCTTCTGTTTTTTACAGTCTAATATGCTAATTAAAAAAAATTCTGATGGGAAGTATGTAATTTGTCATCAACTTGTGTGTGACTTTCAATATTATATTTGCTGCCAGTAACACAGACTTTGTTTCAACCTCCTTTTATTTGTACCCCATCTGCTTGGTCATTTAAAGCCATACACAGTCAAACAGAAATGTAATGATTATCTGACTGTGAATTTGAAACATTCTGTAAAACTGAATTTTAAGTTTTTAACTGTTTATTAAAAAAACCTAAGTGGATGGATGAAGACAGAGATAGTTTTCTATTTTGATTCACGACTAGAAATGTAAAAAGAGAAAATTAAAACACAACAAATAGTTTTACTTTGGAAAAATCAGATGTATTTCATGTCACTTGATTTACCTGATGAAAATGCATGCATTATTTTTAAAGGGGGTGAAGTTTGTTTCTGGGACTGTGCTTACAAGGAAACAAATGCTATTGCAAGTGATATAAAAATTAATCCATACTGTAGGTTTAAGTCCAGTTCTACTATTGTAGTTTAAATTTTACAATCTCTTTTAAGCTCTTTTGTATTTAGTTTCTTGTTAAAGCTCCTCACTTCAGCCCACTAGTAATTGAGAAAAAAAGCACAAGAGCACACCCCCAACATAGGATGGGCTTCTCCTCCAAGATAAGGCACTTTCCAATCATTGTATTTCCATATGCTTTAAATAGACTTTAGGTTTGTTGATCTCTGTGGTTCTAGACCCTGATTCAGAATTTCTTATTCTTCCTCAGGATGTACTAATATTTTAGTGGAAAGATTTCCATATATCTGTAGTAATATATATATATATATATATATATATATATATATATATATATATATATATATATATATATATATATATATATATATATATTACAAATACATACATACATACATACATACATACATAATACGTACGTATGTATGTATTTGTGTTACAACCCCTGGTATGACTATATATATATATATATATATATATATATATATATATATATATATATATATATATATATATATATATATATATATATATATATATATATATATATATATATATATATATATATAATGTTGTATTTGTGCTGATAAATAAATAAAGGGAGACTAGTATGGATCCATTTCAAGCTATTTAGCTCTCATCAGCTAGCCATACCCTTACTGGGATTCGAACCAGGGCTGTATTGCATACCAGGCCGATGTAATTGCTACTAAGCCACAGGCTCTCTTCCTTATCAGCAAGGCCAGCGAAATAGGTATGTATTTGTGTTACAACCCCTGGTATGCCCAAATATGGGAGGGAGCTTTATATATATATATACTCGAGTAATTTCAACCAAACTTGGTACACAGACAACTTACTCTCTGGAAACAAATACTGTGGGAATAAGACCCCCTAATGCCCCTTGGTGTGTATCTGTGAGTGTGTGTGTCCGTGTGTGGAGGAATGAGCAGATTTTCCTTTCTTCAAGTCACACTTGTCAGCCTTTCAAAGAAATGCTTTCATAAAACAGACAGCACAAAAAAGTCCTCAAATTCTACTATTTATATAGGCTATTATAATAGAACCTTGAAAGCCTGGCAATGTTTCTCCATTCCTATCTTATGTCAAAGAGAGAAAAGTTGGAGACATTTGAAGTTTTCTCAGCATTTCTTCTTTCCCAGAATGAATTCATTTTTTATAGTTGCTTCATACTTTTCCAAAACCATCTCTGTGTTTCTCTACATATTGGAGATTTCCCTGAAGAATAGGTCTACCTGGACACAATTTGATTGTTTGAACGGAGGTTTTTGAGGAATCAAAACCAGGTTTCCTAAAAAGGCTAATCTGAAGAAGAAAGGGATAGAAAATGAAGTAAAAAGGAAAGAGAGATGGGGGAGGGAGAGAGAGAGAGAGAATTGTGTATTTTAAGGGTGAAATGTGTCCCTGAAAGTTTTGCCATTTTACTGATCAATTCGGGGGGGGGGAGAGGGAAAGAGGGAGAGGGAAGCAGAGAGGGAGGGGCGGAAGAGAGAGAGAGGGTGGGAAAGAGAGAAATGATTTTTATTGTTGCTAAATGTAATATTTCAAAAGCAAAAAAAGAACGAAGGATCATAAAAGTGCATTTATCACATTTTTCTTAGAACAATTAGCTGAACTCTTAACTCTCCTTGCTTATCATTATTTTATGTAGTAAAACCTCAGTATTCAGGTTAAATATTTTGTGATAAATAAGTGGGTTTAGGGTTGCAGTTTAGTCACTCGGTCTCTAAAAGGTTTGCCATCACTGGTATAAGGAATACATTTTTTGACTGGTCAACATTACTATCAAGTAGCCATTTTTATTCCATTATGTTTTAAAAGTAGAAATCCATTATCTGGTAAGATTTGGTTTGTTTTACCTTTTGCACAAGGATTATCTTAGTTTGACACGCTGACTCATGTTAGAAATACTTTGATTCTGAAAACTGATCTCCAGCTATATTAGTTCTCAATATTGTTCTGTTCCTCTATGTAGGCATTTACCTATTCTGAAAAAAAGCATCTTTATAATATCCCAGAAATTCACACACGTCTGTGTGAATGCATATGGCTGAAATTCAGTGTATGAAATTTGTCCCATGTGGACCTCTTATAGCCTTTACCTCTTTAAAACTGAAAGTGGACAAAGAATAATAAAAGACAAAGAGTTGCTAATGGATTCTACACATAAGCTCCACAAATTCCAAAAACTCTACTTGGAAGACTCAAGTACACAGCAAACATCACTATTGTCCATCACTATTTCTTTTTCCTCTTCCCCCTCCTCCTCCTCTCTTCAGAGCTATTGTACAGCTTTTTGATATATGCTACTGAATTAAGTATTCCAAACTAGTACTACTACAACCCTTTCTACTAGGAGTGTCTTCAGACCTGTAGAACTAGGGTTGTGACAATTTTCTCCTCTTTCAGCTATGAATCAAGGTAGAGGCAGGGAGGAAAATTTTAGTTTCTTCTCCTTTGTTATTAACCTACTTTTTATAATGCATCTATGAATGTATTCTACTAATACTTTTGAAACCTAGTACTCCTAGATTATCATATCATTATGAATACATGATATGATTATGAAAGCAACCTGAAAAAGCTGGGTGACTCCTAACACAATGGTAACGTGACACTGTGTGCACAAATTACAAACATCTATAATTACAAATTATAAGTAGGCTCTTGCTTATTTCTGCAATTTATATTATTCATCAGTGCATGGCTGTAAACACAAAGACTCATATGCCAAATTCATTAATGTATGACCTCTGAGTACAATTGTGTGTGGAACAGTGTTGGCATAATGGTATTGTGGAAATTCAAAAGTCCCGATGGAGAGTCTATCCTGAATATAAACAAAATCAAATAGTTGAACAGTTGAGGATTTGATTACAAAAAAAAAAAAAAAAAACCAACCCTCACATAAAACAATAGGAGCCCTTTATCCTGACGAAATAGGAATTATGAAGAACCCAGACCAGTGGTTGATTATGATATGAAGAATATGGTTAGGGTGAGATCTGTTTTCTTAAAAAAATGACGTTCTCTACAAACAGCCAAGGGCCTTGACAAAGATGTATGTGTTCATAATTGCAATGCAGCAGAATCAGAAACTTGTTTATAATATAATCAGTGATGGTAAGGTAAAGGCCTTGTTTGTTGTATCTAGAAAACTGAGGGTTTATGCATAATTATTAGTAATCAAATCTTCAGCTAACTTGTTTCTTCTAGAGATGTTCCTTCTAGCATCTAATCATGGCACAGATATACCAGTGGTGGGTTTCAATTTTTTTAGAACCTATTCTGTAGGTGTGGCCTATTTTGTGGGAGCGGCTTGGTGGTCATGTGACCATGTGGAAGTGACTTGGCAGTCATGTGATCAGGTGGGAGTGGCCAAGTCAATGTCACTGAATTCTTTGCCACAATGAATGACCTACAAAAAGAAGATATATAAAAAAGGAAATTTATTATTTGGTGCACTTACTAGTTAAATAAGATTAAAATAAGTACCATATTTTTTGGAGTATAAGATTCACCGGAGTATAAGACGCACCAAGGTTTTGAAGAGGCAAATAAAAAAAGTTTTTGCACTCTGCAAAACTCCCCCAAATGACAGATTTTTTGGGAAAACGGGCCCATTCCCCCCCCAAAAAAAGGGCATGAATAGCCCTTAGGAGGCTTGTACAGTGTTCCTGGGGAGGTGGGGTGGGGGAAAATGAGCAAAAAATTGTTTGTTTTTTGTCAAAAAAGAGCATTAGGAAGCTTATAAAGTGCTCCTGGAGGCTGGGGGGGGGGCAAAAATTAAGCAAAAAATTGCCCATTTTTTTGCTCACTTCTGCCCTTCCCAGCCCCCAGGAGCTCTCTGATAGCCTCCTACAAGCTATGCACAGCCATTTTGGTGAAGGGGCAGGGTTTCAGGAGGCAAAAAAATGCTGTATTTGGTGTATAAGACACACCCAGATTTTCACCCTCTCTTTTGAGGGAAAAAGGTGCACATTATACTCCGAAAAATACGGTACACAAAACAATAAAAGAGCTACTTACAGAAGAAAAATGACTGTCCTTGCCAGTCTTCAACATCACTGACCAACTTACTCCAATGAATGGCCTGCACAAAGAAGAGACACAGTAATGAACTCTTCAATTGCATGCACTGCATTAGGATGAAACAAGCACACAAAATAATAGAAAAGGAAGATGACTGTCCTTTTGTCTGTCTTCAACATCACCGATTGACCACCTTGCTCCAATGAATGGCCTGCATAAAGAAGAGACACAGAAATGAACTCTTCAATTTGCATGGACTACATTAAGGATGAAAACAACACAACAAAACAATAAAACAGCTACTTATAGAGGAAAGATGACTGTCCTTGCCACCACCTTACCACTTTGCCCAATAAACTGCACAAAGAAGAGACACAGAAAGGAAGACTTTAATTGCACGCACTTACACTTTAAATAAAAATAACACAATGAAAGAGGTACACTCAAGTACTTATTTTGTTATTGGGTTTGTGGTTGAAGATGTTTCCAGATTGTTCTTTGGTTCCCAGACTCCTCAGTTGCACTTTTCTTGGTCTTTACTTGTGGATCATCAGCAGTGTGATCGTGTGCTCTGAGCCACTTTTTCACTGCAGGAGTTGGGTCCCATCTATCAACAGGCATGCCAACAATGCTTATCATCATCAGATTACTAATGTTTGGAACAATTAGACGGGTTCTTTCCAATACACAATACACTTCTGCCCATGGAATGACTACATCTTCAATGTTCCAGTAATCTGGCTCCAAATATATGATAAAGTGTAATTTGTTTGCGTCCAGCAATTGGCTACCTGTTTTTAGATGGTCTCAATCCATCAGCCTTTTATTCAAATTGGTGATGATGCTTGCCAAAAGGTTTTCATGAGGAAGGGCAACAAATAGTTGATTTGGAACTAATTTTATGTTTTTGAAGGCCTCTGAAGCTAGCATTGTGTCAACCTTTTTTTCATATGGGCCTTTTCCCCGTCTAAGCATTTTAAATGCTTTAATTGATCACAATACTAATTTTTTGCCTTGATGATGTTTGTGTTTCTCCCCTGCAGGGCATTTGACAGAAGAGAAATCTCATTTAGAATATTAATCATGAGGGCCAAATCTTTCCAAAAATTTAAAATTTCAAAACAGGAAGCCATGCCTGGGAATTTTTCATTGCCCAGAAAAAACTGATGTAGCACTGGATAAGTACACCACACAGCTATGGTTGACCTTAAACTACAGGCAGCCCATCTTGGTCCCAAAATTCTGCCAATCTTCACAATTTCAATGCCCAGTTGTTCAGAGATTTGGTAAGGGTCATTCTGGCTCTTGCAGGATTTCTGAAAAGTGGTGTGTACCTTGTCAAGGAATTTCTTGAAGTGGTTCACTTGTTTTATTTCTTTTATCGCAACATCCAGCACAGATTGGAGGTGATGGTTCAAGCAGTGCCAGTTTACAATGTTTGGGAAGTCTTGAGCTATTCTGGGGCTGACTCCAGATTTTCTCCCAAGCATAACGTTGGCACCATTGGAGCAGAAAGCTATTAAATTCTTCTGCAGATATTTGGTGGTAAACCCAACTTTATGTAAGCTTCCCATCGCTGCAGAACTTATGGTCTCCGCACCTTGTTTCTCTAATTAAAATAGCTCAATGAAAATGGTTGCTGGCCATTCTGAATCCTCAACTTTAACAAAAGCTATCATAACTGCTTTCATTGATAGCATTGAGGGTTCATTGATTATTAAACACACCTTTAGATTCTTTGAAATAATGCTGGAAAACATGGTGGTTTTAATTTTGTTTGCAATGAATTCAACTATTTTCACTGCAGATCCCTGTGAATGTATGACTACTCCCACATCTACTCCAATCATAGTTAGCAAGTTTACCTGCCCTTCGATGTCTGAGAATGGTTTGCATCTTTGTGCCAGATTGTAAACAGTAAAACATATTCTTCTAGTACTGGATAAATGTATGTCAGTTGACTTATCTGTGGATTTGGTTAAAACATCCTGCTCCTGTTGTTTACTTTTCTCTCTACAAATATGGTGTGCTTTTGAAAATGTTCCTTCATTTTTTTCCCTGTGAGATGATTGCTGATTCTCCTTAGTTTGCCCTGCAGTCTCAACCTGGAAATTTTTCCACTCTCTAGAAACATGAATACCTTTCTCTAATGAGAACACAGGTTTTGCACAGTATTCACAACCTAACTTTTTGTTGGACACTGCCAATCCATCATACTTGTCCTGGAAGTTTCTATATTGCTGCAAACTCCAGCAGTCAGGAAGTTTTGAAACTTTAGTGGAGTAGCTGGACTTGCTGCTTTCTCCAACTTCAAGTGATGCTGGTGCTGGTGGTGGCACTGATGTGTTGGTGCTTCTGGTGCTGGTGGTGTTGGTGTTGGTGCTGGTGACTATTGTGGATCAGCTGATTGCTCCTCTCTTGGCTTTTGGGAGAAGAAAGCAGTCATACTCTGTTGCCTCTTCTTCATCCTGTTAAATAATACTAACTGCAAAAGAAATAAAAACAACATTGGACTTAGAGTAATTGTGGCTGTAAGCTGAGGACTACAGGTAACAGAAGGGATCTCTGTTTTCACCCAACAATGTCTTTTCAGGAAGGATGAAGCTTTTCATCTAAGAAGTTAGATCAAGAAGAATGAATGTCATAGGTAGATTCATAGAACTGTAGGAAGTTAGCACCCAGCCCTCTCCTAGAAAAATAAAATATCCTAGGAAGTATTGAAAAGGCAGAATATTACAATTCCCTTTATCAGAAATGGAGAAACATGTTTTTAGGCAGAAAACAGACTCACTCTTAATAGCCCCCACTTTTCTTAATGGCCCATTAAGATGCCCAAGACAGTCTATTCTACATAATAAAGAGTTCTCCCCTTCAGCTCCAGAGTGATGGGATTAAGGCATGATAGTATTAGCCCATTACCCCTCTCACCACATGGCATCTGGAAACTCAAACCTGGCCCCATGGGAGTCTGACAACCAATCAGAATACATTTCTTACACAGGAACAGGAAATAGAGAAGTGGGGCCAAACAGATTATAAGAAACCCAGCAAGCCCCTTCTTCACTCTCTCTCTTCTTCTTCACCCAACATTGAAGCATGTGATCACCTTTTCTGTTCAGGACTCAAGCCATGTGCCCTGTCCACCATTAAACCATCTTTCCAAGCAGCTTTCATGTCTCCAGTGTCTTTTTCCCCACTTGGAGCTGAACCCAGAAGGACATTTCTTCCAACAGAGCAGTACAGATTTCTTTTTCTGAAATTTATTCCTCAGTTCAAAAGACAGGAATATATGAATTACATTCAGTACTTAGGTCAGTCCAAGTAGTTATTCAAGAGTTAGTGGTGTCATGGTTAGAAGCAATGGTAAAGCAAGATATCAATTTAAAACCAGAAATATTTTGTTGGGTGTTTCAAAGGAAATACAATAATATTTAATTTTACACATGTTAACAGCTGCTGCAATTGTGTTTGCACAACAGTGGAAAAACAAATATATGAAAATGAATAAATATTAGAATGTGCAGGAATGAATAAATTGACAATTAAAATCAAGAAGGCTTCGAATACTTTTTCACATAGGATTTATTTTATCAATGGCTAACTAACAAACAGACAGAAATTAGAAATCTAAAAGTTTGAAAGAAAACACCAATTATGTAAGGGAAGCAAACATTATTAGTACTTGATCATTATTAATGTGTAGATAACTGAGGGACATTACACACACACATGCACCCAAACTATGATAGTGCCAGGAAAACACCAAAAGAATAACAGTTTCTCCCAAAAAAACTGCAGATGAAACCAATTTTAGCCCCTAACCCTAAGGACAGGAAAGACAAAGTTATAAAGGACAGTGCCAGAAAGCGTACAGAACAAGAAAGCCATCAGACAAGAACACCAGCTAAAAGGTAAATTTTAAGAACACCCATTAAGATAAAGGCTAAAAAATAGCTCGCCTGGAACTCCTCTTTTCCTGTTTCCTGGCAGAACTAACCCCCAGAATAGAAAAGATAAAAGACCTGGGACCGAGATTAACCAAGGAAAGCAGGAAAACAAAAGCAGGGCAATCAGAAACCATCAAAACCCACCAAGCTGCAGGAGCTCACAAAGTAGCACACAACTCAACATATGAAAACAGCCATGGAGTCACATAAAAGGTTATTGCTGCAAGAAGCAACCACCTCACAATTACTTCAACATCGAGGTATCACACAGAAACACACAAAATCTCGCAAAGCTGCCTTGCACCAACCTTGCCTGCCCATAGAAAAGCCGCCACTTTCATGTGCCTCAAAGTGGTGGCTTTTCTACGGGCAGATTGGTGCATGGTTTGCGAGATTGTGTGTTTCTGCAATGAATTCACTACAGATATAAACACAAAATCTCACAAAGCTGCCTTGCACCAACCTGGCCTGGCCATAGAAAAGCAGCCATTTTGAGACACATACAATTTATGTGTCTTAAAGTGGCTGCTTTTATATGGGCAGGTTGGTGAATCACTACAGAAACACACAAAATCTCGCAAACCATGCACCAACCTGCACACTTAAAAGCAACATATTGCATCACAAATAAAACATTTCCAAAAAGCAATAACATTTCTTGTAGTAAACATTTTCTGAAAACAATAAATAAAAAACCATTCTCTAAAAACAATTTTAAAAACATATTCTATAAACAATAAATAAAAAACCATTCCCTAAAAACCATTTTTTAAAAACCATATTCTACAAACAATAAATAAAAAACCATTCTCTAAAAACAATTTTAAAAAACCACATTCTATAAATAATAAATTAAAAAAACCATTCCCTAAAAACCATTTTGATAAAACCACATTCTATAAACAATAAATAAATAAATAATTTCTTAAAAACCATTTAAAAAACCATATTATATAAACAATAAAAATACCATTCCCTAAAAACCATATTCTATTAACAATAAATTTTAAAAAAATCTCTAAAAACAATTAAAAACCATATTCTATAAACAATAAATAAAAAAACCATTCCCTAAAAACAATTTTTTAAAAACCATATTCTACAAACAATAAATAAAAAAATAATTCCCTAAAAACCCTTTTAAAAAATGCCACATTCTATAAACAATAAATAAAAAACCATTCCCTAAAAACCATTAAACAAAACCATATTCTATAAACAATAAATATTTTTTTCTAAAAACCATTAAAAACATATTCTATAAACAATAAATAAATAAAAAATCCCTAAAACCATTAAAAAATACATTCTATAAACAATAAATAAAATATTATTTAAAAAACATTAAAAGCATAAAGAAAACTTACCAGCAGGCACTTATCAGCAGGCAGAATCAGCAGCTCTTCGATGTGATGGATGCAGGCAGCAGGCAGGCGACCAGGCAGCAGGTAAGCTGGACTAGAAGGGCACAGGGACAACCTAGTCAGCTAGGCCTGCCTGGCATGGAGCCGACGTGGCTTAGCCAGCCAGGCGAGGCTGGAGACTGGGTGGGGGGCGGGCGGCAAGAAAGGCCTCAGCCAAGCACCACATGGTCCTACTATCTAGGCAAGCTAGGGGATCTGCTGGAATGAAGGCCCTGAACTTGTCTAGAGTGCAGAGCTGTGGCAGGCCGCTGGCTTCCTGCTGCCAGCCCCACCCTCATGCTTACTCACGGCCACACGGCCCTACACTCTAAGTGAGTCTGGAGATTTCAAGAAGGCCCCAACAGATCCCCAGACTTGCCTAGAGCTCTGAGCCATGGCAGGCCACTCCAGGTAGCTTCCCACTGCTGTCTCCCCCACCCCATACACTAAGTTGCAGCCAATTTACTTGAGGGAGGCAGCAGGGAAGGCAAGTGAGGCGAGGATCAGATCAGCTAGTGAGTGATGATGTGAGAGCCAAACAGGAAAAGAGGTAAGTGGGCCATCCATGCCATGGTTTATATAGGGCTCTCAGAAGGGGGGCGATTGGCGAGCCAGCGAGTCAGTGAGCGGCGGGCGGGTAGGCAGGTGGGCCAAATATGTTGCGGATGGACGGGGTGAGTGAGCGAGTGAGTGGCGAGCAGGGGGGGCAGCCAGGGGAGGGAGCATTTCGGTACAGGGCCTCCGGAAGAACAGGTATGGGAAGGCATGCTAATTTTCACCAACTGGTATGCCTGTACCGGTGTGTACTGGCTGAAACTGACCCCTGAGATATACCCATGGTACAAGATACATCAGGAGGGGGACAGAAATGTAAAACAAATTCCAGAAGATGGTGGCTGCAACTGTACAGCTGGAGCTCTGCTGGGTGGGGGATGACCTGGCATTTTCAACCTCTCTGTAGATTTTATTTTATATTTTTTTATTCATTTATTTCATCAATCATGTATTAGATAACGTATATAAGTATAAACATGATTTTGAATACATAAAATGGATACGAATAAAAGGGAACATTAGGAAAAGGATGGTAGGCACATTGGTGCACTTATGCACCCCTTTATAGACCTCTTAAGAATGGGATGAAGTTGACATAGACAGTCTAAGGTTAAAGTTTGGGGGTTTGGGAAAGAAAGTACAGAGTCAGGTAGTGCATTCCAGTCATTGACCACTCTGTTGCAGAAGTCATATTTTCTGCAGTCGAGTTTGGAGTGGTTTACCTTAGGTTTGTATCTATTCTGTGCTTGTATATTATTGTGGTTGAAGTTGAAGTAGTCATTGACAGCTAGGACATTGGAGCGGATAATTTTATGTACTATGCTTAGGTCAGACCGAAGGTGGCATAATTCTAAATTGTCTAAGCCCAAAATTCCTAAATCTGGTGGCATAAGGTATTCTGTTGCGAGCAGAGGAGCGGAGGACACTTCTCATGAAGTATTTCTGGATATATCTGCCTCTCTCTGCCTGGCTACATACTTTTTCTGTTGTGTTTCCCTAGCTCTGCATTTATCTCCTCCCCAGCCCCTGAGTGAAACAATCTTAAGTTATTCTTAACTGTAATGTAATTTTTTTCTCCTTATTCCATAATAATCCAAGGGCAGCCACAAGGTGTCTGAAACTGGTTAAACTTTGTCTTCTGTTACCTTGGAGAGAAGTTAGATTATAAAAGTGATTTGGAACAGAGGCAATAGAAGCAGGATAGGGATCGTCATTGGGACAACACATTTCATGCAGGTTTAGATTTTATGCTGATTCAAGGGTAGTGGATAGCACTTCAACACAGCTGTGGGGAAAGACTCTAAAATTGACTGCCATCTGCTCCAGGGTTCTCTTACAGTAATGTGACATCATCCCCATTTTCTTACTGCCTCCTGATCCTTATTCTATTCTGCAGGAATAGGACAGCCCTGTGGATGTGCCATAGAGAGCTCTTTGCACTTTGCAACATTTCAGTTGCATTTCATGATCCACTTACAACCTATCATTATTTTATCATATTCCATTCAGATCAAGGCTGCACAACTTTCTGGATGCTTCTGTAATACATAATAACAGCTCTGAGGCATAATAATTTAGACATAAAAGCGAAGCCTGTTATCCTAATGACAAATCATCTTTTTCCTTTTATCTCTGATATGATTATTCTCAAACTAAAACAAATGCTGGGTTTAGACATATTATCCAGTTACACTGTCACCGGGAGAAGCAGGCAACCAGTTGGAAAGATTGGTTGAACTTTATGACAAAAGGCCTTGAGCTTGTGTATTCTTTCTTTCCTTCTCCTCTTCTGAGGAGGCTGTAATTGATCAGAACAGAGCACCGGGGAGCTCTCTAAACATATTCTCATCATCCCCCCAAATATCTTAAGCAAATCCAAGGACCTAGTAACCAAAACCAAAACAAATGATTATGGTTGACTGGAAGCTTCTTATACTCTTTTTGCACAATGGAAAATGCACTTAGGAATTATGATTTTGATGATTAGGAAAAAAAACCTAGCTAATAGAAAAGAGTGAACTTTCTTTTACAGTAAGGGAAAACTGTATTTGCTGCAGAGAAAATTGGAAGGTCTGTTTTTCTATTTCTTTTCTTTTTATTCTTTCTTTCAAGTAGTGAGATCTTACCAAAATAACCGGCCCATAGCATTACTATTATTTTTTTTCATTTTCATAACATATACTGTTATGTAACCAACATCATTTTATATTATTAAATATTTACATCAATTTGTCTTACCATCAAACCCCAAAAACGATTATTAGCTCTTCTGCTCTCCATATACCATATTTGTACCCTATCCATCACTTTCTTCTCCCTCTCTCCTCCTCCTCCCTACCTCCTTTCTTCCCTCTGTCATCCTTCTCTTCTCTATTTCCCCTTCTTCTCTCCTTCTCCTCTCTCCTCTTTCCACTCCTTCTTTCTCTCTTCCTCTTCCCCCACTGCCCTCTCTCCTAACCCTCTCTTCTTCCCTTACCTATCTCCTCTCTTCCACATTCTTCATCTCATTTACTTGGTGTATTTCAGTCTCTGAGCAAGCTCATTTTATGTTGATGATATTTATAATTCCATTTCAATAAACATCTTTAATTTTAACATATATCCTCCTCCTCATTTTTTTGAAAGAGAAAAAAAGTATACATATATAGCAATTATATTTTTAAGCCCCCCCCCCCAACTTATTTTTGGCCAGAATGTGGACCTGATTACAATTCCCAGCTATTCTCATCATAATATGGCATAGTTATACATCATTACATGGCCCAAACCTTTATTTCTGTCTTTATAATCTCAATAATTTTCTATTATAAGTATGTTTCATGTCCCCCCCCACCATTTTTCCATATCTTAGCTTACCTTTAATTGTCTTTAAATAACAATCCTTGCTGTTGAATGTTCATTACAATTCCATTGATCTGCTATGTAAAATAACAAGCAATATACACCTCACTTTGTTCATCTTCTTAAGAATTCTATATGCAACCATATTTCATATATTTTAACTTATATTTAATTGTCTTTCCATTATCATATTCAATAGCAACTCAGTTTAATTATCCTGTAGCTGAGTAAATCACATATTTCAACTTTATATTCTCCACATAACAATTTCTAAATATCTGATTTTTTCCTACTAAATCTTTTGTCCCAATTCTCTATTCCTGTCAAACCCTGTAAAATCTTTTGTCTGCTTTTTATCTCCCTTTGTTGGGACATATCCCCCCTCTTCAGTTTTCCTTATGCCACTGTCAAACCCAGCGAAATCTTTTCTCAAAGCACTATTATTATTGCTCCAACCCTTTCCCCCTTGGTTGCTCCTGAGCTACAACTGAACCAGGATGAGCTGCCAATGAAAGCAGCATGAAAACGTAGGGGCCAGTGGTGGGATTCAAATTTTTATACTACCGGTTCTGTTGGTGTGGCTTGGTGGGCGTGGCATGGCTTGGTGGGCATGGGATGGATTGGTGGGCGTAGCAGGGGAAGGATACTGCAAAACCTCCATTCCCACCCCACTCCAGGGGAAGGTTACTGCAAAATCCTCATTTCTTTCCAATCAAGCTGGGACTTGTGAGAAAAAGAATAGATGGGGGCAGGGCCAGTCAGAGGTGGTATTTACTGGTTCTCCAAACTACTCAAAGTTTCTGCTACCAGTTCTCCAGAACTGGTCAGAACCTGCTGAATACCATCTCTGATAGGGGCACAGCTCTGGGCAAGAACTATCGCTAAAGCCTTACAGAGAAAGGTCAGTTTCTGAAAAAGGAAATCCCTTCTCTTTATTTTTATTTCACACCATATCATACCCCAGGACTCAAATTGCTCTCAGGCTTAATTTTATTTCGATTTTCATGTATTATGGAAGAACATTAAGAGTTCATTTATAAAACTCTTTCAGTATCTACTCCTCCCATCTCAGTCTTTTTTTAAATGAATACTGGGATTTTTTGACCATAAATCAAATGAAAACAGAATCAGATGCAATAGGCAATCTGATCTTTGAAACATGGTTTCCTTTAGATATCATTCATCTCTTGGAAAGACAGTTTACCAGTTGCTCCATTTTCATTTTTAACATATTTCTATAGCAGGCAGGGCTGTTCCCACATCCAAAATTGTCTTCAAGCTTTTGTGAGAGCCAAAGCCACCTGCTCATGTTTTGACAGCATCAACCAAGAATTTATGGGGTATAAATTCAAACATCTGTTTTATGCTAAGAACAGAAAGGAAGTGCAAAATTAGAAAATCGTGCTCCTTTAATTACTATTTGAACTGAAAAAAGCTATGGGGTTTTATATGTTTGTCCACAATTGAAAATAAGGTATTATAAACAGATACATGGAAAAATCATATATTATAGTTGACATTAAAGGACCCACATTTGATCTCAATTTCAAATGCTTATGACAAAGCAATATGAAAAATGCCCCATACCTCTTAAATGTTACTGATTTTACTAAAAGGGATTTTTGCTTGTGGGGAAGGTTTCAACCAAATACAGCCTCTTCATCGTGAAGGTTTATTTTCAGTTCATTGATCGATCAAGTCAGTATTGCCTGAAGAACAACATGGGATTATTATTTGGTGTGAAGGCAAGTCCTACTTTTAAGACCTAGGTCAACAAAGACTATTACATATGGGAATTTTTGTGAGGGGATTGAGAGAAAACAACACTGCAGGTACTATAAATGATGTCATCAGTAATAAATATGTTTGTTTATGTAATCTGGTACTACAAAGAGTAAGTTCACGAAGATACATTCTGAAATTCATATTTAAAGCGGCACTTTTAAAAAAGCAGCTGTCTTAGAATTCTTCCTTTAAGGACAGTTTTAACAGGGAAAGTGAGAGAAAATCACAAACATTCAGTTAAATCCTCTTGTGTCCTGTGATGGTTTCTGGTTACACCTAGAACTAATTCTAGCTTACTGGGATGAAGAAATATGCAATATATGCAATAGCTGATCCTCTATTTTAGAAAATGCAATGACTACCCAGATCTCACTTCGTAATAAAAACTGAAAGTGGAGGGAACTAACACTTTGCATGTTAATACAGTGTGTTGTGGCCCAGCAGGAGCCGTTGGAGCTGCCACCAGCCTCCGACAGCGAGGGTCCCTATGAGTTGGCTCTGGAGGATGTGGAGGACCCTGGACAGGGTTCCAACTCCGAGCAGGGCGCAGAGAGGCTGGTTGGCCACGCCTGAGCCTTGGACCAGTGGGGAGGAGACAAGGGAGTGTGATCTGGACATCAGCAGTGAGTTGTTTCTGGATGCCCGGCACTGGAGAGCTAATATGCATAAGGAACAGTTGTGCGGTTACAGGAGGTAATTGCACTCGGCTGGTGGTAATTAGGCTCCTTTCCAGACTATAAAAGGACTGCTTGTGCACACACCCCTTTTGCAGAAGTCAATGCATTAACTAATGTTGGAGAACAGGATTGTGAGCTTGGCAGGCTGGATTGCTGCCATGGCTTATCTGTGTTGGATTGCTGCCTGGCTTGTCTGTGCCGGTTTGCTGCCAAGGACCTGTCTGTCTGTTAATAAATCCTGTAAGGTATCTTTGGCTCAGAGTCTGTTGGTGTGGGACGAGGAGAGGGGGTCAGAACAGAGTGGGAATCATTTTAGATGGTGCTCTATTTAAAAAAAGGTTAACATGGGATCAACTGAACTCTTTTAAGTAAGTTTCAGACATGGATATGTGATTGAAATGGCATTGATCACATTGGTGGATGATTCCTAATGGGAGCAGGGTGAAGGACATGCATCCATCCTTGATCTTTCAATGGCTTTAAATACTATCAGCAATATAACTGGGTTCAGGAGTTGAAAGTAGATGGCCCCATGTCATACTGGCTTTTTACTTCCTCCAGGGCTGATTTGATGAAAAGAAGACCAAAGAGGCATTGCAACATTCATCCTGCCTATTTCCCCCCACACCAGATCTCCATAGGATTGAGCCTGTGGAGACTCACCTTGTGAAGATCTAGTGAGCTGTCTCCTCTCCAGCCTCTCTGCTGCGGTTTCTTTGCCTGCTCCGGGCACTCAAAAAGCTGAGTGGGGATAGTGGGATGAATGTGCTCTGTTCAATTTTTTTGACTCACTGAGGCTTCATACCACTTCTCAGTGAGTCTCCCCCAAAGGCTTCCAGTCTGTGGTCTCAGACATGTGGGTCACAATAGAGCCTATGAGGTGGTTGCACTGAGGATTGTGTCAGATCTCTAAAAGTGATACTGCCATTCAATTGGGAGGAGGGGGGGTGGAGTCAATTTATTAGCAGTGCCTGTGACAACTGGTTTTGCAACTGGTTTCCTGGCGCCAAAGCACCTTGAGATCCCCTCACCTTTTGGGGGAATGTTTATGATGGCCATATGGGATGGTTCACTTTAATGTCTAATGGAAGATAGCCATGGGAATGTATGTTTATTCGGTTCTCAGGGCAGTTGGTAAAGGAAACATCTTCACACTTGTGTATTGGCTAAAATCTGCATTCTAATTAATGAGAGGGGTCTTTATTGCTTTAATTCTACTCGCATTGCCTAAGGGGATTCAGACATTGCTTTGAACTTAATGGTTTCCATTCTACTTAATAAAAAGCTTCCTTTTCAAATACTCAATTTCAAGAGTCTTCACTTTCTTAAGCTAGCAGAGGAACTCTTACATAAAGCAACATCTGCACATGGTCAGCCCTGAGAAGCAATTTTGCTCTACCAAGGGGACTCTGAAAACCATGTCTGAGCACAACAGTGAGCAGGGGGAAGCTGAATGCTGGAGGAGATGTCAACCCCTGCAAAACTGGAGCCCTGCTCCATGTATCCTGTCAGAGAGGATGAGGTAACCCTGGAGGACCCCCAAAAGCCCTGCTGGTCGATCAGCATCGGGACAAAAGACAGCTGGGATGGGAGGACCAGAGGAATCACCCTAACCCATGGTAATCGAAAACCAGTGTGGAAATTGAAGCTAGAAGCCCCTCTGACCAGGAGGAGCTAAACAAAGCCTCACTGAGAGAGGATAGTCTGAAGAGACATGTAACCCAGTTGGTGATGGAGATTTTGGAAAATCTCAACATCCAGGGGAGCCAGAATGGCAGCAAAGAAGCATTGGAAGGGCAGCAGCCGTGGATAATGCCAGGGGGGCTACCCCCTGGGCCCTGCTGATCAAGCAGATGGCACAGCAACAGGGGACCCAGCAAACCCTCCCCCCAGTTGGTGCGTGGATTGGGGCCCATTCCCAACCAACCCTAAAACCTGCAACTGGAAAGAAAAACTCCTTCCCTTGGGGTGAAGTTTGATGGGAATCCACAAAAATTGGGATTGTTTGTGGCACATGTGCCCATCTACATGCAAGAATTCAGGCATGATTTTCAAACCTAAGGATCCTTAGTGCGAGTGGTTACCCTAGCCCTGGAAGGAGCTGTTGTCAGATGGATGGTGACCCTACATAATGCCGATGCACCAGAACTGTGGGACTTCAACTGTTTCATGATGGCCCTGTAATGATGTTTTGAGAACCCCCTCACAGACTGCAAAGCATGCAACCACATTAAAGTTGTGAAGCAGGGACAGCAGCCAGTGAGAGCTGGCGTGTTGTGTGAACCCGCCAGAGGATATCCTGGTAAGGTGATTCAAGGATGGGCTGAGTGATGACCTCTACAATGCCTGCGTGGCCTGAGGTACACCAAACTACCTACATGAATGGTATCTCACTGCTGAAGAGGCTGAGATTGACATGGCCAGGAACCAGTACCAAGCGGGGCAAATGTGGAAGAAATCCCCACCCCAATGGAAGCAAGAACCTTTCAATCTGCAAATGGCATCTTCTCCGAAACCCTCAGCCTGTTTCAAGTGTGGAAAGGAGGGGCACCAAGCTTCAGAATGCCATTCTCAAACACCGGCTAGGAAACCAGAGCACTCATCAGGGGGGAAACCTACAAAACCTGGCCAGTGCAGGAAGGAGACTTAATGTAAGGAAGCTGAAAAGCCCCATAGCTTTTTGCCAACTAGATGGGTCAATAGCAGGGATGGAGCCAGCTTCTTTTGCCACTGAGTCTCTACAGATAGGCATTGGAGCCATGAAGAAATATTTACATTTATAGTGGCACCTGGCATGGAATGGCCACTGGTTTTGAGAACCCCAAAATTAATTGGAAGCAAGGTACCATAAAGGTTCAGATGCACGTGACTTTTGCTGAGAATCCACACAAAGAAACTGAGTGGGAACAACACCAAGAAACAGCAATGCCTGCTTACACTATGCCAACCCAGGGCATACCCAAAGAATACAAAGACTTGGCTGAGGTTTTTAGTGAAAAAGCCTCTGACGAGCTCCCCCCCCCCCACTCCACTGACTGTGTGACAGAAATCCTACCTGGTGCCAAACTCCCTAAACCCCAGATGTATAGCATGTCCCCAAGGGAACTGGAAGAACTGAGATTATTCATTGAGAAAAACCTAGCAAGGGGTTTCAATGAGCCAGCCCGACCAAAAATCGAAGCCCCAGTGTTATTTAGAGAAAAAAAAAAGATGGTTCTAAACGTCTCTTTGTGGATTTTAGAAACTTAAATATGATCAGTGTGGAGAATATGCACCCCTCTCCACCTCATGAAAGACATGCTAGCACATCTCGCTAAAGGGGGAAAAATTCAAAGCTGGATTTAAGGGAGGCATACTACCGGATCAGAATTAAAGCAGGGGATGAATGAAAAACAGCATTTAACACGCTTCTTGGGTGCTACCAATTCAAAGTGCTCCCATTTGGGCTACAAGGGCCCTCCACAGTGTTTATGCAATTAATAAATGAAGTGCTACATGAGCATTTCTACAAGGGGGTCTTGGTTTATTTAGATGACATTTTGTTATATACCGAGACCAAAGCAGAACATGTAAAACTAGTCCAGACTGTTCTGAACAAACTCCGCTCTGCTAAACTTTATGCTTAACTCTCTAAATGTGAATTCCACCAAGAAAAAAAATTGATTATTTAGGGTACTGCATTTCACACCAGGGCATAGAAATGGACCTTTTAAAAGTGCAGGCAGTAATTGATTGAGAATCACCCAGAACACGTAAACAGTTACAAAGCTTCCTGGGATCCCCCAATTTCTACCACAAGTTTATCCCCGCTTTCGCCCAGATTGCTCTCCCCATCACCAAGCTTTTAAAAATGAAGGGGGAGGGTAACCCCAAGCAGCCTTTGAACTGAACAATGGAATGCCAAGCTGCATTTGAAAAACTTAAATGGCTGTTTCAGCAGAGCCAATTCTAAAGCACCCAGACACAGAGAAACCATTCATCATAAAAGCAGATGCTAGCGATGTGGCAATAGGAGTGATCCTACTTCAGAAAAATGAGCAAGACCAATTACAACCATGCACTTACACATCCAAAAAATTGAATGAAACTGAGCAAAGGTGGGCCATTTGGGGGGGGGAAAGCTTATGCAGTTTGGTGGGCTTTTTTAACCTGGAGGTATTTCCTAGAGGGAGTAAGATCCCTTTTGAAGTATGGACTGATCATAAAAATTTAGAAGCCTTAAAGACCCCAAGGAAACTCTCCCCCCAAAAAGTATGATGGGCTCAGTACTTTAAATGGTTTGAATTTATGCTCAGATTTCTCCTGGGGGGGGGGGGGGGGATTTTCTGGCAGATACATTATCCAGAAAACCGCAATACAATAGTATGAAGCCAGACGTAATCAAACCCATGGTACAAAACAATCAGCTAGCCACTAAAGTAATCACATTGATGGACAATGACACCACCCAAATTTTAAACAAGCCTTAGCCACCGATGAATGGTTTTTGAGTACAAATCCAGCTGCCTGATAAAAGATAGCTTGGGTGGGAGGGAAGTTGTATGTTCCAGCTAGCCAAAGACTGTGCTTAATGGCAAGGTGCTACAACTCCAAATTAGCTGGACATTTTGGTTTTGTGAAAACTTTACACCTAATTAAAAGACAATTTTGGTGGCCATCACTAAAAAAGGACATAGAGAGTCCTAACTATGTAGTTATCTGCCCTATTTGTGCGGCAGCTAAAAGACGTCAAGGGAAAATCCCAGGACTCTTACAGAAGGTAGCTGAACTTTCAGCACCCTGGAGAGAGATTGCTATGGACTTTATTGTAGATTTATTGTAGAACTACCAGAAAGTGCAGGGAATACTGTAATTTGAGTCATAACAGACCTGTTTTCAAAACAGGCACATTTTATACCTTGCCAAATGATCCCACCTGCCAAATATCTAACCAAGTTACACATTTATTGTCTTCATGGAGCTCTGCAGAGAATCATCTCTGACAGAGGGGTCCAATTCACCTCAAAATTTTGGAGGGCATTTTTAAATTTACTTGGCACTGCCCAGGGGTTGAGCTTATTGCACCACGCCCAAACTAATGGTCAATGTGAAAAAAATTAACTGTATTACAACAATATCTAAGATGTTTTATTAATTTTCAACAGGATAACTGGATTGAACTTTTACCTTTTGCAGAAGTAGCATTCAATAACTTTGTACACTCAAGCACTGGTTTTACCCCTTTTAGAGTAGCAACAGTCCAACTATGCATTTATTTTGGTTTTGATGTTTTAAATCATTGTTAGCTGCCCACTTAGTTGAGATGAATAGCCATATCAATTAATAAACTAAACTAAACTGATTCATCCTTTTTGGTTTTTGGTTTTTGAAATAGATATATCAAGTCAGGGAAAGGTTTCCCAGTGCAGGTATTTATGGCTGAAGTATTAAATTACATGTTTGTAAAGTCACATGTCCCCCCTACCCCCCCCCAAGGAACCAAATTGATGATTTCCAAAATTCATGCGGCCTTAGTAGGAGGATCACCTCCTAGTAGTGTTTTAACTTTTTGAGTCCTCATAATTCTTAACCAGATTAGTTGGAAAACCAAACAACAGACGCAGGGCAGTGGTTATTCTTTTTTCCCCAAAAAAGTTTTATTGGTTTTTACACCTATATAGGGAAAGGTAAATGGGTATACAAAAACTTTTGGCAGCTCCCACACTGGAGTTAGTAACCCATCCAACACTCACAGTTTTTACAATCTTAAAAACAAAATACAAAAGATAAGCAGAAAACAAGATCTTATTCTATAATGTTAACCATATGTTCATTCATTTTCCTTTGTCACTTTTTAGAGTATCACCAATTGCTATTTATTTCAAATACTTTTATTTTTGTGATCTGAGCCTTTTCGATATTGCTTCTTCCTCCCTGTCCCCAGAGGAGCCTTCAGCCCCCCCTCCTTACTGCCCCTCCCACCACCTTCACTATGTTCGTCCTCTAGGAGGAGAGAATTCTTTTTGATGAAGGCTTCCACCTCCTGCACTGTATTGATTCTAATCCTGTTTCCCTCCCAAAAGATCAACATTCCTTCTGGCAATAACCATCTAAATCAGACTCCTTTATTATATAATTTCTTTGATAAGGAGGAGTACTTCCTCCTTCTCTTTCTTATCTTTTTTGGAATCTGCTTAAGGATGGTGATTTCTTCATCTTTATATTTCAATGGTCTCTCCCTTTGGGTCCCAAGTACCTCATCCCTTGTGGTCCTCCTGAGAAATTTAACATGTACCTCCCTTGGAACATTATGACTTCTAGCATATACTGAGTTTATCCTATAGACTAGATCCATATCCCACCACAGCTGATTTTTGTCTCTCTTAATATAGTCTGCTACTATATTGTACTCATGATATCCTTAAGGTCTTCATTTTCTGTCTCTGGTAGGTTCTGGAATCTAAGAAAAAAGGACATTTTTTCAAATTCTATTTTTGCCAAAAAGTTTTCCAACTCTATATTTCCCTTCCGGATTGTTTTAATTTCTTCCCCCAACCTAGCCGCTCCCTCCTCTAACACCAAAATCCTTTGTTTATTTTCTGCGATATGATGTTTAACGTCTCTGAGTTCTTCTTTCTTTTTTCAAGTCATTTTGCCGCCTCATCAATTCTTGAAACATTTGAGTAACAGATAGTTCTTTGGATCCTTCTCGAGACCCCTCTTGCTGTAACAATGATGTGATTTTTGTTTGTTGCATACTGGGACTGGAGAAGGCAGATGCGGAGGCTGAAAGTGACTTGCCCGTCGGTGGCTTCTTTGGCCCCATTTGTTTAAAGTTCAGAGATGTCAGCCTTTTTCCAAGGAAGTGGCATCCGAGGATTGCGCAGCTGTGCCGGTCCCCAAAATACAAAACAAAGCTGAAAGCAGCTGTTCACAGTTCACAGTTCCAAGGCACCGAGGCAAACCAAATATAGGGTATCTAATAAGCAAAGTTCAGTAGAACCACATTTCGGGGAGGGGTCTCGGTTTCCCTCAGAGAGAGTAATAAGGTTGAAGGTGGTTTCGAAGGGCAGGCTTCATTTATGATTAAACAAACAAAGAAGGGCGGGTGCCATCTTCGCTCCTCTTTCCACCGGGAGAAAGAAAACAGAAATCTCTATCCAGGCTTTTAAAGGAAAAACGGCTTGACAGTCATTCCTGGCAATCGTGATAAAGATCTTTCACCATTGGCTAGCTCGAGTGATCAGTTCAGCCTTAGTTGTCTCTCTTTTAAACAGTTTAAATGCCGCTTATTCTGAGGGGGGGGGGTTAGAGGAAAGAAGCACCCCCCTCTAATCTCCATTCAAATAGGTTGAACACAAAACTTACAAAAGTCTGCTGCTTTTCCTTTAATCGATCAGAGAGTTCAGGATGGGTCCCCCACCACCAGGATCCAGCCGCACTTCTCCAAGTACATTCTCACCTCCGGGTCCATTCGGCAAAAGGGCAGGCAGTGCAGTGCTGTCCCTTGCCCCACCTCCGCTCCCTGGCTCCTAGGCGAAGCTGAAAAGCACCCCCGTTGGCTGCCGCCAATTTCGGGGGGCTTCAGCAAGCCGCCCTTCAGCAGGGTACCCCTTCAGGGCTCCCTGTGCTCCTTACGGAGCCAGCCGGGGAGATGAGCGGCGGACAACACGTCCATCGCCTTCAGGAACTGGAAGTCGTCTCCCAGGGCAGTGGTTATTCTTGAAGCTATGGAGAAAGCAGTTTACCGTATTTTTCGGATTATAAGATGCACCTTTTTTCCTCAAAAAAGTGGCTGAAAATCTGGGTGTGTCTTATACACCGAATGCAGCATTTTTTTGCTTCCCGAAAACCCACCCCTTCACCAAAATGGCTGTGCATACCCTTTCAGAAAGCTCCTGGGGGCTGGGGAGAACAAACATGAGCAAAAAATGGGCCACCCCCTAGGAGCACTCTGCAAGAATATACATGCTTTTTGTTTGGAAGAAAATGGGCCCATTTTGGGAGGTTTGCAGAGTACAAAAACTTTTTTCCCCTTTTGGAAAGCTCTTTAACTGATTGATGAGAATTACATTGATCAAGTGCTGTGCCAGCAGAAACACCTACCTATCTACTATATTTCTATCTCAATTTCTCTCTCTCTCTATCCCTCTACCTTCCTACCTACCTACACACACTCCCTCCCTCCCTCCCTACCTACTGTATTTCTCTCACTCTCTCCCCTTTATCTACCTATCTACCTACTCTCTCTCCCTACATATCTACTGTATTCCTTTCTCTCTCTCTCTCTCTATTTCTCTCTCTCCCTATCCCTTTATCTACCTACCTACCTACCAGTGGTGGGTTTCAAAATTTTTTGGAACCTACTCTGTGGGTGTGGCCTCCTTTGTGGGAGTGGCTTGCCGGCCATGTGACCTGGTGGGAGTGGCTTGCCGACCATGTGACTGGGTGGGAGTGGCTTGGCAGTCATGTGACCAGGTGGGCATAGCTAACTTGGAAAATGTGGTGAAACTCACTTAACGACGCTCTTGCTTAGCAACCAAAATTTTGGGCTCAATTGTGGTCATAAGTTCTCTTTCTTTTTCTTTCTTTCATCTCTCTCTCCCACTTTCTTTCCTTTTTTCTTTTTCTTTTTCTTTCTCTCTCTCTCTCTCTCTCTCTCTGGCTCTTTGTCTCTCTCCCTCCCTCCCTCTCTGTCTCCCTCTGTCATTTTCTCTGTGTGTCTATCTGTCTCTCTCTCTCTGTGTATCTCTCTCTCTCTCTCCTCCCTCCCCCATCTCTGTCACTCTGTGTGTGTGTGTCTGTCTGTCTCTGTCTCTCCCTCTCTCTCTCTGTCTCTCTCCCATCCCTTCCTCTCTCTCTGTCACTCTGTGTGTGTATGTGGGTGTGTCTGTCTCTCACTCATTCACTTAATCACTCACTCTGTGTGTGTCTCTCTCTCTTTCTGTCTATCTTTCTCTCCCTCCCTCCCTCCCTCCCCCCTCTCTCTCTCTGTGTGTCTGTCAGTCTCTCTGATTCCCTCCCTCACTCCCTCTCTCTGTCTCTGTCTGTCTGTCTGTCTGTCTGTCTCACTCACACACACACACACTGTGGTCACCTTGTTGAGTGTTCCAATCACATTTGAAACACTCAACAACTGGCCTGCATTTATGTTTTTTTGCAGCATTCTGCAGTCATAGGACCAAAATATATGGTTAAAAGTACCTGGCAGCGGCGTTTTTCCTTGGGGGGCTCCTCAGAACATCCCAAGACTTCGGAGGGAAGCTTACAGCCCGGAGCAGGAGCAAAGCCCCTTTTCCAACTGGCCTTTCCTCGCTTGGAGGGCTTCGGAGGGAAGCTTCTGCAGAAGCCCGGGCGAGTGACAACAAGTTCCCGTCGTTACGAAGTCTCAGAGGCTGCAATTTTCTGAGCTGTGCGCGCGCGCCTGTTTTCCACAGCGTGGAGCAGTGATGAGGTTCTGCGTGGCCGGCAATGACTCCGGAGGCCATCCAGGAAGACGAGGAATGCGAGGGGGGACCGTTGATGGCCTCCGGAATCATCGCTGGCCGCGCAGAGCCTCGCTGCTGCTCCACGCCTTGGAAAACAGGCGTGCGTGCACAGCTCAGAAAATTACAGCCTCTGAGACTTCGTAACGGCGGGAACTTGTTGTCACTCACCTGGGCTTCTGCAGAAGCTTCCCCCCAAAGCCTTCCGAGGAAGGAAGGGCCAGTTGGGAAAGGGGCTTTGCTCCTGCTCTGGGCTGTAATTGCGCCTATGTTTTCCACGGCGTGGAGCAGTGGCGAGGCTCTGCGTGGCCGGCAATGACTCCGGGGGCCATCCGGGAAGACGAGGAATGCGAGGGGGACCCTGCCCCCCCACTGATGGCCTCTGGAATCATCGCTGGCCGTGCAGAGCCTCGCCGCTGCTCCACTCCGTGGAAAACATAGGCACAATTACAGCCCGGAGCAGGAGCAAAGCCCCTTTCCCAACTGGCCCTTCCTCCCTCGGAAGGCTTGGAGGGAAGCTTCTACAGAAGCCCGGGTGAGTGACAACAAGTTCCCGCCGTTACGAAGTCTCGGAGGCTGCAATTTTCTGAGCTGTGCACGCGCGCCTGTTTTCCAAGGCATGGAGCAGCAGCGAGGCTCTGTGCGGCCAGCGATGATTCCGGAGGCCATCAACGGTCCCCCCTCACGTTCCTCGTCTTCCCGGATGGCCTCCAGAGTCATTGCCGGCCACGCAGAACCTCGTCACTGCTCCACGACGTGGAAAACAGGCGTGCACGCACAGCTCAGAAAATTACAGCCTCCGAGACTTCGTAACGGCGGGAACTTGTTGTCACTCACCCGGGCTTCTGCAGAAGCTTCCCTCCGAAGCCCTCCAAGCGAGGAAAGGCCAGTTGGAAAAGGGGCTTTGCTCCTGCTCCGGGCTGTAATTGCGCCTATGTTTTCCACGGAGTGGGGCCGCGGCCAGAAGACAAAGAACATAAGGTAGCGCAGCGGTGGCGGCGGGGAGTCTGCCCCGATGCAAAAAAATGCCAAGGGGGCGGGGCAGGAAATTACTTCCAGGTTCATTGACCAACCGGATCGCGCGATCCGGTGCGATCCAGCAGAAACCCACCACTGCTACCTACCTACCTACACTTCCTACCTACCTACTGTATTTCTCTCTCCCTCTCTCCCTTTATCTACCTACCTACCTACTCTCTCTCTCCCTACCTATCTACTGTATTTCTCTCTCTCTCTATTTCTCTCTCTATATCCCTTTATCTACCTCCCTCCCTACTCTCTCTCTCCCTACCTATCTACTGTATTTCTCTCTCCCTTTATCTACCTACCTACCTATTCTCTCTCTCTCCCTACCTATCTACTGTATTTCTCTCTCTCTCTATTTCTCTCTCTCTATCCCTTTATCTACCTCCCTACCTCCCTACCTACTCTCTCCCTACCTATCTACTGTATCTCTCTCTCTCTCTTTCTCTTTCTCTCTATCCCTTTACCTACCTACCTACCTACCTACCTACACTTTCTCTCCCTAACTACCCACTGTATTTCTCTCTCTCTCTCCTTTATCTACCTACCTACCTACCTACCTACCTACCTAACTACTCTCTCCCCCCTACCTATCTACTGTATTTCTCTCTCTCTCTCTCTCTCTCTCTCTCCCTTTACCTACCTACCTACCTACCTACCTACCTACCTACCTACCTACCTATACTTTCTCTCCCTACCTACCTACTGTATTTCTCTCTCTCCCATTTATCTACCTGCCTACCTACCTAACTACTCTCTCTCCCCCTATTTATCTATGTATTTCTCGCTCTCTCTATTTTTCTCTCTCTATCCCTCTACCTACCAATTTACCTACTCACTCACTCTCTCTCCCTACCTATCTACTGTATTTCTCTTTCTATTTCTCTCTCTATCCCTCTACCTATGTACGTACGTACCTACCTACCTACCTACCTACCTACCCACACACTCTCTCTCTCCCTACCTCCCTACTGTATTTCTCTCTCTCTCTCTATTGCTCTCTATTTCTCTCTCTATATCCCTTTATCTACCTCCCTAACTACTCTCTCTCTCTCCCTATCTGTCTATTGTATTTCTCTCTCTCTTTCTATTTCTCTCTCTCTATCCCTCTACCTACCTACCTACACACACACTCTCCCTACCTTCCTACTGTATTTTTCTATCTCTCTATCTTCATTTCTTTCTCTCTCTATCCCTTTATCTACCTACCTAACTACTCTCTCTCTCTCTCACTCACTACCTACCTACTGTATTTCTCTCTCTTTCTCTCCCTCTCTATCCCTCTATCTACCTACCTACTTTTTTAAAAAAATGCCTCTTCAATACCTTGGTCCGTCTTATACTCCAAAAATACGGTATATTTAAAACCAAAAATTTTATAACTCAGTAACTCAATTCATGACATTGAGTAGAGAGAGCCATGATCTTATGCTCTGTGACTTTTCTGAGGCATCTATTTAGTTACTGTTGGAAACATGATGGCTTTGGTTTGAATATAGATTTTATATTTAGGAAATATGCCAACATGCCTAGTTTTTGTAGTATTGCCTGATGATGTAACAAGAGAAATAGGGTTCATTTATAGCAGTGATGGCTAACCTTTTTGTCATAGCATGCAAAAACAGGGGGGGTGCAGGGGGTCATGCATGCATGTGCCCACACCCATAATTCTATGCACCTTCCCCCCATGCATGCACGTGCGGTCCCCCACTTTTGGCACATGATGACATGGTGGACCCGTTTTTCACTTTCCCCAGGCTCCAGAGCCTTTCTAGGTAAGCACCAATATGGTTACACTTGCCACCTGTGGAACATGTGCCATAGGTTCGCCATCACGGATTTGTAGTATTTGCTATAAGGAGCTATGCATCTAATTATATAATCTGATGTAGAATTTGAAATAGCAATTCTTGATAAATAGCTTTCTTAATATTTCTATGGGAGGACAATATGTTATATTATTATGTTAGAAATGAAATGCCATATTAGCTACAGTCCTAAAGTGGAAGTTTGAGTCTAACTGATGTCTTTGTTGGTCATCTGACCCTGGATGGATGCAATATTATCATTGATGAGTCTGCCTTTATCACTGGCATTTTGTCTAGAAGAACGTTAATCATATGCCAAGGTGTTTTGGACCACGAAACCAGCATACTGTATAGAATTTGTCCTGGCTTGTGAGGCTTTTGAGAGAAAAGAGCACTTTCAGATGATTGTTTTACTGAGCCAGCAGAAAATCCCATTTATACAAAATGTACTGTAACATCAGCAACTTACAAGACCGTGTTTAAGTGTCCTTCCCACCGTGTCTTTTCTGCTACAGTTTTTTTTTCTCAGAACTTCATCCAATATTTCATAATATACTTTAATTCTTTAAGAAGTACTTTTTTTTCATCCCCACCCCCCAAAAGTAGATTTTCCCTTAATTCCTCTGCCCCTCCAGATTTCTCCCTCATCATATAATTTCCACTGTGCAGGAAATGAATGTTCAATCATACATCCTACCCCTGCCATCACCCCGTCTCCCCAATCAACTTTAAATCATAAGAAGTTCAGTTTCCAGTTCACGGATTCAAAGGTTCATTTCCTCCCTTCCAACTCTCATCCTACTGTGTCCCCAAATGCTTCCATTTTATAATTCATGGAATCATTAAATTATACAGTTCGAAGTGGCCACTTAAACCATCTAGTCCAAGGACCTGCTGTGTGCAGAAATCTAAATCACACACTAAGATGCTCATTTCAAACTTTCAAAAGGATTGAGTTGTGTTTATAATGAATACATGGAAGGTTAGTGGCAATGGGGTGAGAAGAAGTATCCACTGGGGAACTGTTTTTATTTGTTCAATTTCTATAGCTGCCCATTTCAATCAAGTGTCTCTGGGAGGCGAACAATCTACAATAATTATTTCTGTTCAGTTTTTATATTCCTCAGTATATTGATTTTTTAAAACCAATATTTGCTGCTCGTATAGAATGGATTTTTCTTTTTGTGAGTATTTCCCTATTTTTTCCTCCTTGTGAATAAAGTCACTTCACTGCAGTTACCAAATACAAAGCAAAGCAAATGGGTCTTTTTTTAGTTGACTATCCATAAGTCCTAATTTAAAAAAGCTCTGGTTTCAACTGGCAGTTAAGTTTTAAAATTCTCTGCTCCATTATTTATATAACCAGGTGTTTTGACTTCAAATGATATATTTTAGACTTTCCTTTAAAAATATAAGATCTATTGTTACTTTATATGTAACTAAGGATATATTGAAAAACTATAAACTGAAAATTTGTAACTTCATAACATTTGAAATCCTATGTTTATTTAACTGTATATTATTATGGATTTTATTTTTTTTATTTTGTGGTTTAATAAAATAATTAATTTTAAAGGAAAAGCAAATGATGACTTTCAGTTGAACAGTTGAACATATTGACAATCTGAACTTCCTACCTATTGTGATTCTCTGGGGTCACTTGTGGATATTGTGATGAAGCCATATGTTAACCGTTGCACAAAAACATAGATGAATGCAGCTATAATTTGCACATTCTCTCATGAAACCCATTTCACATTCAGGGCAGCCAAAGACGAAGACAATATTGTGTACTTTAAGCTTCAAAGCTCTGCAGCTATCCTATTAAAACTTTAGTTTTGTAATTTCATGTTGAGTGGAGAAAATGCATTATATAATGGTCAATATTGAATAACATCTTCGAAACAACATAGTCTACATCAATATGTTTAAATATAAACCGGGTTAGTGTACAAATTACAAAGGCTAGTAGCAAAGTTGTTTTTGTTGACTAGCTGTGGGACCATGGAAAAATACATTTTTCAGGATTTAATACAAAGAAGAAACTATGAAATTACTTTCACTGATCTACAGAAATCTTCTTGTGTTTACTTTTTGTGGAAGACCTGCAAGTTAGTGGCAGATATTTTAAAAGCTCCAGGAGGGAACAAACAGGCCACATAATTACTCTAGACTAGATTCTATATTTAGATTACATGCATTTGATTTATTTCTACTTTTGAAATGTGACATAACTCTGTCTCTCTCTCTCCCCCATCTTCCTCTATCTTAAGATGGAGTGAACTGCTTCTTTTTGGTTACTCCTTTTATCCTCCACACTAGTGTAACACTGAGAGAAAACAGTAAAAGTTAAAGTCTGTTTTGTCCTGGGGATATATCATATCTAAATTACAGCTTATTCAAGACAGAATCTACATCATAAGGAAAAGATCTTAAGCAAGATCCCAAAGCACATTGTTCAAAAATTTCCTAAAGATGGGTTCCAGCATGAGTCTGAAAACTTGGAAGAGTAAAATTCTGATCCCGGTAACCGACCCAAATTCAATCTCACATCATTATCCTGGGATATGTATTTGCCTTCATTTGTAAAATATCTTTTGCGTATTCTTTGTTTGCTATATAACTAGAAAGTGCTAGGAGTGCCAGGAACTCAAGAGGTGAGGCATGGATGTGACCTGAAAAATAGTTTCATATCATAGTATCCCAAAAGTTTTAATAACATTTGATAATATCGTAAGGAAAATGCAAAACTTTATTGAAACAAAAGAAAGGTAATTGTCAAAGACATAGGTAGGTCAAGAAACAGAACCATAATTTATAACAAATAGTTATAAATTACTTCGTTTTTGTAATATCTGATCAAGAAATTTATGGTTTTTTTTACATTGGCAAAAATATGTTTTGTTTAATCAAGTACTAGAGTGGGCTACAAACCAAAAAATTCTGCATGAATTCCAATTTAGCAAATCATAGCTTCTCTGGTTTTACTTGGGTCATAACCCAAATCTTGATTTGGAAATCTGAATCTCAGTAGGTCCCTTGAGCAATAATGTGAAAACAATAAATGGGGTGAAAAATTCAGACAGAGTAATATTTCAGACAAATAGCAAAGTGGAGCTAAGCAGCTTCACATTTTAAATTACATCTCTTCTCTTTGTTTCTTTGCAGGAGAGGGGATTTGTACAAAAAGATTAGACAATGCAGAACACAAATATGCAAATTTGCAAGAGGATAAGTGCTGGGGTTCTCATCAGTACTATGAGAAATAAAAATTGGTTTAAGATTATAGTACCTAGACCTGAAAACTGGGGGGTAAGGATGTATGATAAATACAAACAAACAGTGATAGAAGGGTTAAAATATGCAGCATTTTAAAATCAACAATTCAATGGATAACATTTTCCAGGGTCCTATATTTCATGACGGCTGTTTTAGAGTTTCTTCCTCTGGAAGAGAAAACTGGAAGAATTCACACATTGGATATGATATGTTACAATACAATACAATACAATAGCAGAGTTGGAAGGGACCTTGGAGGTCTTCTAGTCCAAACCCCTGCCTAGGCAGGAAACCCTATACTGTTTCAGACAAATGGCTATCCAACATCTTCTTAAAGACTTCCAGTGTTGGGGCATTCACAACTTCTGGAGGCAAGTTGTTCCACTGATTAATTGTTCTGTCAGGAAATTTCTCTTCAGTTCTAAGTTGCTTCTGTCCTTGATTAGTTTTCACCCATTGCTTCTTGTTCTACCCTCAAGTACCTTGGAAAATAGTTTGACTCCCTCTTCTTTGTGGCAACCCCTGAGATATTGGAACACTGCTATCATGTCTCCCCTAGTCCTTCTTTCTATTAAACTAGACAGACCCAGTTCCTGTAATCGTTCTCCAGTCCCCTAATCATCTTTGTTGCTCTTCTCTGCACTCTTTCTAGAGTCTCCACATCTTTTCTACTTCATGGTGACCAAAACTCAATGCAGTATTCCAAGTGTGGCCTTACCAAGGCATTATAAAGTGGTATTAACACTTTACGTGATCTTGATTCTCTCCCTCTGTTATGCAGCCTAGAACTGTGTTGGCTTTTTTGGCAGCTGCTGCACACTGCTGGCTCATATTTAAATGGTTGTCCACTAGGACTCCAAGATCCCTTTCACAGTTACTCCTGTTGAGCAAGGTACCACCTATACCAGCGATGGCGAACATTTTTTGGCTCGCGTGCCATAAATGGGGGGAGTGCAGGGGGGTCATGGGTGGGCGTGCCGCACCCATAGTGCAATGTGCGACCCCCCCGTGTGCATGCACGCACTACAGGTGCGACCCCCCATTTTTTCAATGCTTTTTTCACCCTCCCCAGGCTCCAGAGGCTTTATAGGAGCCTGGGGAGGGCAAAAACAGCCTCCCCCGCCTCCCCTGGAAGCCCTCCGGAGGCTTCAGGGACCTTCAGGAGGCTTCCCTGAAGCCTCCGGAGCGCTCAAAACGACCCTCCGAGCAAACCGGTTTCCCTGAAGCCTCCAGAGCAGTCAAAACGAACCTCTGAGCAAACCGGAAGTGGTGGGGAGGCTCTTTTCACCCTCCCCAGGCTCCTATAAAGCCTCTGGAAACCTGGGGCGGGCGAAAAATGGCTTTAAAAGGGGGTGAACTCAACTGGTCAGCGCGTGCATGCGCGTTGGCCAGCTGACAGGGCAGCGCCTCGTGTGCCCTGACAAATGGCACTGCGTGCCACCTGTGGCACGCGTGCCATAGGTTCGCCATCACTGACCTATACTGTACCTGTACATTTCGTTTTTGTTGCCTAAATGTAGAACCTTACTCTTTTCACCATTGAATTTCATTTTATTAGATAGTGCCCAATGTTCAAGTTTGTCAAGATCCTTCTGTATTTTTAGCCTATCTTCTGGAATGTTGACTATTCCTGCCAGCTTGGTGTCATCTGCAAATTTGATGAGTTCCCCATTTATTCCCTCATCCAAATCATTGATGAAGATGTTGAAGAGTACTGGGCCCAAAACAGAGCCTTGAGGTACTCCACTGCATACTTCCCTCCATGAAGATGCAGTTCCTTTGAGGACTACACGTTGAGTGCGGTTGGTCAGCCTGTTACGAATCAATCTGGTGGTGATGCTGTCTAACCTACATTCTTCTACTTTATCTAGTAGTAGGTTATGGTCTAGCTTATCAAATGCCTTACTGAAGTCCAAGTAAACTATATCGACGGCATTCCTCTGGTCCACTAATTTTGTCACATTATCAAATAATGCAATAAGATTAGTCTGACATGATCTGTTTTTGACAATCCCATGTTGGCTTTTGGATATTATTTTGTTTGCTTCTAGATGTTCGCTAATTTGTTGCTTGATTATCTTTTCCAGAATCTTTCCTGGTATTGAGGTCAGGCTGATAGGTCTATAGTTTCCTGGATCTGTTTTTTTTTTCCTTTTTTGAAGATGGGAACCACATCAGCTCTTTTCCAGTCCTCTGGTAGTTCCCTGGTGCTCCAGGATCTCTGAAAGATATAGTTTAGTGGTTCTGAGATCTCATCTGCCAGTTACTTCAGAACCCTTGGGGTGTAATCCATCCAGTCCTGGTGATTTGAACTTGTCTAGGGTAGACAGGTGCTCACTTACCATTTTCTTTCCTATTTCAACTTGTGTTCCTAATCTGATTTTTGTGGTGCTGTTTTTGATAGGTTGGACTGTTTTATCCTTTTGTGTAAAGACAGATGCAAAACATGAATTAAATAGTTCTGCTTTCTCCCTGTTGCTTGTCACCTTCTTGCTACTTTCTCCCAGCAATGGACCAATTGTTTCCTTAACTTTTTTCTTGTTTTTAACATGTTGGAAGACGCTATGTTTGTTATTTTTTTACTTTTGTGTCAAGCCTTTCTTCATTATGAGCCTTAGCTTTCCTCACTTCATCTTTACAGGCTCGAGCTATTTGCTGATATTCTGCCTTAGTTATGTCCCCCCCCCTTTCCACTTTTTAGATTTATCTTTTTTTGTCTTTCAGTTTGTCAGAGAGTTCTTTATGCAGCCATGCTGGTTTCTTTTGAGAGCTGTTATTTTTCTTCTTCATTGGTATCGTGCTAGACTGGGCTTTTGTAATCTCATTTTTCAAAATTTCCCAAGCTTCTTGAGTTGTTTTCCCCTTGAGGATTCTCATCCATGGAATTTTTCCCAAGCTCTCTCTAAGTTTATTGAAATTAGCTCTCTTAAAGTCTAAGACTCTAGTTTCACTTTGTTCTACTACTTGTGTTTGCACAATGTTGAATTCCAATATTGCATGGTCACTTGCCCCCAGGGTTCCTCTGGCTTCAACACCTTCTATCATTTCCTCTCTGTTAGTGAGAATTAAGTCCAATATGGCTGATCCCCTTTTTCCCTTCTCTACTCTTTGGGAAACAAAGTTGTCTGCTAGGTTTATTAGGAACCTGTTGGATCTTCCACTTTGTGCAGAGTTTGTTTCCCAGTTGATGTCAGGGTAGTTAAAGTCCCCCACTACTATTGTGGTGTGCTTCCTATATACCTTAGCTAGCTGACTAGCAAAAAGTTCATCTACTTCCTCTGCTTGGTTGGGTGGCCTGTAGTATAGACCTATGGCAATGTCATTCCCCCCCCCCCCAACCTTTAACATTGACCCAAATGCATTCAAGATAGTTCTCATCATTGTTGTGATCTATTTCTGTAGAGAGGTAATTATTTCTTATATGTAGTGCAACTCCACCTCCTCTTTTATTTGGTCTATTTCTTTTAAATAATTTAAATCCTTCTAGCTATATGTTCCATTTGTCAGTTTCATCCCACCAAGTTTCTGTAATGGCAACAATATCATATCTGCCCTCTTTTACTTGAATTTCTAATTCACCCTGTTTTTTCCTCATACTCTGTGCATTGGTGTATAGACATTTGAGTCCATTTTGATTGACCCTGTGTTTACTGCCTACATAACCTGTGTTATGCCTGACTGCCCCTATTTTCTTGCCACTTGTATGATTCATGCACATAGTATGGCACTCACTATTAAATGCTTGGTTTTGCTTGACAGCAGGAGTGATAATCTTACCTACACAAACATCTGTGTTACATGCACTGATAACTCTATGAATTTTAGGTTGCTGGGGACAGAAATGTTCTGTATCAATTAATTCTCTGTCCCTGCTGTTCAGTTTAAATGTTTATCCAGAAAACCTGTGAATTTAATGCCAAGTAATTCAGTCCCTTTCTTGGATAGGTGCAAACCATCTCTTTTGTACAGTTTTTCATTGGACCAGCTGCAGACATCATGACTAATAAAACCAAAGCCTTCCCTTTTACACCACTCTTTTAGCTACACATTAAACTCTGCTACACACTGGCCCTTCCCTTTTTGTTCGTTATATACTGGTAAAACATCTGAAAAGATAAGCCTACAACCTATACTACTAAGTTCATACCCCAAGCTCTGGAAATCATTCTTCACAGAAAGTACATCTTTTTGGAACAGATCATTTGTGCCAAGATGTATAATAGCATCAACATCACAGTCCTTACTTGCATTCTTGACTATCTTAAGAATATGCCTCTTGTCTCTGCTGGCAGTAGCACCTGGCAGACACCTGATCTCATTTAAAACCTCCATATCCTTTCCTAAATTTACATCCCTTATGATTGAATCAGAAGGTGACTTCTCTTTTTGCATACCTTGCTCTTCTTGTGCGACTAATGTGTGATACCTGGTCCCCCATTTTGCCTTTCCAAAGTAAGTTCTTCATTTTGGACCACGATCACCTGCTTATTTGAGTTATCATTATCACAACTACCTTGACCTGTCTCTTTAGTGTCCCCATTAGGGTCAGCAAGGGTTTTATATCTGTTATGCTGGGCCACAGCAAAAGCTTTGTGTTTATGGTTCACAGCTCTCACCCTGCCAGATCCCACAATTGTCCAGACTGCTCTTCTCCTGCAGGATCTTTGTGGTGGTGGTGGGGCTGATAGCGTGGCATCTCCATAGAGTGGAATGGCCGAATTGGACACCTAATTTCTGTTTGGAGAGCACAGATGAGAGATTCAGGTAATCTGTCTATGTAGAGTAGTAATTTGTTTACAAAGGGGATAGTATCCAAATTTGAAAAGAGTACTGAGAAAGACAGGTGCAGGACAGCTATTACATTGAACTAAACCGGTCATTTTGAAATAAAATAAAATCACAATTTCAAGCGCACTAATCCAGAATGTATTATTACTATTTTGGTTTATGGACATATGATTCTACCTACTCCTCTTTGTCTCTCTGCTTCGCCCCTTCCAGCCAGCAGCTCCAATCACCAGCCACAGGAAAGTTCAAATGAAATGGAGTTAAAGGGCCACTACCTACTCCTCTTTGTCTCTCTACTTCCACTTTCCAGCCAGTAGCTCCAATCACCAGCCACAGGAAAGTTCAAATGAAATAGAAAGTTCAAATGAAATGGAATATGTTATTCTAGCATTCCTTTCTCTATCCACTATAATTGGCTAGTTCTAGTAGAAGAAAAATAAATGTCATTAGATTCTATTCTACATCTCACTTATTGTATTTCCCTTATCTTCATTCTAGCATTTTTCTTAAGGTGGAAAATGTAGGATGTGCATAGTTGGAATATTTTCTTGGAACTTTTCAACTATTCAAAACTCAAATTGTTTTATATGTTTTGCCATACGGAGCAATGGGATCTTGAAACAAATCTCTCACTTTTCATGCTAGATCATAAAAGAAGTGTGAATAATCATCATTCCAGTGCCTGAAATGCCAGTGTCAGTGATTTTTTACTGAAAAAGCAGCCAAGGGAATATTTTTACTTTAAAAAAAATTACAATGATATAAACAATATTTTTTTTATTATGCAGATTCAGGCATTCTCTGAATTGTATTATCTTGATTCAACAGAATACGCAATGAGTATTATTCTATTATTAGATAGCCCTTGTTTAATTATCATTCAGAGGGGTAGTTATGACAGGATCTATTGCAGCATGATTTGATTTGGGTTCTTGACAACTGACTTGTAATTATTAAATTGTAGCATCCAATCTTCACTGCCACCTTCTAATAACAAAGTCAATGGGGAAGCCAGCAGGAGGTGGCAAGTGGCAATCATATGACTACAGAAGGCTGCTACTAGGTGGGACTCGCTTAATGGCACAAATGGATCTGCTGCAACTGCTGTTGTAAGTCAGGACAGTCACATGACATCACACCTTACTACCATGTTACTTAGTGAGGGAGTTGCCAATATCAATTAGAATTGTTAAACTGAGGCTACCTGTATTTATAAGACAGTGTATAACCATTTGGATGGGACCATCCTAGAGTGGGAAAAAATATTAATTCACACAAGCTGCTTAAAACATCAAAGAGTTGCATCCTCTTTGGTGATCATCATAGCTACTTTCAGTGCCTCCCCATGTAGGCTGAGCAGCCAGGAACAGTTACATGTTCTCTTTCACTTTTTGAATTCCAAAATCACTAATTTGTGGTTTTTAAAACTCATAGACTTGCAGAAGAAAATGGCAATGGTGTGTAAGGAATAACAACTGTGAGATTATCTCTTGGGGAGGGAGGGAAACGTTCATTATCTAACATGCCAATTTTAAGTACTCTTAAGAGAAAGTTTAAGAGTACCGTAGTACTCATCTGTGAGTAACATAGAATAAAGTAGAATAAAGTATCACTTATTTTCAGAACCTTTGGAACTCACATAAAGAAATGCTATGGTTTGCATTCCTCAGAAGACTTTTTTACAAGTTTTATTAAATATTGATGCATTTTTTATGTGATTTCATAGGGATTTTAAAATATGCAGATCTGAAATCAAAAGACCCCCTGCTGTCATTTAGCCACACTGCTAAAATACATGCAAAGACATAAGAAAATAATAAATGAAAACAATCAATCAAATCCAAGCTAAACCAGCAGAGATTAAAACAACACATATAAAACCAATTTAAAAATCACACTGCAGATCAAATGCAGAAAATCAATATTAAAATATCCAGAAAACTAGAAATGATGACAGGCTTGGGAAAACAAAAGAGAGATGACAGGAGTCATTCCGCTTGTGGGGGATGATGAATCTCCTTTCCATTTTTTTACATCATGCAGCATGCATTCAGAGCTAAGACTCTGAAATTTGTTAGGCCTGGATCTAAAACAGAATATATTTTTGTGTGATTATATTGCAGGGTCCATATCAGCTTTTTTAATTGGGCCAGAAATGAGCTGGAAACAATGAAGATACCAACCTCATGTGAGCCAAATACTCAGTTCTAATATATCCTCTAAAACTGTCGTCCAACGGCAGTATATCAGAGTTATTGCCGGAGCAGGCTACCCAGATATGATTTCTGAGACATGCTTTCTGTATCAGAGGCAGAGCAGAAGCTGAAATTTTCATGCATCTGAGATCCTATGTAATCCTAAAGGGAGTCATCCACCTTTGGAATCAGGGAGAGCAAACTGAAGATGGCATGCACACCCCAAGCACAGCATTTGAGCTCTTCATCACCACAATCACCTCACCATATTTGGCAGCAAAAAAGACCAATTGTCGTCTGTAGGTTCTCATAATTCCCCTGGTCAGATAATTATGAAAATGGGAGTGTTTTGCTTTTACATTTTGCTTTGCAGCCTCATTCTGCTAAAAAAAAAATCAGTTCCACCCTGTCTAATAACACAATAATCTTTCCAATCCTATGCAAATCTCTAGCAAGTAAGGAAGTTATAGCCCTTGAGCCAAGAAAGGTTGCTTACATCTTTAGGGGGATGCAGAACAAGTCTTTAAATACAATTTGCACAGATTATATTGAGCTTCAGTTTACCAAGACTGTTAGTGAGACCAGATATAAATAAACACAACACAATAACAAGTAAATCATGCAATTGAAAAAATGAAATTCAATGGTGAAAAGAGTAAGGTTCTACATTTAGGCAACAAAAATGAAATGCACAGGTACAGTATAGGTGGTACCTTGCTCAACAGTAGTAACTGTGAGGGGGATCTTGGAGTCCTAGTGGACAACCATTTAAATATGAGCCAGCAGTGTGCAGCAGCTGCCAAAAAAGCCAACACAGTTGGAATCAAGATCACGTGAAGTGTTAATACCATTTTATAATGCCTTGGTAAGGCCACACTTTGAATACTGCATTGAGTTTTGGTCACCACGATGTAGAAAAGATGTGGAGACTAGAAAGAATGCAGAGAAGAGCAACAAAGATGATTAGGGGACTGGAGACTAAAACATATGAAGAACGGTTGGTGGAACTGGGTATGTCTAGCTTAAGAGAAAGAAGGACTAGGGGAGACATGATAGCAGTGTTCCAATATCTCAGGGGTTGCCATAAAGAAGAGGGAGTCAAACTATTTTCCAAGGCACCTGAGGGTAGAACAAGAAGCAATGGGTGGAAACTAATCAAGGAGAGAAGCAACTTAGAACTGAGGAGAAACTTCCTGACAGTTAGAACAATTAATCAGTGGAACAACTTGCCTCCAGAAGTTGTGCATGCCCCAAAACTGGAAGTCTTTAAGAAGATGTTGGATAGCCATTTGTCTGAAACAGTATAGGGTTTCCTGCCTAGGCAGGGGTTTGGACTAGAAGACCTCCAAGGTCCCTTCCAACTCTGCTATTGTATTGTATTGTAGTGATTTGGCATTGCTAAGAAGCATCTTGAAAAATTGCTAACTCGCTTCTCTCAAAACATGTTTACTAGTTGCATTTGCAAAATATGGGTACCAACAAAACTGTAGAATAGAAAAGAATTATTAAAGTAAAATATTATAACACAGAGAGAATCTTAGTCCATTTTGAATTATTAAGATTAAAAATACATGGGGAGGCTTTATCTGAATAGTAAGAAAAGAGGAAACAGTGGATTAACCCAGGAATCAAGAGGAAAAGTTTATGTGAGTGGTGAAAAGTCATCCAATTTTAATTCAGGTATGTACTAAACATTTTTGCTAATCAATGAACATGCAAACTAAGTATTGGATCTCCAATATAATTATAACACTGGGCAGCTGGTGCTTCCAGCTGAATCAGCACTAATGATGTGACCTAGTTTGGTAATGAAATATCTGCAAGAAAATCCCCAAGCTCAGAGAGAGAGAGAGCACCACGGACCTCACAGTTCAATTCTGAGCTACAAATATTCTCTTCTATCAGAATCAGCTATTCAGATTTGGGTCCTTGGAGTTTAAATGGGGAAGGCATTTTTTTTTTGCAAGATAGAACATCTTTAGCAATTGGGAATGTTTATTTTTCAACTACAAAGAGCTTCTCTTCCAAAATTCCTTCTCATGTTGTATTTAAATATGTTGCAAAGCACCTGAGGAAACATTCCCCTCCCTTCCATCTTTAATATTGGTAGAGAGAAAAGGAAAGCATGGAGTGGAGGGAGGACATGGGGTCACAGAGGAGGAGCTGGAACTACAAGAACCAGGAAAAGATTTGACAATGATTGTCAAATATTGCCAACCCCTTGCTAGAGATTCAAAATGACAGACACTATTCCTGTTGATTTTTGCTCCCACCTAAGGACACTGAGGCCTTTGAACTATGGTGCTGGAGAAGACTCCTGCGAGTCCCTTGGACTGCAAGGCGATCAAACCGGTCAGTCCTAGAGGAGATCAACTCTGACTGCTCTTTAGAAGGCCAGATCCTGAAGATGAAACTCAAATACTTTGGCCACTTAATGAGAAGGAAGGACTCACTGGAGAAGAGCCTAATGCTGGGAACTATTGAGGGCAAAAGAAGAAGGGGACGACAGAGAATGAGGTGGCTGGATGGAGTCACTGAAGTAGTGAGTGTGAGCTTAAATGGACTCCGGGGGATGGTAGAGGACAGGAAGGCCTGGAGGGATATTGTCCATGGGCTAACGATGGGTTGGACTCGAACACAACTTCGCAACTAACAACAACAACAAAAGGACACTGAAATTATTCAACATATCCAACTTTGGAGCACTTTGCAGTGAATTTGACAGTCAGAAGTATATGGGAGTTTTGCACTCTGGAAAACAAAATTATCTCCTCTTCTCTTTAAGGTAACTTTAGAAATTATTACAATTATAAAAAATAGTTTTTATGTCTGCATTGAATGAAGCATTAAAATCCTAAGAGAAAAAAGTTAACTATTTGGTTTTCCTGGGAGGTAATGCATTTTCTGAAATGTTCCATTTTGCTATTCTGAAATCCTATTGTTCAAACACCTGTCCCACAAATAGTGCCTTTCACTATTTCTTCAGGTGACAAAACAAAAACGAAGTAAAAAGCAATTTTCTGGGGTTCAGTTGAGGTGTTTTGTCATTGATTGTCCTGTGTAATTAAATTTTGCTTCAGCACCATCTGGCATGCATCTCCTCTCCATTTAAGGTGTGCCCTTTGGCAGGGAGCAGAACATTAGGGAATCTTCTATTACATTGACTGATAGTTTTTTCTTCTTCTAGCTACCATATTAATTGCAGGTTCCCTGATCACTTGTGGCATAGTAGCTTCAGAATTTGAAGCTATATTTGTTTGGGAAAGAGAAATTGTAGTTGCTGGGGTAAGAATTAAATACCGAAAAAGCTTAATTTCAAATTGGCCAATTAGAAAGATAGTGATAAATTCTGAAGTGCAAGGGGCTGTGATAGTTATATGTTTGCATGTGTATATTGGTATACATATGAAAAAGTAGCAATATATGGACCTGTATATTAGGTTCAGCCTAACTACAGTCATTTACATAGTTAACTAATATGTAATATTATATGTGATTGCATATGTGCTACTTCAAAAACAAATAGCCCTTAGACTTACATACTGCCACATAGTACTTTACAGCAATCTCTGGGCAGTTTACAATGTTAGCATATTTTCCCCAACAATCTAGGTCCTCATTTTACTGACCTTGGGAGGATGGAAGGCTGAGTCAACCTTTACTGATGAGGAACGAACTTCTGGCAGTGAGCAGTGAGTTAGCCTGTAATACTGCATTCTGACCACCACAACTCAAAGTGAACTGGATAAGGCAGTGATGACAAATCTTTTGTGGCTCACATGCCAAAGTGGGGGGGAGCGCACATTATGCCACACCCATAATGCTATGTGCACGACCCCAGTGCACATGCAAGCACGACCAGCACTCCCCCCATTTTTGGTGCACATTTTTCACCCTCCCCAGGATTTATAGGAGCCTGGGGATGGTGAAAACAGCCTCCCCTGCCCCCCGGAGGCTCTCCGGAGGCTTCAGGAGCTTCCCTGAAGCCTCCGGAGCACGAAAAACTGGCCCTATGGGCAAACTGGAAGTTCGGGAATGGACTTCCAGTTTGCTCATAAGACCATTTTTCGTCCTCCAAAGCCTTCAGGGGCCTTCTGGAGGCTTTCATGAAGGCTCCGGAAGGCAAAAAACGACTCTATGAGCAACCCGGAAGTGACTTCTGGTTTGTCCGTAGGGCCATTTTTTGTCCTCTAGAGCCTTCAGGGACCTGGAGGGCAAAAAACGATTCTACAAGCAACCCGAAAGTGACTTCTGGTTTGCTCATAGGGTCATTTTTGCCCTCCTGAAGGCCCCTGAAAGCTTTGGAGGGCTAAATCTGGTCCTACAAGCAACCTGGAAGTACATTCCTGAACTTCCGGTTTGCCCTTAGGGCTGGTTTTTCATGTTCCCGAGGCTTGGAAGCTCCTGAAGGCTCCAGAAGGCAAAAAATGGCCTCAAAAGGCCAAAGTCAACTGACAGGGCAACACCTCGCGTGCTTGGACAAATGGCTCCACGTTCCACCTGTGGTACACGTACCATAGGTTCACCATCACGGGGATAAGGATTAGTTCTTTTATGAAGAGAACGCACTAAGATCCATTAGAAGCTCTCTACTAGATGATGGAGATGGAGACGAAATTTGACAACTCTCCTTTTTGTAGCCCTATGTATTTGAGATGGTCCATAGTTATAACATCTTTCCTGCTATTTTAGAAGATGTTCCAGTTTACCCTAAGAACTACAGGGATCCCTTATACCACAGAGGAATAGCTATAGATTGCCTTATACTTGTTCCACATGAATAAAATGCAAAGTTTTGATTCAGCAACTGTTGAAATAGTCTTGGTTTTGCCTATATCAGTGATGGCGAACCTTTTTTGGCTCGCATGCCATAAGCGGGGGGAGCGCAGGGGGGGGCTGTGCGCAGGCATGCCGCACCCATAATGCAACACGCATGCACGCAGACAGGGGCAACCCCCCCGCCATTTTTTGCATGCTTTTTTCACCCTCCTCAGGCTCCAGAGGCTTTATAGGAGCCTGGGGAGGGTGAAAACAGCCTCCCCACCCCCCTCAGAGGACCTCCGGAGGCTTCAGGAGTTTCCCTGAAGCCTCTGGAGTGCAAAAAACTGGTCTTATGGGCAAACTGGAAATTCGGGAACAGACTTCTGGTTTGCTCGTAGAGCTGGTTTAAGTCCTCCGGAGCCTTCAGGGGCTTTCTGGAGGCTTCCCTGAAGGCTCTGGAGGGCAAAAAACAACCCTATGAGCAAACTGGAACTTCCAGTTTGCCCATAGGGCCGGATGTTTGCACTCAGGAGCTTCAGGAAAGCTTCTGAAGCCTCCAGAGGGCCTCCATGGGGGCGGGGGAGGCTGTTTTCGCCCTCCCCAGGCTCCTATAAAGCCTCTGGAGCTGGGGAGGGCAAAAATGGCTTTTAAAAAGGCTGAACTCAGCTGGCCAGTGCGTGCATGTGTGCTGGCCAGCTGACAGGGCAACACCTCACGTGCCCTGACAAATGGCTCCGTGTGCCACCTGTGGCACACCTGCCATAGGTTCGCCATCCCGGGCCCCTATCATAATGGCATTTCAAAGAGTAGATTCAGAAATCTTCCTGATTGGATTCATATGTAGGACAAATGGCAGAATTCAGGGCATTATGTGGGAGGACAATGCAGGATATAGTCCCTCAGCCCCACATCTGGAAGATACCTCATCCAAAGGAAGGTGTAGTGTTTGAATAATTGAAATTATTTTTGGGATTATATTTTAACTTACGGTACCTTAAAAGAAGGATATATGTCCTATATATGTAGATATATAGATTTATATGTGGATCAGTGGTGGGTTTCAAAAATTTTTGGAACCTACTCTGTGGGTGTGGCCTCCTTTGTGGGAGTGGCTTGCCAGCCATGTGACCGGGTGGGAGTGGCTTGCCGGCCATGTGACCGGGTGGGAGTCGCTTGGCAGTCATGTGACCGGGTGGGAGTGGCCAAGACAATGTCACTGAATTTTTTGCCCCAATGAATGATCTACAAAAAGAAGATATCAAAAAGGAAATTTATTATTTTGTGCACTTACTACTTAAATAAGATTAAAATAAGTACACAAAACAATAAAAGAGATACTTACAGAAGGTAAGTAGCTTACTACTTACTACTTGCATTTCAAAGGAAATAAATACATATTTAATTTTACACATGTTAACAGCTGTTGGAATTGTGTTTGCACAACAGTGGAAAAAACAAAGATATGAAAATGAATAAATATTAGAATGTGCAAGAATGAATAAATTGACAATTAAAACCAAGAAGGCTTTGAATACTTTTTCATGTGGAATTTGTTTTATCAATTGCTAACTAACAGAAACAGCAATTAGAAATCTAAAAGTATGAAAGAAAACACCAATTATGAAAGGAAAGGTCATTAAAATGTATAAGGAAATATTATTAGTACTTGATCATTATTAATGTGTAGATAACTGCAGGACATTACATACCCACAAACACAAACTATGACAGTGCCAGGAACACACACACACACACACACACACACACACACACACACACACACAAACAATTTCCCCCCAAAAGACTGCAGATGAAACCAGTTTTTTTCCCTAACCCTAAGAACAGGAAAGACAAAGCCACAGGAATAAAAACCATCAAGGCATTGTGGGAAATTATAAAGGACAGTGCCAGGAAGCTCACAGAACCAGCAACCACCTCACAATTCCCTAAACAACCAGGTATCACACAGAAACACACAAAATCTGGCAAAGCTGCCTTGCACCAACCTGGCCTGCCCATAGAAAAGCACCCACTTTGAGATATATAAACCTGGTCTGAACACTTTTAAGCAACATATTGCACCACAAAGAAAACCTTGAGACACATACCATACACCAACCTGTACACTTAAAAGCAACATATTGCATCACAAATAAAACATTTGCAAAAAGGAATAACATTTCTTGTAATAAACATTCTATAAACAATAAATAAATAAAAATTCCCTAAAAATAATTAAAAACCACCAGGTTCAGAGAACACCAAAGGACCCCACAGTCCTCTCCCTCCTTATCTTTTTCCTTTTTGTCCTTCGACTTCTCCTCCTCCTCCTTTCCCCACAACCCCATCTAGCACTGATGATGTTACCTAGTTTGGTAGTGAAATGTCTGTAAAAAAAACCACCAAGCTCAGAAAGCAGCAAGGATCCCACTTTCCCCCACCTCCTCCCTCTTTCTCCTTTTTGTCCCCCCCCCCCCCAAAGACTGCAAATGAAACCAGTGTTTTTTCCCCCCTAACCCTAAGGACAGGAAAGACAAAGCCACTGGAATAAAAACCATCAAGGCATTGTGGGAAATTATAAAGGACAGTGCCAGGAAGCTCACAGAACCAGCAACCACCTCAGAATTACCTAAACAACCAGGGTGAAACACATTAAATGTGGCAAAGCTGCCTTGCACCAACCTGGCCTGCCCATAGAAAAGCACCCACTTTGAGATATATAAACCTGGTCTGAACACTTTTAAGCAACATATTGCACCACAAAGAAAACATTTGCAAAAAGGAATAACATTTCTTGTAGTAAATATATTTTAAAAACAATTAAAACATAAAAATTCCCAAACAATAATTTAAAAAAGATATTCTATAAATAAAAAAAATCCTTAAAAACCATTGTTAAGTATTCCACCAGCAATAATTTATACTATAACTATTTTAAGGTATTGTACCAACTGTAACCATTATTCCACCAGCAATAATTTATACTGTAACCATTTCAAACTATTCCACACACAATAATTTAAAATGAAACCATTAAAAACATTCAATACACAATAAATTACAATAAAACAATTTAAAACAATTCTATACACAATACATTTTAAAGTATTGAGTATAGAATATTTTAAAATGGTTTATTTTAATTTATTTTGGATAGAATCTTTTTTTAAATAGTCTGAGACAATTTAAAAAAAGAATCCATACACAATAAATTGAAGTGAACCATTTTAAAATATTCTATACTCAATACTTTTAAGTAAAATTATTTTAAAAAATTCTATGCACAATAAATAAAATATTATTTTAAAATACATTAAAAAAATAAAAGAAAAAAACCAGGTTACTTACCAGCAGGCAGAATCAGCAGCTCTCCGATGCGATGGATGGATGCAACAGGCAGCAGACAGGCAGAGAGGCAGGAGGACAGGTAAGACTGTTTAAGACTGCTTAGGGCTTAGCCAGCCAGGTGAGGCTGGAGAGGGGAGGGTGGGGGGCTTTTGGCCTAGCCTCGCGGAGGCTTGCTGCCCACGCCAGCCCGGTGCTTCATCGAGGAAAGGCCCAGGGGCCTTTCCTCGGAGAAACTAGCTTCCAGACAGCCGCGCGTTCCACGCGACGCCGGCGCTTCGTCCTGGAAAGGTCCAGGGGCCTTTCCTGGGCGAAGCTAACTTCCCGACGGCCGCGCATTCCACGCGACCCCGGCGCTTCGTCCCGGAAAGGCCCAGAGGCCTTTCCTGGGCGAAGCTAGCCTCCCGACGGCCGTGCGTTCCACCCGAGCCCGGCGCTTCATCCCGGAAAGGCCCAGAGGCCTTTCCTGGGCGAAGCTAGCTTCCCGACGGCCGCGCGTTCCACCGGAGCCCGGCGCTTCGTCCCGGAAAGGCCCAGAGGCCTTTCCTGGGCGAAGCTAGCCTCCCGACGGCCGCGTGTTCCACCCGAGCCCGGCACTTCATCCCGGAAAGGCCCAGAGGCCTTTCCTGGGCGAAGCTAGCTGCCCGCCGCGCGCACGGCCCACGCCAGCCCGCCGCTTCAGCGAGGGAAGGCCCAGAGGCCTTTCCTCGCCAAAGCTAGCCTCCCGCCCCCCCCCCTCGCGCTTAGTTGCTTACCTGAGGGAAGCAGCAAGCTCCTGGAAGGCCAAGAGAAGGGAGTTTTGAAATGGAGGACCCGCTTTTAAACGGGTCGCCTCCAGCCCACTCACTGATTGGCTGGACTCCAGCCAATCAGTGAGCGGCTGGCTGGGCTAGCTAGTTTAGTGCGGATGGGCGGGGGAGCGAGCGAGCTGCATTGGGACGGCAAGGGCGATTGAGCGACAGGACCGGTGCCGGTTCCCAGAAGTTACTTCCGGGTCCGGGTACTTCCGGGTTCGGTCGCCAACCGGTTCGCGCGATCCGGTGCGAACCGGTAGGAACCCACCACTGATGTGGATATATATCTACCTCAGAAGTCGTATTCAGCAGGTTCTGACCAGTTCTGGAGAACCAGTAGCAAAATCTTTGAGTAGTTTGGAGAACTGGTAAATACCACCTCTGACTGGCCCCACCCCCATCTATCCTCTGCCTCCCGAGTCCCAGCTGATCAGAGGAAATGGGGATTTTGCAGTAACCTTCCCCTGGAGTGGGGTGGGAATGGAGATTTTACAGTATCCTTCCCCTGCCACGCCCACCAAGCCATGCCCACCAAGCCACGCCATGCCCACCAAACCACACCCACAGAACTGGTAGTAAAAAAAATTGAATCCCCCCACTGATCTACCTATATAGATGTAGGTAATGAAAATAATCAGTTAAATTATAACCCCAAATATAACCTTAATATTTTGGCATTCGTAAACACACTTATTTAATAGGCCATTGTTTCCCAGACAAAAAAAAATGGAGACATAAATAGCATTAATCTAGAATGTTATGAATGTGAAGAAAGTCAATGTAGTAGTTAAGGTGTTGGAAATGGAGATGCTAGTCCCCACTCAATCAGGGAAACTCATCACCCAACCTACCTCAGAGAGTTTTAGGGGATAAAAAAGAAGGTAGAGACTGTATACTACACTGAGCCCTTAAATAAGGACTCTATATAAATAGAATAACTCAAGGCACTATGTAAAAGCACCTGAAATATACTGCTCCCCATCCCCATCAGAATCTTTTAAAGGCCCAACAGCATTAAATGGAACCTGTCTTTTCTGTCAAAAAGCTACATTTGTGGAGATCCATTTCTATATGAAAGAAGCCTTGGTAAGGCCACACTTGGAATACTGCATTCAGTTTTGGTCACCATGATGTAGAAGAGCTGTGGAGACTCTAGAAAGAGTGCAGAGAAGAGCAACAAAGGTGATTAGGGGCCTGGAGACTAAAACATATGAAGAACGGTTGCAGGAACTGGGTATGTTTAGCTTAAGAGAAAGAAGGACTAGGGGAGACATGATAGCAGTGTTCCAATATCTCAGGGGTTGCCACAAAGAAGAGGGAGTCAAACTATTCTCCAAGGCACCTGAGGGTAGAACAAGAAGCAATGGGTGGAAACTAATCAAGGAGAGGAGCAACTTAGAACTGAGGAGAAATTTCCTGACAGTTAGAACGGTTAATCAGTGGAACAGCTTGCCTCCACAAGTTGTGAATGCCCCAACACTGGAAGTCTTTAAGAAGATGTTGGATAGCCATTTGTCTGAAGAGGTATAGGGCTTCCTGCCTAGGCAGGGGGTTGGACTACAAGACCTCCAAGGTCCCTTCCAACTCTGCTATTGTATTGTATTATAAGTATCCGGGGGGGGGGGGGGGAGTTTTTAAAACTCTGAGGATAATGATTAATGACACCTTCAAATCAATACCTTCAATGAATTTTTTTTTTTTTTTTTTGTGAAGGATTAAATTTTATAGTAAAAATCTTTCTTTGGGAGTTTATATTAGATTACATAAAGACTCAGTGCTTTGTAGGATGGCAAATGCTACTAGCAAAATATATTGTACTGAAGTAGAAGGCAGTGAATACATTGGTATGCAGCTGCCACAGATAGTTGAATAAGTAAATACTAAGAGAAAAAGTGGTTTCCTTTAAGTGTTCATGGTGTCTCTGACAATAGTTTTGCAATATTCCCAACATTATTTTTATGATTTGATCATTATTCTAAGAAGCAACTCCTCCACTTGAATATCTCTTTGTCTTCAGTCATATAAGTACAGACGTAGTTGCCTCAAAGGGCTCCCATTAGCAAATTTGGCTCCTAATATCCATGCAAGTTTTACATTTCACAAAAGCCATTTTCTCTCAGTGGTTCTTGCCCAGTGCTCGGATACCCCCTGCCTTGTAATGGCTGGAGTGCAGCATTCTTCCAATGAATTGCTCTCTGTGCAAACAGGAATGGTGTAAGCTGAGTCAGATAATATGCCTGAAAGAAAATGTTCCCAGACAAATCAAATGCAGGATTAGTAGAAGACAGTGACGTGCGGTGAGGGTTATGGCTGGGGAGGCTGGTGACGTCATCAGGAAGGCGGGGAATGGGACCACGTGTGCAGGAGGCTGAGGCAGACTCAGCCTCCAGCACACGTGGTCCCATTCTCCGCCTTCCTGAGTGAACATTAAGGGGACCACGGAGTGCACTGATCCACGTAGCATTGCTTCCTCCACCGGTGCCAGTCCCTTCCCCCCCACTCCTTCAAGGTCTCCCACCAATCCAAAGCCCGATCCCCAGCTCCCTCGGGCAAGGCTTGAGCGGGGTGAATGGGAAAGCAACGAAAGGGGCTGCGCTTTCACCCCGCTTAAGCCTTGCCGCCTGCAGCCACCGCCCGCCCTCGCTGCACCTTTCGTTGCTTTCTCATTCAGGCGGCTGCTCTTTCGTGCCTTTGTCCTCCGGCAGCGCCGACATTTCTGCCTCCGCCCTCCGCAGCTCCCAGGCGCACCCGCGCGGAGGTAGCCAGAATGGCGCTGAGGCAGTCCAGCGGGCAAGCGGTCTGGGCACACCCGGGAGCTGTGGAGGGCGGAGGCAGAAATGTTGTTGGCGCTTCCTGCCTTCCCACTGACCATAATCCTTCTGTGATGCAAACAAATATGTAATCCTGTAAGCTATTGGGTCTCTCATCAGTCATAACCAGAATGGTCAATGGTCAGGGAACACTTGCAATTATAGTTCCAACAAAAATTGACACCTAAGATGGCATTGAAGGGTGGCAGAGAAATACCTGCTATTAGGCAGACCTTGAATTCATAAGATTTCAACTTCAAAAAAAGTAGAAATCCATTTCTACATTACATATTCATTATCAAAGAAAAGATCAAAATGATTTTTAAAAAGCAACAAAACAAGGCTATGATTAAAGAAAAATAATTGTGCAAACAAGGGAAACACCAAATCCATTCATAGACCAGTAACATAATTGAAGGGCATCCCAAAGTGATTTTTTTTCAAGAGGCAACTAGACTTTCTGGTTTTCTTTTGAAGATGTTTCACTTCTCATCCAAGAAGCTTCTTCAGCTCTGACAGGATAGTGGGGAATGGAAGGATTAATATTCCTTGCATTCCTTGCTTGGATGAGAAGCAAAACATCTTCAAGGAAAAAACAAAGTCCAGTTGCTTTTTCAAAAAGCACCTTTGGGACAACCATGACCTGGATGACTGAGAATCTCCATAGACATAATTGAAGGACATTTTACTTGCTATTTCTGCCTTCATAATTATACAATAAAGTGGTTCAGTAATACTTGATAACACAATGCATTTACTGATTTTTGGCATGTTATTAGAGGTGTTGCTTGGTGAGAAAAATATGGGACAGAGATTTGCAGAAATCTGTGGAAAGTTTGCATCTAAACCAGCGGTCACTAACTGGTGGTCCATGGACCACTGGTGGTTTGTGAGAAAAATTTGGTGGTCCGCAGAAAAATTATTTGCATTTTTTATATTGCACAAAATCAGGGGTCCTCAAACTACGCCCCCTGGGCTGGATATATTCAATGAATGTTTGTGTTGATGCAGAGAGTCTCCCCCTTCTCTGTCTTTTTGTGTAGGTCGGGGGGGGGGCAATTCTGATTTGGGGTCTGCTTCAGCCTCCTGGTGCAGGGCTTTGGCTGAAGGCTGGATGGAAGTGCCGCTGGTGGCAAAGAGCTGGAGGGCCTTGTTCCAGTGGGACTGCATCATGGCCTGGAACTGGCTGACCATCTCAGCCTGCAGAGAGACTCCAGGCGCCGGTACCTGGCCTTGCACTCCCACAGGTCTTCCCACTGCTTGGAAAGCCTATGCTCATAGTCCTCAATGAGATGCTTCTGCTGAGCCTCCTTCTTGGTCAGATCCAATTTGAACTGAGCCAGATATTTTGCCAACTCTTTCGTGTGGTGGCTGCTTAGGTCCAATAACTGCTTCCTGTTGGGGCCCTAAGGAGCCCGGGTGGGGAGGTGAGGAGCGGCTGGCAGGGGAGGGGCGAGTAGGACCAGTGAGATGCCCCTCGATGTGAGTGACATCAAATTGGCCATGCCCACCCAGTCACATAGTCACCTAGCCATGCCCACCAGCCAGTCCTTAGGCAGATCATATTAGTGGGATTTAAAATTATGAATTTAGTGGTCCCTGAGGTCCAAAATGTTGGTGACCCTTGATCTAAAGGGCATAAGTTTGCAGAGAAGATAGGACTAATTTTCTTCTTTAGGTCTGCCCCTGTAAACTTCCATGCATAATTCTAGCATAGACTATAAGAAAAGGTTAAAATATCTGGCCCCTTTAAAAGAATATGACTAAGAAAGGACATGATCCATATTTTAATGAGAGAGGACAGCAATAGAGGAAGGAAAGGAGCTATCCTCTTATCTCGTGATTCTTAAGTTTACTCAATAAGTTTTGAGCAGTAGTTTTGTTGAAAGACAAATATAAGGCAAATGCTGGGATGTCAGTTACCCTGCTGTGAATAACTTTCATTGAAGAGAAAGCAAACATTCTCTGTGTTTGTGTAATTAAAAGTAATTAGCTGGCAAGAGATGATAGAGAAATAAGCTGTATTTGGTTTTGTGATCATGCATGAATAGAATGATGTGTGCCATGAGCATGGGTGAATTCCCTTGTGAAGCAGTCCATCTTTGAATGTATGAATCCGGGTAGAAAAGAGTGGATGAGAGACTCCATTTGTGCTCCTTGAGATTCTCTGATAGAAAAATAATATAGTCCAGATCTGTTTACTGGAACTTATTCACCATGAAGTTCTGATCAAAAGGAGAGGTTCACCAGGCAGTCCTTGAACTATCTGAGAAATAGAAAGTAGCAGAAAAAGGATGAGACAGTGGAATACTTTTATGTTATCAGTTTTTGGCTTGAGTAAAGGTTTGCAAAAATCTAGTTTGAAAAAAAAAACATTTCAAAGGCTCATCCAAATTTTAGCTATGAAGATCACACATATTTAAGCCTAGTTAGTAAAGAACAAATGCATACTTAAGCAGACTTATTCTACTATTGCCAGGAAAACTACAGGGACTAACTAGTCTCCAGTAGTCAATGCTGACTGTGGCTCAAAGGCACCAAAATAAAAAAACCAAACCTACTATGTCCATGGGCAGGGGTGTCAAACTGGCACCTGTGGGCCGGATGTGTCATGCACAGGCCACACTAGAGGTGGGTTGCTGCTGGTTTAGCCCGGATTGGCCGAACCGGTAGTAGCAGTGGCGGGAGCCTCTGCCCACCCACCTGGATACTTCTGTGCATGCGCAGAAGCATCATGCATGTGCGTGAGAGGGCAGGGGAGTACACCCGAACAGGTATTTTAAAAATTGGCACCTCTGGGCCACACCCACCCCAACTCTGCAAATGAGAAAAATGCTGCAAAATGTTACGTGACAGCAACGTGACACCACAAGTTGACACCTGTGATGTAAAGCATTATTTTAAGGAACCTTATATATGCATCATTAGTGCCTAATGATACATTAGGCACTCATGTCTGTGGACAAGGGTTGTTTTCCACAGAGACGTTTCATCTATCTGAATAAATATTGAACTTGTTGTGAGCAATGAAAGCTGACATGACTATCTACGGTATGTAGTCTACCTTCTGAAATATTTCTCAAGAACAGCTTGCAAAGATGGAAATCCCTTTCACTGCTTTTCCTTTGATCCTGTCTGTTCTATCTGGGGCTATTTCATTCATCCAGCAGGAGAACCTTTGAGGGGTACTGTTTATAGTTTATTTCTGAATGTGAGAAGTAGCATTTTTAACAGAGCATCAATAAGGAATTTCATATGCAGGAAGATATTATCATTTCATTCTATTAAACGATCATTCCAAGGGCATCCTGAGCAAGCAATTTCTAAAGAACAGGAAATTACTTCATCTGTGCCCATGTATCCCTGGAACCAAAGTCAAACATAGTTCTCCACTGCGAACAGCATCAGAACATTTGGATGAGCTGTGCCCATGGGTACGTTGAAATGGCTGTGATTCTTGCCATCAATTTCATATATACAGATTCCTGCTTCTTTCCTGTTGCATAGGGGAAATGAGGGTAGTAGTGTAATATGCACTCATTTTTGAAATTACCTTCCCAAGTGCTGCTGTTTTATATGAGGTGGACCCTACTTTGTGATTGATTGATAATATATAAATAAACAAGACTTAGCAATGGTGTACTAAGATCTTTTTGTGTCAAATTACAGGCCACAGGAAAGCAAACATAATATCTCCCTTTGTGGTTCCTACTGCATTAAGTCAGATGTACACCCATATGTGTGCCGTATCCAATGTCCCAGTATTCTAAAATAAGCACAATGTATTAAATATTCAGATGATATAAATTGGGGGATTTTACCAAGAAAAAGGCACATAGGTTGACTTATATTGTTGCAGTACATTTAGCATAATCAAACAGCTTTCCAAAGAGGCCATTTCTCATGGAAAACAACTTGCATGCAAGAACGGATGAAGTTTAGAAGTTTTCTATTTGGTCAGTTAATGTGGGCTCATGTCATACTCTGTTCAGGATTTGCACAACAGAGCTGTTTACCTCTAATAAACTATGGAGCATGCCAAGCAGACCTAGACAGATATTAAAGCAGATGAAATGAAATAGATGAACATGCTTTCCCTATATTAACTTAGCCAGTTTTCTGTTCTACACTTAGCTGGAATGGCTGTATTGATATTATGAAACATTATTATGCCATAATGCTGTCAAACCCACAGAAATAAAATTGCAAAAGATCGATAGATGTGGATTTGGAAGAAATTTCTGCATGATATAACATTCTCAAGTCAGAGAGTTAGTTCTCATGGAAGTTGTAAATTTGTGCCTAGACAGTCTGAATGTTTCATACAAATGAAGTTACCTATACATAGAGTTGCCTTATTGATGAGAGAGTGGCATATAAATTTAATAAATAAAAATAAATAAAGAGATGAATAGGCATAGCCCTTCTGTTATGGCCCCCATGTTTCTGCTGTTACTTTCACTGGTATTCAATCTTCCTTGACATTAGACTTTTAGATATGCCTTAAAATTAAATACCAATGTTTGTTTGTAGATTATATCCTGACTTTCTTCAAGGCAGCCTATGTAACATTTTCTCAGCCAACTTTTTTCTGCAACAACAACCAGGTAGGGAGAGTGGCTTAAGTTAGAGTTGAACCTCAGCCATTATACAATCTGATTCTCTCTAACTAATGGGAAGTAAAACAACAGTTGTGGTGGCGCAGTATTTAGAATGCAGTATTGCAGGCTAAGTCAGCTCATTGTCAGGAGTTGGATTCTCACTAGCTCAAGGCTGACTGAGCCTTCCATCCTTCTGAGGTTGGTAAAATGAAGACCCAGTTTGTTGGGGGGTAATATGCTGACTCTGTAAACCACTTAGAGAGTGTTGTAAAGCACTATGGAGTGGTAGATAAATCTAAGTTCTGTTGCTATCTGACATCATCCTGAAAAAGCAGATTGCTTCGGTATGAAAAATAGACATTTTAAGAAAATATAACCCATAATTGTTCTACTTATGCTGCTGACCTTGAACAAAGTCAATACAAGATGAAGGTAACAGGAAGTATCCTAGTGATGATGACAGGAATTAACCTCATCAGGACAGGCCAACCTTCCCAGGGCAACCATTTTCTGAAAATGCCCAAATGTTGTATGCTGTCAAGATAAGTGAGATGTGCATTGGTGCAAAAAGGTTAAAGACATCTAGCTTATCCTGGTAGCTACTTGAGTCACAAGATTACCATAACAGTCATGTTTGGAAGTCAGACTTGCAACTGACAAAAGGTACAAGTCTATTTATTGCTAAATAGTCCATACAGCTTGGACACAGCCACCCAGAGGCCAGTGATGAGAGCAGTCTTCAAGACTAAATGATCAAGGCTTAGAAGACTTTCCAGATCACTAAAAATTCACATTCCATTACAAAATCTGGTGCTCTGATGTGACGTGTGATAGGGCTTCAGCCTTAAGTGACAGCTTCAGCATGGTATGTTAAAGATCAACAGGACATGATTAGATGTCACTTTGCCAGTGCAGCATTTTTCACAACCTATATGAATTATTTTAAAAAGTTCATCTGGGTTTTGCTCTTTTTATTGTGTAGGGGCTTAAATCATGAAATAGGCACTGAATCGTAAGAACTGGCAATTGTAGTAGGCATTCTGCTTAGTATCAAGTGTGCTGTCTTGGAATATATATTTTGCATATGACCAGATAAAGGAACAAACTTTAGTAAACTTAGCAAAACAATAAAACTCTGGAACTACCATAAAATTAAGCTATAGAGCTCCTACATATTGGAGAAATGATAAATCAGGAAACTGGAGCTAATCATTCTCTGGGTTTTGTTCAGCTCGTGCTGATAATGACTGACAGCACTGAATGCAAAATCTCTATCCTTTTTTGAAGTACCTTTCTAGCCCTCATGATAACATATGTGGAAGATTAAGATTTTATATTTGGCTGTGCAGTCCTAAAACTGCCACTTTCTTGTAAACCTTAAGAGGCTTGAGATATGAGGTAATGGTTGAGTTTTGAAATTGTAGAAAAATAGATGAAGCTGAGGGAGAACTGAAGGGAACAATAAATATATTTCTATTCATACGTACTATAGAACAAATGATTTTGAACTATTGTCTAGTTCCAACATTTCCTTCCCTTCATTCACTCTGCTTTTAAAATATGCCACATGAATGCCACTAAGATATGGCAGTTGTTATGACTACATAATGAAAAGGTTTTGTTACTAACATGAACATTTTTTCATAAGAAAATGATCTTTTATTTAGCTTGATCCTGGAACAACCTCTTAAGCAAAAAATAGGTTATATTTGCCAATAGTTACATAAACCGAAAGAAAGGACTCGGGCAAGGTTGGACAAATATACAAGTAATTATGTTTTGTGTCTGGGTTTTTATTATACATGGTAGTTATTTGCTTTGGCTGAAGGCCCATCATAAGCTCAAAACTACAGATGTTGACCATTAACGTCATATAGTAGATGGAAGTCTCTAGTGGAAAATAATCAAATTCTTCCCATTAGATTCTTCCATCATCATAGTATTTAGTATCACATTCGTTTTCATTGTCAGCTTGAATCCTGCCTTGAGCATAAGTAACTTGAATTGAATATTATTTAATCATAATTTATTTCTGGCTCTCACACTTCCTATCAAGAATCAAGACTGATATTAAATTTGTGGAGCTCCAGGATTTTGGCTGCTGCTACTAAATGATCCAAGAGCTAGTCTGATGTAATAGTTTAAGGCACCAGACCAGAAACTGGAGACTCTTGGGTTCTAGAAGCACAAAGCCAACTGGATGACCTCGGGCCAATCACTCTCTCTCAGCTCTAAGGAAGACGCAATGACAATCCACTTCTGAAAAACCATGCAAAAAAAATTCAGGGACTTGTCCAGGCATTCACCAGGGGTCAAGAATTGACTTGGGGACTAAACCTTAAATGATTTATCACTAATAAAAACCTCTCCATCCATATTTTATTATGGATGAGAAGGCCAAAACTGCATTACCAAAACTTAGGTGGTGAAAGAGGAGAGTTTTCTCCTCTTTGCAATATATCCAATCAACATTCAGTTTTAGTGGCAGCTATAGTCCCAGAGAGGGAAGGTGGGGATAAGCATTGATATCTGGGGGACTGTTGACATCAAGAGACACTTTGCCGATAATTGGTAATCTCTAACAAGAGGAAACTCCATAATCAGCAACAGAACACTTCCCACTCTGACAGCTCTTTATATATGAACTGTCAAACGGGCCAGCCAATCACAATGCACCATTCTCCCACTTTGGCTGTCAAGAGCTTTGTCAATCAAGGGAGTCAATGCAGGCCACGTTCTTGAAACCACATGCATAACATTCCTTTCTCCCAGACTGGTGCATGCGTAATCCTGCAGGTACGCAGGGTACCTGTGGATCCGCCCAGATCATCTCATTTCGGGGGTGGATATCGAAGGAGGAGGATGTTGCTCCTCTACCTGCGGAACTCCCTGCAACTGCATGGGACCCTCGGCTGGAGATTCCATTCCCAGATGGCGACCTGTTTCATAATGTGAGTCCAGCACCGGAGTCATCGAGGGAGTTGTTGTGTTACTTGGAGTTGGTGGAACGTCGTCAGGATAACCCGTAGCTTCAGTTGGGCCTAGTTCGGGCCATTCGGATTGCATCTTTGTTGAGACGGACTGCCCCCTTCGCAGCTGGTTGATATGGTGGCACCAGACTTGCCCATCTTCTAGACTGACTCTGTAAGAAAAGGGCCCAGTTAATTGCAGTGTGTGTCAAGGTAGCCACCGCAGTTCACCTCCATAATTCTGTGCATATACCAGGTCCCCTATTTCAAAGGACCTGGTACTGTTGGGTGAGTCCAGGGGTTTATCTGTGGAGTAGCTGGGGTGCGGGCGATCTAGGTCGGTCCAGAGGTGTTGGCCCATCAGTAGTTCGGCAGGGCTGGAGTGCTGGACCAGGAGGTATTTGTCCACTCTAGCTTGCCAGTCACTGGGCCCTAACCTAGCAAGGGATTCTTTAACTGACCTCATTGCCTGACAGATGAAAAGGGGCAACGAGGGCATGGCAGATACCATGCCTGGCTAGGGACATCTGGAGTGGGGCAGCAGTTAGTTGTGGTCCATTATCAGACCCCAGGGTGTCTGTGGTCCCTGAAGCCTCCGGAGGGCCTCCGGGGGGACGGGGAGGCTCTTTTCGCCCTCCCCAGGCTCCTATAAAGCCTCTGGAGCCTGGGGAGGGCGAAAAATGGCTTTTAAAAAGGTGAACTCAGCTGGCCAGCGCGCGCATGCGTGCTGGCCAGCTGACAGGGCAGCACCTCACGTGCCCTGACAAATGGCTCCATGTGCCACATGTGGCACGCGTGCCATAGGTTCGCCATCACGGACCTAAGGTATGGAGCAAGTGCTGGACAACTGGGACAGGGTGGGGGTTAGCCTGCAGGGCCTTATTTATTGTGCACTTATAGTCAGCACATATTCTAATAGAGTGCATATTCTAATAAGAGCCGTCAGGCTTTATGGGAATCATGATGGGTGTTTCCCATTTAGAATAATCAACGGGCTCTAGAACGCCTTGCACAATCAGTTTGTCTAATTTAGTATGCACCTTTGGACAGAGTGCTACGGGGACTCTCCTAGGCTTGAGGCAGATAGGGGAAACCTGAGGGTCCAAATTATAAGCAATAGAGGTTCCCTTATATTTACCCAATGGCTCATTGAAGACCTCCACAAACTCTTTGGTCAGGCCACTGAAGTCATCAGAGGTGGTTGCATGGATGCCGGAGATGTTGAGTCCACGAGCCTCAAACCAGTTCAACCCCAATAGATTTGGGAAGGTGCCATTGATAACTATCAGAGGAAGGCAGCCACTAAAGTTCGCAGGGGCTATCTTGAAATAGCCAGAGCCTACAATGGGAATGACATTGCCTTGATAGTCTTGGAGTTTTACAAAACATGAAGACAGGAGTTTCTTTGAGAGCGATGGCATGAGGCATTTGAGAGTGCTCCACCACACAATTGACCTGGAGGACCCCGTGTCAACCTCCATGTAGCAAGGTGGTCTCTGAATGTGGACATTGAGATAAATCTTGCTGCTGGACACCGCATTAGCTTGACTGACAGCTACCTTTAGTTGAAAACAGTTGTGGGAGATTGCGAAGCATTCTTCTTTGGGCCAGGGTGGACTTTTTGCTGACCATCAGTAGGATGGATGGTTGGTGGCTGGTCATCTGAGGGAGAAGGCATGCAGCACATTTTGGCCAAGTGGCCCTTTTTTCTGCAGTGATGGCAATTGGCAGTTTTAAACCTGCAAATGGCTCGGAAATGGTTTCCGCCACATTCGGTGCAAGGGGTCTGAACAGAATTTTTTCTTGGTCTTCCCCTTCTGTCAAAAGTTGACTTGAGGTGACTCATGTTGGCGTCATCATTTGACAAAGTGCTCTTGTCAAACTCCTCAGAGTGGATGGCTATGGTCTTGATGGTAGGCGCTGTCACGGGCTGAAATCTTTGAATTTTGGCCATGGATCTGTCAGACATCTCAGATGCACTAGCCTCCTCCAATACTGACTGGAGATTTAGCTTGGTGTGGGCTAACAAGCAGCGTTGTAACCTCAAGTCCTTTAACCCAAAGACTAACTGGTCAAGGAGGACGTCTTCTAAATTTCTGAACTCACAGTAGAGGGCGGCTGTTCTGAGGGAAGCCATGTATTGATTTATAGACTCCCCTCCTTTTTGAGTCCTTTGCCGGAATGCATGCCACCTGGTGATGTGGGATGGAGCTGGGCAGTAGTGATTTCTCAATCTTTTGAGCAGAGTCTCCCAAGGCACAGTGTGGACTGGTTGAAGGGTGGCTAGAATCCTGGCTGCTCCAAACATTTTGTGGCTGCAGGAGCTCAAAGAATAGGCTCCTTCTGACCACTGGACAATTCAGTAAGGTCTTTGGCCTCAAGAAAGCATTCAAAATGCTCCAAATATGCATCCCAACTCTTGGTTGCTGGACAGAAAGCCACAAAAGTGGCTAGGATGGCCATCCTTAAAAGGACAAATAGCTGAGGAGATTGCCTCATGAAATGAGGTACTGTCACTAGTGACTGGAAGGCAGCGTACAGCTCTACGTGCCTCAGTTCTAAGTGGTGACTTCCCTGTCTTACCCTGTCACTTCAGCCCTATATCCCACCTTTTGTCAGGGCAGCCTCCATCAGTAACCAAGAAAGAAACCACTCAACTCCATATTTCAGAATTAAGAGTACTTTTACTGGTTACGAGTAGATAGCAGCTAGGCAAAGCAAGATCTAAGGCAAAAGCGTGCGTAATCATAGATATCAATATGTGAACCAACTCCCTCCCCCTAGTAACCCCATCACCCAGTCCAATCTGCACACCCCACAGGTGTCATGTGGGCCGCATCTTCAAAACACATCATCAGGTTGGTATGCCAGACGGTTGGCCTTGGTGGCAATTCCACTATCTGCAGCATGCGCAGTAGATGGTGAGAAAACCACTCCCTTCTTCATTCACTCCTGTGCTGAAGCTTCCCCTGCCAAATACCATGTTATCTCCCCCCCCCTGCTCCCCATTTCAATGGCAGCCGAAAGCAAGCAGCAAAGCAGAGGCAGACATCCAGTCCTCCGTCAGGAAAGGACATCATCCCTGGAAGAAAAACGTAGAGAAAAAAACCAGGAACAAGAACGTTAGACATATATATGGCAACATGAGTCAGGGTTTATCAGGATAGGTAGAGTAGAATGTCTGCAAAAGTCTAGGAGCTCTAACATGGGACTTATCAACCCATTCAGCTTGGGAGGGGGGAAAATGTTTCCAGGAGACCAGATATTGAATCTGATTCCTATGTTTCCTGGAGTCCAAAATCTCTTTGATCTCAAAATGCTGCTCTCCCTCAATGAAAAGAGGGGCAGGTGGTGGCGGTACGGGTGTCCGAACAGAGGAAGTGTGCACTGGTTTCAGAAGGTTAACATGAAACATGGGGTAAATACGGTTGAGATACTTTGGCAATTCCAACCATACAGAAACAGGATTAATGATCTTCACAATAGGAAACGGACCAACATACTTAGGCACTAATTTCTTCGACTTTTGGGTAGTTTGGAGAAATTTGGTAGACAAAAAAACTTGCTACTTCAGCATGTGGTAACAGTTCAGTCCAACTATCCTGCTGATAATTGATGAAACACTGGAGGTACTGCTCCAAAACAGAGTTAGTCCTTTCACAAGCCCCATTAGTCTGAGGATGGTGGGTGGAGCTTAACCCCTGGGCGGAGCCAATCAACTTCAAAAACTCCTTCCAGAAGAGGGAGGTGAACTGTACCCCTCTATCTGATATTATGCGCTCCAGCACCCCATGCAAACAGTCTATATGTGTAATAAACAATTTAGCTAAAGATTTAGCTGAAGGGATCTTGGAACAAGGCACAAAATGAACCTGTTTAAAGAACAAGTCCGTGACCACCCAGACCACGGTATTTCCTTGACTCTCCAGTAATTCAACAATGAAATCCATTGATATTTCCTTCCAGGGGGATTCAGGATGGGCTACACCTTGAAGCAGGCCTTAGGGCTTTCCTGGTGGCCGCTTAGCGGCAGCACATATGGGGCCATGCGGGAATCATGAGCTCGTTGTAGCACAAAAGACTTCATGCTTGCGGGAACGTACAATTTAGCGCCTATCCAAGCCAATCCATCTTTCATGGTGCATTCATTTGAATGTTCCTTAAACCAGTAATCGGACTCAAGGCCTTCCTTGAGTTTGCAGATGAGGTCTGTTGTGACCTCCAAATTAGAGTTGCTTTGGCTTCTGGTAACCATTGGGGCAGCAAGACTTTTCGCTGGGATGACTGGAAGTACCATGCTTAGCTTGGAACTGTTGTATTGTGGGAGTCTGGATAATGCATCAGCCATGAAGTGAAATGTTGCGCCCAACACATTTGTTTAGGAGACAGTTTTCGAGGGGTCTTTAATGCCTCCAGATTTTTGTGTTCAGTCCACACCTCAAAAGGGTGTTTAGTTCCCTGAGGAAATGTCTCCAGGTTACCAAAGCCCACCTGACAGCAAAAGCTTCTTTTTCCCCTATAGCCCATTGTCTCCCCGTCTCTGTCAGTTTTCGGGAGGTATAAGCGCAAGGCTGAAAGTGCCCGTCAGTGTTTGTTTGAAGTAACACTGCCCCCACCGCTACATCACTAGCCTCAGCTTGAATGATAAATGGTGCATCCATGTCCGGGTGTTTCAAAATTGGTTCAGCTGCAAAGAGCTGCTTCAGTTTTTCGAATGCGGCCTGACATTCCATAGTCCATTTCAATGGCTCCCCCGGTTTGGGTTTGGCCTCCCCTTTTGACTTTAGGAGATTTGTAATGGGTAGCGCAATACTGGCGAAGGAGGGAATAAATTGACAATAAAAATTCGCAAATCCCAAGAAACTCTTCTCCTCCCAAATACCATGTCATCTCTCCCTCCCCGTTTCAATGGCAGCCGAAAGCAAGCAGCAAAGCAGAGGCTGACACCTTTGTTGCCAGTGTTCTATAGGGAGAACCAGATGGACAAGGACTGAGGCAAAACAGGTTTTGCAACAACAGCCCTTTATCAGGCTAACAGATAACAGATAACAAGAGGCAATTCCATAACCGGCAACAGAACACTTTCCGCTTTGACAGCTCTTTATATATGAGCTGTCAAACGGGCCAGCCAATCGCAATGTGCCATTCTCCTGCTCTGGCTGTCAAGAGTTTAGCCAATCAGGGGAGTCCATGCATGACCACGTTCTTGAAACCACAGACATAACAAGTCACATGTTAGATGTGGTTTCATTTTTAAATGTACCTTAGACTTTATTGCAGGAAATAGAATTTTTTAAATGTAAAATTCTAAAAGTAAAGCCAATCTCATGATGTCATAGGGTTAGGATTAACCTAATACCCTTTTGTGCACATCCCAGATTGTCCAGTTATTTGAATTCTGTAGAGCACCTGAAGTTAACATATGTGCCAAATGATAAAGTTGAAAATGAAGAAAGTTAAAACTCCTACCATTACATGATTACATTTATTTCTGTAAGCTGTCTGCAGTCACTGTGATTGAATTGGGCAGTCATATTCATTTTCTTAATAAATAAATAAATAACCATGATTTAGGTAAAGAAAAACCAGAGATTTCTTTCCCTTTTCATAGACAACATCTGAATTTCACACTAGTGTATTTAAAATAACTTAAATAGCTTAAAGATAAAGGCAAAGACATGTGTATATGTATAAATATTATTTTTGCAAAATTTATTTTTCCCTGTAAAAGATAAGAATCTCAGTGAGATTTCTTAACTATCTATTTATGTCAAATCTTATGGTGTGCATTTGCACATTTCCATGGAAACATTGTAGTTTATACAAAGCATATGAGAGTTCCTCCGGTTACCTGAATAACTAGATAAATGACCAAACTGTTGCAACAATATTAATTTTAATGCATTTTAGCAATGTGTTTAGTACATTTTGGCAAAAATGCATAACTGTAAATAAAATATATAATTGACAGGTATATAATAGCCATTTACGGCATGTTCAACTCCAGCCACTGTTATGCCCAAAATATCTTCTGTCTAAAAGAGGAGCCCAGTGATTCCAAAATGATGTTAAAAATAAGAATTGCTAGAAGACTACATTGACAAGACAAGGCACTGGATATCTTGATAGATGAGGAGAAAATATTTTTTTTCTAATAACTCTAGTACAGTACCGCATGTTGATGCAATTGATATCCAATTAATAAAAATGTTAGGATTCTTTTTTATATATATGCATGGGAATGATACTTAACAATCTAATATTATCAAAACTGGTGGCTTTGAGAGAACCTAGATTTCTGAACCTTACTCATTTTTTTTTGAAATAGGTTCCCCAAAGGGATGTGGGAGAATTTGTATTGGCTGAGAGTATGCCCAATTCTCTCTTCATTTGCTTGTGAAGATTATGTCCATGTTTGGGATAGTGCAGCGCAGCTAGCTGTCATTGTTCTCTCTCTCTTTATTTCTCTCCCCCCCCCCAGAACAACTAAGGGACATAAAATGATTTTCAATTATATTTCTAAATGAATTTGTAGCAACATGTTTTGACTTCTACACTACCTGCCTAAGCTCCTGGGGCAGCTTTTAATGGTCGGTTTCCTTTTGAACAAAGAGGCCAAGGTTGATACCCTTTTATTTGTATCTGGGGGAAACAAGCAAGGTATAGTTTATGACTCCTAACTAATAATTTGTGGTTCCTAAATAATTTTAATCTCTCCCATTAGAGTGCTGCTCAGTGCTACTTTGGCCCTTCCTGTTTCTAAGTGCCTGTTTTTTCTGCCAATGTTCAAGACTGCAGTGTATGAAAGAGCTCCTGCATCTTAATAATCTGCTTGCTTACTGCCAAAGGCATTTCTTAGGCAGAAATATATTTCAGAAATTACAAAAAAACCTCACAGCTCCTTTAATTTAATGCTTCTCTCATTGCTTTCCAACTGCTTAGATTGTTTTTATTCCTCCAAAATCTTGCAAAGTTTAATATTTTTATGCTAGTAAATCCACAAGCCTGCAATTCTGCAAAACATTTACTCTACCAAAAGTTCATTGAAACCAAGCAATGTAAACAATTGGGAAGCATGGGGCCACCAAGTTGTCCTTCTTTTAAATGACCAGCATGTTCAGACAGATGCCTTAATTACTGCATGTCATCTGATTCTTAAAAACCAACGGGAAATATTTCTCAGTGCAGGCTTAATAAACTGCATCATATGAATCCCAGATAGAAATAGACGAACAGCTTGTTATCAAGATAATTCATAGAAGTTATGATTTTAAGTGTGGTAATTATATGCCTGCAAAGTCACAACCCTTTTAGTAATGCGTGTTGTTCTATCCAGTTCCTACCACTCAGATGATTTTTATTTTTATTCATCAGACTTAATGAATCTGGGCTGTAAAATATTTGGAGGATCACCAGATGGCATTATTTATATCTTTGTTGCCATCTAGTGATAATCAGATTCTGCAGCTCAGACATGATATTTCTACATTAGCACAATTCTTCTATCTAGATGGGGGTACTAAACTTGGGCAAAGCCATTTGGCCATCTTTAACAACTCTTTTTCACAACCAGTCATTCACAGCTTTTAGAGATATGACTAACTTCCCTCAAATCTTATTGTTAGGTTTTGACACTGAGAAAACCAGAGAGCATGACAACATTTTCCCTGCGTGCCTAACTTTTATCAGGGAGGGAACTCACCTCAGTCCTTTGGGGGGCAATTGCAACTGATTCCCAACTTGGTTTGATTTGTACTGTGATTTTATGGTTCAGCACATTGTAAGCCATTGAAAGTTGGTTTGACGTTAGGCAGCAATTACACTTACACTAAAATAAGTTAAGCAATCAAAAGAAGTGCTGCCACCCAAAAGCCTTGTTAGAAATTCTCATCAGCTGATCCTCTTTCATGATGGAATTTCCCCATAGATTACTGGAAAGTAAACATCCTTCTTTGGCTTTGATAGAAGATATGATGTATCTCTTGTACATTAATATGTAGCCAATAGAGGGAGCAATTTGTCCATTGCTCCCATCCAACTCCCAAAGCTGATGTGATGGAATGTAATCCATTTCAGAGGAGCAAGAGACTATTCCTTTCAGATAGTTTATGTTGATAGAGAAAAAGGGTAAAGGTGGCTTCTATCTAAGAGTTCCCAGAGCACATGCTTCATGGAGACAGTTGTTTGCTTTAGTTTGTCAAGATTCTGTCTATGGGTAAGGAAGAATAAAGAATTCTGCTTAGAATTAGAAGAACCATGATGTATCTTTCATGGTTTTTGGAACCTGACAGCTGAGGACAGAAATTAATGAGGTCACAGGGTAGTTATAGATCATGAACGTTGTGGTCTTGTTTGTTTCCAGAGATATGTATAGGGTGTGGTCCAAAAAGTCAACATGGGAACCATGAAGGTACCTTAGAAACTGCATCTATGCACATAAAACAGTGGACCTTTGATTGCACCATCATGACCAGCATCTAAAAGAATGAAGCAGAGTCCTGATCCTGACAAAACCACTTTTATTAAATGAATGTGAATTCCTCTCATTCACGTTTAGCAAGGCCTGGCAAACAGTCTTTCAAAGGAGTAATCATGACTACAGACCTTTTCTATCTAGGAAAGCTGCCATGTAAATATTTTCCAAATGAGGTGCTGTGCAAGGAAAGACCGGGCACAGAGTCTCTGAGATTCACCAACAGATTTTCACACCCCTGAAATGAATCTAACAACTGAATGAATGAATTGTTTCCTGCAAAAACCCACTTCCCTTTCACTCCTCTTTTATTTTGTATGGGAGGGGGCAGTCACCTTCCACCTGTGACTTTGCTCCCAATTCAACCCTGATTTCTGAGTTGTTCTTTTCTTCTGGCAGTTCTGTGCATGCACACACTGGGAACAGGCTCTACCTCTTCCTCTGCCTCACTGCTTTCTAGCTTCGTAGGCACCTGATTACTGCCAGATGGTGTCGGCCCCATCTCTGCCTCTGATGCAGAGCCCTCGTCTGAGCCTTCTCCAGCCTCCAGGACTGGCCCATGCTCTGCGCCAACCTCCTCACTGTCCCACTCTGCTGCCAGCTCTGCTAGCTGCTGGCGGGCCACAACAGCATCCTGACATTTTTTTTTAACCACACTCTACAGATACCTCTGTAGGTTTGTGCACAATGGTGGGAATGTTGCATGGCTTCTGTTGGCATTATGAAGTCTGAAACTGTCTTTCCTCTCTCTGCATGCCATTACCTTTTCAGACTTTAGAACAGTCTCACATGTTGAACTTTTATTCAAGTCACCAACCGGGATGACTACAGGAATGATATGCAGTCTGAGTCTACTGCCCTGATGATGCTCAACACATTTCCTTGGGGAAGAGCTTGGCTTTCTTGTCATGAGCAATGCTAGCTGGAGGACACCTCACTATAAAATGGTTTTGAAAATAAGAGAAACAAGAGAAGTTGCAGGGAGCAAAAACTCTGTCTAGGCTGGAGGTGGGCCCCAGGGCCTCTGACTTCTACAAACTGGAGACATCATTTCAGGTATGAGGGAGGACACATTGCAATTGCAATGCAAGTCCTATAAAAAGCTTAGCAGCCTTTCCCCCTTCAAAAGAGCCCTCACCCCCAATAACAGTTTTTTTAAAAAATCACCTTTATTCAATATGCATCATTGTTCCGTTCATCATGTGCCTCCAAGCAGTTAAGGGTAGCCTCTGATTGACAGTAATTTGACCTCCAGTGGATGTGGGCTCAAATGAATGCTACCGTAGGTAACATCATCTCTAGTTTTGTATAATCCTGGAGGTGGAGGGATTCATCTCCTGTCTTCTGCCATGTATTAAATGAAGGGTTTCAAAATTCAACCTTATCTTCTTGCTGAATTCTGTAGCTTATAAACTATGCAAGCCTGGTTGATCTTGAATACTAGCAGTCACTTTTTTTTTGAAATAAACAGCATTGTAGAACATTGTGTCTTTATTTAGATGAGGGAAGAATAACATGATTTTCTTTCACCTAATAAAACCCCCAACAATTTAATGGACCTTGTTCCCTTCTCTGTCCCATGGAAATATTGATTCACAGTAGCTTGAACAGATGGAAATGTTACTGCTGCTTGGCAACAGTTCACATCTTGTCTCATTACTATTGTTTGACACACCAATAGGTTTTATAGGCAATTCCCATTTTTCCAACTCTTAACAAAATGCAAAATTTTAATAAATGGCATTCTTGGCTCTAATAGTACAGAACTGAAACAAATCTGGTGTCCTGGGAATGCTTATATTAAATGCTTTTTATATATTCCCTGAATGTTTTAATATTAACAGAAAATTTATTGAACATGAGGCATTTTATAATGTATGTTATTTTATTTCAGGATAGGGAAACAGTATGTATTAGAGAGCCAGTTTGGTGCATGATTACGGCATGAGACTAGAAATGGAGAGACTATGAGTGGATGATCTTGGCCAATCCCTCTATGGCAGCCCTTGGAAGGAGACAATGGCAAAACAATTCAATATTTTGCCAAGAAAACTGCAGGGACTTTCCAGGCAATGCCAGGAATAAAAATTGACATGAAGGCACACAAACAAACAATCTAGCTTTTAACAGCAATTAACAATATACAGTAGTACTAGACTGAATAAAAATAAAAAAAACCATTTTTCACACTTATTAGATAGCAAACCTGGATGTTCATTTTAGATTTAAAGCAGTCCATCTAAGTTGGGTGCACGGTTGCTTCTAGGTTTTCTCCTTCCATTCTATCTTACACACACACACACACACACACACACACACACACACACACACACCTAGCCATTACCTGTACCATGAAACTTATTTTCTTTTCTTTTATCTTGGTAAAAGTGTTAGCTAAGGCAAATATTGGTAATCATTGCTTTTTCTTCAAACAGATCACTGCAGTCATGGGGAGCAATCAAAATTATTAATTAACAGGAAAGAAGGAAGGAATCTTGATCTGCTTCAGAAGATGAGATTTTAGATATTTTTGAGATTCATTATAAAAGTAAGCATATACATTTTATGGATAAAACACACACAAATTATTATGAAATCTTAAATAAAATTTGAAAGCTTTCATTTAAATAAAAGTCTATATTTAGATTTCAGAATCAAAATGTCAATTCACTTTTTCTCTCTGGTTTATGAGAAGGATAGGAAGCACAGCCAGGACACTAACTCAGTTGGAAAAGTAACAATTTGTGTCTCCCCCCCCCCCAGTGGATATGATGAGAGGTCTGACCACTATTGGCTACATTGCAGGCATTTATATTATATTATTAATGTTATATCTGTATTAAAGCTGGACATTGGGTGATCCAGTTAACATTACAGTTCATTATTATTTTTCTTCTATGCCTTTTTATTTAGATTGGGAGCCTGATGATGAGTAAGTGGCTCAGGAAGTCTTTCTTTTCAACATCATCCCACCTTTTCCCCAGGAGCTCAAGGGGGCTTACATTTTATCGCTATAAGCTTCCATGATTTGCCATGGCTGGATGTCCCCAGTTCTAGTCTAACACCTTCACATCACAGCTAAGCATAAATCCTTTGGGTATAATAAAGATACAAAATTCAAATGAGAGGTTTCACACTGTAGCCAAATTCTGAATATTAATTTCAATCTAACACTCATTAACTCAGTCTGCATGTACAGGTAGCCCTTGCGTCATTTGGCAACTGTTGGCAGTTGCAACTGAGATGAAAAAGTAACTGTGACCAATCCTCACATTTATGACCTTTGCAGATCTGTAAAGCATTTCACCCAGAAACTGCTTTGTTTAATGACTGAGTCATTGGTCCCAACTGTGCTTGCTAAGCAAGGGTTACCTGTATCAGCTTTTACTCACTTTTCAAAATCTTTGACCAGTTCTAATTCTTAGTTCATACATACATGGGTCTATTTCTCCCTCTCCCCCTCTCTCCCTCTCCCTCCCTCTCCATTCCCTCCCTCTCTTCCCTCTCCCACACATACACACAGACACACACACACACACCTCTGAAGGAATCAGAGCAAACATGAGATTTCAACACCAATATGAAAGATCAGGATTTTCATCATGATACCATTATGTATGAGTTGTCACTTATCTTCACTGTTTATTCTGGATGCCCTTGAATGACCAGTGTGTGTGGGATGAGCCATCACAAGAACAGTGATAGAATTTTCATGCAAGTTGGGTTCATCATTTCCTCAAATGGTGATAAATGATAGCCTGAGTTGCCTTTGGGTTAGAGAGCTACAGAAATTTCATGTTGTTTGTTTTATTTTTAGCTTATGTAAGCAGAGCATAAAGTGGAGGCGGCTGGCAAAGACTGAGTTTCCAGTAGTCTCAAGGCACTTCCTGCCATATGAGCTAACGTATCAAGGTTGTTGACAGGTTTGAGACTTCTAAGCAAAATACAGCCAAGAGCACATAGAAACTTCCTTAGGCCTTTGCACATCTAAAGAGGAGTCCATATAAAGGGGGAATAGAGGCAAGACTTTAATGCACTTTATAAAAAAACACTTCTTCTTTTTCTCTTTTTATACTTTCACTGCTCAGACAGGAGGCATCTTCAACAAAATAGAATTCTTTACATAGAATTCTTTATTGACCAAGTGTGAGTGGACCACACAAGGAATTTGCCTCTGGTGCATAAGCTTTTAGTGTACATTTGAGCAACAAATGATAAGTCATTATCATACTCATAAAATACAATTATCATAAGTTATAAGATACAAACTCAGTGATAGTCATAGGACACCAAATAAGCAAACAATATACAATGCAGTCAAGAAAGCACTCAGACCCCTGCTCCACCTCTGTTTTTGACAGTCCTTTTCTATACGGTATAAATATAACAAGATCCAATAAATTCCTTTTTTGTTGTAGAAGTCCTAATTTGAGGTCCATTGACACTCTTGCTATAGAAATTGAAACACTCACCCATTGTCTAGGCATAAGGGAATCTCGAATTCTTTATTCATTTCTTAACATCTGCAGATCAAATTGATTTATTGATAACAAATATCTATGGAAATGAATAGCTTTTTATTTGTTTAGTTGCAAAGGATTTGACAAGTTCTAGTATCTCAGCTGCTGGTTCAAGCAATGTTGTTAAAAATGTTGTTAACTTCAAATGTTGCCATACCTGGTAGGGCTCCATCCTGCTACAACCAATGCTTGAATACAACTGAATAACAAGCAATTTTCTGGATTTCAGAGTTTGCCTACATCTAATTGGAAAAGTGGAAGGGCAGGAGAGGAAAGCTTGATTTATAATTTTCCTCTCTGGATGGTGATCCACTAATGTTCCTTCTGTATCTGCTGGAAGAAAACTCATTCTTGAGGGAAAAACAACTGAGGTGATTCCCAAGGTTGTTTTGGCCTCAAATAGAGATCAAAGATCTTTTCCGTAGTGTGTCATGTTTGATTTATGCCTGAATGTGAGAATTACTTCTATTGCATTCAAAGAAGGGAAAAACAGTTTTTTATGGTTATCAAATAATGCCATATATGTCTCAATCCCAAATTCATGTATTATGTTTCAGGCAGTGATGTGCGGTGAGGGTTATGGCTGGGGAGGCTGGTGATGTCATCAGGAAGGCGGGGAATGGGACCACGTGTGCAGCACACGTGGTCTCATTCTCCACCTTACTGAGTGAACATTAAGGGGACCGCGGCGTAGCATTGCTTCCTCCACTGGCACCAGTCCCTTCCGCCCCCCACTCCTTCAAGGTCTCCCACCAACCCAAAGCCCGATCCCCAGCTCCCTCGGGCAAGGTTTGAGCGGGGTGAATGGGAAAGCAACGAAAGGGGCTGCGCTTTCACCCCACTCAAGCTTTGCCGCCTGCAGCCACCGCCCGCCCTCGCTGCCCCTTTCGTTGCTTGCCCGCCCGCCTCTAAGGCACGCCAAAGCCTCCTTCATCCCCCCCAGCACGCGCCCTTTTTATTTCCTGCGACACCCCCCCCATTTCGGGAAAGCTTTCCCCATTGCCTGGGGAGTGAGGGGGGCGGCTCCTCTCCCCCCACTCCCTCCGTCCCTGCCTCTCTCCTCAGCCCCAAAGCTCCATCCGCGCAACTCACTTCCAAGGCGGTGGCTGCTCCATCCCGCTCCGGCTCTGGAAGCGACCGAAGATCAGGCTGCGTCGCCCGCTCGCTCGCCGGACTGCTTCGGCGCCATTCTGGCTACCTCCGTCCATCCGCGCCCGGGAGCTGCGGAGGCAGAAATGTTATCGGCCTCCCGATGACGAAAGCAAGCGACTGGTTCGTCATCCGGAGGCGCCGACAACATTTCTGCCTCCACAGCTCCCGGGCGCGGATGGACGGAGGTAGCCAGAATGGCGCCGAAGCAGTCCGGCGGGCGAACAAGCGAGCAAGCGAGGCAGCGAGATCTTCGGTCACTCGTCCACCGGACTGCCTCGGCGCCATTCTGGCTACCTCCGTCCATCCGCGCCCGGGAGCTTTGGAGGCAGAAATGTTGTTGGCGCCTCCGGATGACGAACCAGTCGCTTGCTTTCGTCATCGGGAGGCCGATAACATTTCTGCCTCCGCAGCTCCCGGGCGCGGATGGACGGAGGTAGCCAGAATGGCACCGAAGCAGTCCGGCGGGCGAACGAGTGAGCGAGCGAGGCAGCGAGATCTTCGGTCACTCGTCCACCGGACTGCCTCGGCGCCATTCTGGCTACCTCCGTCCGGCCGCGCCCGGGAGCTGTGGAGGCAGAAATGTTGTCGGCCTCCCGATGATGAAAGCAAGCGACTGGGTTCGTCATCCGGAAGCGCCGACAACATTTCTGCCTCCGCAGCTCCCGGGCACGGCCGGACGGATGTATATAATATTATATATATATAGTATATAATATTATATACTATTATTCCATGAAGAGAGGTGAGGCCCTGCCTCCCTTGCCTCCACTGACCGCACGTCACTGGTTTCAGGAAATACACAGACTTGCTCAAGTCCAAACTACTGTCTGTGGATCCATTCAACTCATATTCGAGGCATCTGTTTCAACCATTGGCTGTTGAACAAGCCACAGTAGCATAATTAATGCATAACATTAAGCCAAAGGTAGCATTAGAGGTACACAGAACTAGAACTAAGCATATGCAGCCTTGAACAAATATCAATGTCCCCTTCAAATGATCACTCAAAGATCCAGAAAGAGCTCTTTTCATGGGTGGGTACTTGATAGGGAAGTCTGGAAAAAAGGGAGAGCAGGTTTTCTGTTTTACCTTTATTTCTGTTAGATATTAGCATATATCGCTGTAAGTCTCCACTCAGGTCCGCTGCTAGGGCGGGAACTAGGGATCGTTCTGATGGACGAGAGGTGTACCCGATCCCTATAAAGGGGAACCCTCAGACCACACGCTAAGCTGGATCACTACTACTACTAATAAAGAGCTGTTAAGTCACTACTTGTCCGGAGTCTGTTCTCTCGTTGCCCGAATCTAACAATTTCCATCTATTAATCCTCATTCCTGAGCTAACCACAAATTATAAACTAGAATGGCTTGGTTTGTGGACAATTACAGAGCCTCCTGGGGCTGGGTTGGTTCAAAGCCCTGGGGCTAGAAGTCACCGGAATCAACGCCGTAGAGAACAGCAGCGCTGAACGGATATTTAAGGAGTTCGAGGATGTGTTCAGCCCTGGTCTCGGTAAGTATGTGGGTAAACCAATATCATTCAATCTAGACCCAAACGTGGCGCCAATCCGGCTCAAACCTAGAAGAGTGGCCTTTTGCGCTCCGTCCCAAGATTGATAAAGAGATTGATAAGCTCGTTGAACAAGGGATCCTTGAACCGGTGGATCACGCGCGTTGGGAAACCCCCATCATGACCCCAGTTGAACCAGATGGGTCAGTCCGCATCTGCGTGGACTATAAATGCACAATTAATGTCGCCCTACAACAGAGCGCATATCCCGTGCCTGTAGTCCAGCACCTATTGCACTTGTTGGGGCCAGGAAAAATATTTGCAAAATTAGACATGGCACAAGCGTATCAGCAGTTGCCTGTGGATAGCGCCACGGTGGAGGCCCAAACTATAGTGACGCACAGGGGGGCTTTCAAATGCAACCGGTTACAATTCGGCGTGAGCATCGCTCCAGGGCTATTCCAAAGCGTCATGGAACGGCTTTTACAGGGGATACCAGGAGTCATCCCTTATTTTGACGACATCTTGGTGTCGGCTGCAAACGAGGAGCAACTATTAAATGTGTTAGAACTGTTTTGGCCAGAATCAGAGAAAAGGGTCTCCGCCTCAAAAAAGAAAAATGCCAAATTAACGTGCCTAGCGTAGAATTCCTGGGATATCGAATCGATGGTTTGGGCATACACCCAACATCGAAGAAAATTAAGGCGATCCAGGACGCCCCCACACCACGGAATCAGACCGAGTTGCAGGCATTCCTCGGACTACTTAACTTCTACAGCGTTTTTCTGAGACAGAAAGCTACCGTTGCTGAGCCGCTACATCGACTCCTCACCAAGAACGTGAAATGGACATGGGGACGCTCCGAGGCAGCAGCTTTCGCCGCAGTCAAGCGCCTGCTCACGACCGACTCGCTACTCGTCCAATACAGCCAAACACTACCACTGGTATTGACCTGTGATGCATCCCCTTTCGGCGTCAGCGCAGTTCTCAGCCACAGAATGCCAAACGGGAACGAAGCACCCATAGCATTCTACTCAAGGACTTTATCATCGGCCGAAAGAAACTACAGCCAGATGGACAGGGAAGCGTTAGCCGCTGTGGCAGGAGTTAAACGTTTCCACGAGTATCTCTACGGCCGCGATTTTGAACTTATCACAGACCACAAACCACTGTTTGGTCTCTTGGCGGGAAACCGCCCCATACCGGTCTCACTCTCCCCGCGCATGACCAGGTGGACTGTTTTCCTGGCTGCGTATTCCTACAAACTGATTCATCGACCGGGTTCCACACTAGGGCACGCTGACGCACTCAGCCGTTGCCCACTTCCAGAACTATTAACAGACCCCACTCCCGAGATACCGGTTTTATTGATTGACTGTTTGGACTCAGGACCAGTTTCTTCTGTGGACGTTGCTAGGTTTTCTGTTAAGGACAATGTAATCAGACAAGTACAGACTTGGGTATGGAGGGGGTGGCCCAAGGGAAATGTGGGACCCAAATTCAAACTGTTTTGGTCAAAACGTGATGAACTGTCGGTCTTACAAGGTTGTTTATTGTGGGGGGATCGAGTTGTTATTCCATGCGCATTGCGGAGAAATGTTTTAGAAGTGTTACATGTTGGGCATCCGGGGATCGTAAGGATGAAAGCGTTAGCTAGGAGTTACGTTTGGTGGCCAAACATGGACAAAGAAATAGAGGAATGGGTAGCCACTTGTGATCCGTGCCAAGAGTCTAGACCAGCACCCCCTGAAGCGGCCGCCACAGAATGGGACAAACCAAAAGCACCCTGGTCGCGAATACACATTGATTTCGCAGGACCAGTCCAAGGGCAAACGTTTCTAATAGTTGTGGATGCATACTCCAAATGGTTGGAAGTAGTCCTAATGACTTCAATCACGGCAGAGGCAGTCATTAAGGTACTACGGCGACTTTTCGCCACTCACGGCCTGCCCGACCTCCTGGTCTCCGATTACGGGCCCCAATTCACGGCCATGCAATTTGAAACGTTCTTAGCAAGTCAGGGAATTTGGCATGCCCTTGTCGCGCCATTCCATCCAGCCTCGAACGGACAGGTGGAGAGAATGGTGCGATCTGCAAAAGAGGCCCTCGCTAGGATGGGCCCAGGTTATTGGCAAACACGAATTGACCATTACCTACTAATCCAGCATATTACCCCTAGCGCCACGACGGGTAGGAGCCCCGCTGAACTCCTCATGGGCCGCCGTCTACGGTCTCACCTGGACCGACTTCACCCAAATTACTCTGCCACATCGCCCCCAGACTCTACAAGCAAAATTCGGAGTTTTAGCATAGGGGATCCAGTATACGCCCACAACTATGCAGGGGGAACACTGTGGATGCCGGCAAGGGTAATTGGTATCACGGGTCCACGATCATATTTGCTGGAACTAGAAGACGGGAGAAATTGGAAAAGGCACATAGACCAACTCCGGGGTCGCCTGGCGCACTCCAACCTGCGATCCGCTAACGAGGACTATATCCCGTCGGGAAGTCAGCAACCCGAGAGCCCGAACACAGAGGATTACAGCACCCTGGAGCCTAGAATGGAACCGGAGATCAACGACGGATCGGGACAGCATCCGAACGAGGAAAGCCTTCCAACCCCCGACTGCGAAACGGAACAAGCAGAACAGGCCAATCTCACGCCCACTCCAACTCAACCCGAACTCCGACGATCCACCCGTGTAAGACAGAAACCGACATATTTAAAGGACTTTGTTGCTAACCGGAACACTCCATCTAAGAAGGGAGGGGTGTTAGATATTAGCATATATCGCTGTAAGTCTCCACTCAGGTCCGCCGCTAGGGCGGGAACTAGGGATCGTTCTGATGGACGAGAGGTGTACCCGATCCCTATAAAAGGGGAACCCTCAGACCACACGCTAAGCTGGATCATTACTACTACTAATAAAGAGCTGTTAAGTCACTACTTGTCCGGAGTCTGTTCTCTCGTTGCCCGAATCTAACAATTTCCATCTATTAATCCTCATTCCTGAGCTAACCACAAATTATAAACTAGAATGGCTTGGTTTGTGGACAATTCTTTGGAGTTCTCTGGAGTTTTTCCCCCCCAGAAATGGTTTGCATTGCCTGCTTCCTAGGTTTGAGAGAGAGAGTGACCGGCCCAAGGTTACTCAGCTAAGTCAAAACTAAAATTCATGGTCTCTAATTTCTAGCTTGAAGCCTTAAATACTATGCCAAACTGATTCCAAGCTAAAATCTACCCAATCAAAACCCAATAAATTTATAATCTCATCTATGTGTGTGAACTGATCTAAAGAAATGTCATGAATTTGAATAATATAAGCTGTAACAGCAATCGCTATGATCCTTAGGAAGAGAATAATTATTTATTAAAAGATTGGTACATTTTCAGCTGTTCAAGAACTAAAGATTGCATCTTTAATGGATAGCTGCAGTAAAAATGGAGGAGCCAAATGAACTGAGCTATTTACTTTTAAAAAAATGCTTGTCAAAGGTATGACTTCAAGTTACTGAGTGGCATTCCTGTATTCTATTAAAAAGTTACATTCTGTTAAAGAAAGCTTGAAGGTTGAGGACTGAGAAATAGATAAGTGGACTGGAAAATGTTGTTGCCATGGATATGAAATTCTCTTAATAACATCTTTGTGATTAACACAATACTGTAATTTTTGCATAGGGTATACTTTGGAAATAAAAGGTTCAATTTTTTTTCAAAGAAGTACATTCAGAGCTATGTAGTACAGCAAAAAACAATACTGCTCATTTTCCTCAACATATCTGGCCTCAGCCTGCTTTAGGCTAGTTATTTTAAACTACTATGGTGTAAAAGGAAAATCAAAAAGCAACTGCCAGACTATTGATGATTCTTTTTTCCTTGGTGAGTTTGGAACATTTAAGGGATATCTGTTAGATAGGGCAATGAGAAGGCAGACTCAGGCTTAACGCAACAACAGCTCTTTATTATAACAGTCAAGTATGTAAAATCCAGCAACTGTTCGGTCTGACAGCTCTCCTTTTATAGGGAGCTGTCAGACCTCTTAGCCAATCAGATTAAACCTCTGTTCCCGCTGGAACAGAGGACCAGAGTGGAAACTATGGTAGCTAGTGTTAATATCTAACAATATCTTTCATGACAGAAAATCTTCCAAGGTGTCATCTGTGGAAGCGATCCAACTATAATGCAAATTAGGGGTCCTTGATGCTCTCTGAGCTTGATTGTTTTATGGCAGATGTTTCATTACCCAAGCTAGGTAACATCATCAGGGCTAATGGGGATTAACCCTGATGGTGTAACCTTGTTTGGGTAATGAAACGTCTGCAAGAAAACAATTAAGCTGAGGGAGCACCAAGGACCCGTCCTTTCTACTCTGAGTTACAAATTTCTCCTTTATTAGTGTAATGCAAATTAAAGTTCCCATTTCAATGAATCAAATCAAATCAGGTTTATTATAGTCAAAGGCCAGAGAGCAGAACAAATCATTTCAATAAAGTAGATTTAAAATAGCAACTAAAATATTGAGGAAGAATCCAAAATTCATATCACATAAATGAAATCAGTTAAAATCAATATATACCTATAAATGTGTGATCATTTACAAGCACAAAACACACACACATATATTATATATACATACATTGATATATGTAGACACACACACACACACACATTTTTATTATTTTTAAATTCTTAATAATTAATACAGTTTTATCATCAAAATTAGCCAAGAAACTTATTTAATAGGATTTCATGATTTGATATATCTATCTAGTGCCATGATGGCAAACCTATGACATGCATGCCAGAAGTGGTACATGGAGCCGTGTTGTCTGGCATGTGCAGCGCCGCCTGTTCCTCTTCCGGGTTTCTGGTGCACATGGAAGCGTGACGATCAGCTGGCCTTTGTGCGTGCAGCAGTGCTGAAAACAGAAAGAGCAGGTCTTCCCTTTTCCGTTGTGTGCATGCACACCAGCCATCTGATTGTCAGGCATGCATGTGTGCCAGTAACTGGAAGAATAGCTGGCCAGCGCGCATGCGCACGCCAGAAACCGGAAGTTCATTTTCTGGCATGTGCATGCCCCCTGGGCAGCTCATCTTCTGGGTTGCGGTCCAGATGAGTGTGCACGCGCGCTCCTTTTTTGGGATTCTGTGCCAAAAAGGTTAGCCATCACTGATCTAGTGTATAAATAAATGTGCTTATAATAATAGTCACTAATTCTACTATAATGAAGTGTAAGTGAGTGCACATAAAAAATAGAGGTTATTGTGTAATAATTGTATGTACTTTGCAATATAAAAAATAAACATATTCTTACCAATTAATAATGAATTATTATTAATGACTGATGCTATTAAATAATTGTACACTTTGCATCAATAGTTCAAATTGTCCGTATTTACCCCCAAGACATAATATTTTCACTGATGTTGATGAATGGACAGAATTATGGGAAGTCAACAGATTTGTCTGGGAGTAGAAATGGGGCTGGATTCACTTTAAACATTGTTACAAAAATCCACTAGGTTAGTGTAGGAATAGAGGAAGGGTTACGAAAAGACATGTGCAGTAAAATGCCATGATCTCAGTAGCTGGTTACCTTCAATAGCTGTGAGCTCACCTAATTACCAGAACCAGATGTGGGAAGAGAGGAAAGGTTACGTACAGACATGTGCATTAAACGGCCATGATCTCAGTGACCAAGGACCTCAACTGTTTATTAGAACCAGGTAGTACCAGGAGATATGTGAAGCCTCTACTCTGGCTGGGATGGACTTAGATATTGACAAGTAAAATGTACCAATAAGATGCTGTTGCTACCCCTGCTTTTGCTTTGCTTGTTAAAACTGCATAAAAGCCAAATAAACTCTGCGTAAGGCAGACAGACATTTTGGACACCACTGCTGTGATGGATTTCTGAAACCTACAGGCTAGGGCCTCACTCTTTGGAGATAATGCAGTGAGTTTTCTTTCTAGTCTAGAGAAACAATACAAATCCTATAGAGCAGAATGGTCTCTCGTGTTTTTGCTGAAACTAGGGAATTTCATCTCATATACACAGTTATAATTATGTCCCTTCATGGCCTTTGAAGGAGATCCTGCTCAGAGGTTTCCACGAGAGGTTGCAAATGATGAAAGCAACATTGATGTGATATAACCTCTGCTTTTTGTGTTGACAGGTTTAGTGTTTCTCAGTCTGGGGATTAGTTAAGATTCCTGTGGAACTTTGTATCTTTCACCTTGCATTTAAGGCATTCAAAAGTGAAATTCTGTGATTTTTCTGGCATATTCAAAGGCCTTTTCTCTCAGAGCTCATTGGAACAGAATATCATAAACATGTTTATTATTATTGTGGTTGGTTGTGCAGCCAACCAGATGCTTAGATTATATTTGACACTTTTGTCCACCTATTAAGTTGTTCCCAAGGTCCTGGAATAGGTAGATGTTGCTGTTTAATAATATTAAAGTTATCATCACAAGATATAAGTTGTTCCAAGTATTATTATTTGTTAGAGCAGTATGTGGGCCTGGCTTCAGCCTCCCCTATTTCCCCCCTCTAAACCACAGTCTTTAGATTGAATTTTAAACTGGACCTGAATCAGACAGACTTTCCTGCCAAGAATGCCTTCAGATAGAAGGCTATTCACTGATTATCCTTGAACTAGAGAACTGCCCTCTGAAAAAGTTGGACACATGCCCAGCCTAATGGAAAGAAGAAACAAAATTATGGAAAACCTGCCTCCTGGAACAATTTATGTGGTGGAAAAATTAAGATGAAGAGTGGCTATGAACACATTTGTTCTATTAATGTTGTTGGTTTGTCCTTGGCAGAGAGAGACTAGCACAGACACAAATAGGGAAAGAAAATTTATGATTAAAGGTCTCCAGTGTGTAAAGATCAGCAAAACCAACAGCAGATTATTATCATTGCTGATATATCATATACAGTAGCACTTAGGTTGTTTAGCAGCCGAAACTGAAGAACAATTCAAAGACTGCTGTATGTAGTACATTAAAAAAAAATTAGTGGAACATTTCCACTGCCTCAACTATTAATTTCTTTAATTGCTTTAAATATGCTGTAGAATAAGCAAAAATGGTGAGATTCCTCACCAGTATTAACCCTATGCTCCAGCATCTAACTGTTCTATAAAGAAATCCAAAATCAAAATTGTCTAAAGAATTTAAGCAGAGTGTCAGATCTGAAGGATGGAAAGTTTCTAGCAGTTTGTCTTCCATCCTCTATTTGGTGTAATTCCTATTACTCCCGGCCAATATGCAAAGTTTGGAACATATTGTTAAGGAGCACATTTTCTAATCTGTGATTTTAAATGGTCATGGATGCTACAGCTAATCTCACGGGGCCCTCCTGCATGTCATTGAGAAATAAGCATAGTTTAGTTATTCTAGTCTGCTGCAATTAATGTCAAAAAAAGAGGGAAGCTCCATACCTTGATATAATTTGTTTCTCTAAATCATCACTATCCTTGTCCTTCATGGATTCATCTACCTAGTATACCATTAAGGAAAAAAAATCCTGACCCAACACTGAAGAGAATGCAAATAATTTTCTGAAGGTCATGTTTGAATTGTCTTTAGCTGTGGTGACTGTGAATGCTCACTACCCCCAAGAGCCCTGTAATAATGTACAGCTTTTATAGGACATTCAAGTAATTTCTTTGGTCTTATCCATTCACCTTTCTTTTATAATTCCTTCTTCTATTTACTTCAACCCTTCCTTTTTCTGAGTTCATCCCTTATTGAGTCCATCCCATTCCCAAAGAGAATAGTCAGACTTTATTTCCTCCAGGATTGAGTGATGTGTTTTTCTTTCAAGTTTATGCTACTGTTACTGTCTCCAAATATATAATTCAAAAGCATCTATCTTCTTTCTCTTGCCCTTTCTTCACCGTCCAGTTTTCACAGTTGTAAATTTCCCCTGAAAGGGCCATTGCTCTAACTATTCTGATCTTTCCTGTCTTTGAATTGTCCTTGTTCTTCAGGATCTTGTGTTTGGTTGCCTTCTTCCTTAGGATTTATCTTTTTTAGTTTTCCAGATGGTTCTTTGTGCCCCAGAAAACATAGCTATTAACACTTCATTTCCTTGCTTCCTTGCTGTGAAATGTTAAATTGATTAAGCAGGTTGGTTGACATTTCCTTTTCTTCTTAATATTCTACATTAATCCAGGTTTTTTACTTTGTATTTTATTTTCCTAATGAGTTTCTCTAAAGCATTTTTTAGCCAACAACATTTTTGTATATCCCAGTGTGTTAATATTTCAACCATTCACTTGCCATTTTTATAACATATATAAATTTAAAAGATATGGCAGTAATAGATATTCTTCATTCACCTCCCTTCCTTATTCAGATCCACTCTCCAAATCTGTTGTATACAACTAGCTTACAGTATTTTTCATAATGAAATATAAAACTCATTTGTTTAGAATAAATGGGTTAAAATATACACTTGAATATTTACATTAGCTATGTATACATAGAATTGTAATCGGTAAGAATTATATATTATACTTTGTTTCCCTTTTTTCTTTTTCTCTCTTCTTTTTCTTTTTCTTTTTATGCATTGCTTTGTTTTTGAGAATGTATGTACTTGCATCATAATTATCTTTGTGTGTTGTCATCTTTCTTTTGTTCTGTTATTATTCTAAAAGCACAATAAAATAAAAATACAATAGATTCTTGTTCATTGTAAATATTCCTAAAAAGAATCATCAGGGGTTCTGACTCATCCAGTCCTACATGCCTAGAAAGGGAAGCCTCAGCTCCCTTATCATGCCTCTCCTTTCAGCCTTACTAGTGACAATGTTCCTACCGGACCTTATGCTTCGTTCAGCATTATTTTCAGGGTCTTTGTTGCTCCTGAACCCACTACAGAATTGGCTAGATTGTGCAAACCATCCAACAAAGATATCACAACCAGAAACTCCTCTTGACATGTGCTAAGCTTGACCTATGCAAGACTGTATACCTCAGAGAATTTAAATAGAGCCACATTGGTTATATGCTATAGATTTGAGTTTCCTGTAAAATCTGTTTGAGATATCTAAACCACAATAATGATAGTGAATTCTTAGGGAAGCTGGGAAGCAGCCCCGTTTGCATTGACACCCCCCTCCTCCCCCACCCCAGTGATGTTGTTATGCCTTAATAGCACTATAGTTCTGGAAGTCCCTAATAAAATTCACAGTAGAACAATTGGTGTTTTTTTTTTTAGGCTCAATCAAAATATTATAAAGCAACAAACTATTGCATAAGGATTTTGTTGATCCTGCCTCAGAAGATGGCTGCACCAGGCTGACTTTGGCTGGTTTGAAAACTATGCAAGGTTGATCTTGGTTGGTATGTGGATTAGAAGCTACCAAGGAATTCCTTGGTTGTAGAGTAGATTGGGAAATCAACACAACTTTCCTGAAAAAGGAAACAGAAAACTAATTCTGTATTGCAGCCCAAAGGTTTTATAAGCTCCAATCAAAGGTATCTTTAGCGTTATATTGGTATTGATGAAAATATTGTCCAACTAATCTGTAATATTTAATAAGAGCCAACACAGCAATATGTTTATTTGCCTTTGATAAATTTTGGATGAAGCATAATGAAAAATTGGAACAATTATGTGGCAAACAAGTCCTAGAATCAATGGAACTAGTATGAATTTGAAGGAAGGGAAGGAAATAGGAGCATGACAGCAGTTCTTAAATGCTTTCTACTATCTACAAAGGTAGAACTAAATCCAATACAGGTAGTCCTTGACTTATGACAATTGAACCCAAAATTTATATTGCTAAGTGAAACATTTGTTAAGTGGGTTTGGCCCGATTTTATGATCTTTCTTGCTACAGTTGTTAAGGGAATCATTGTAGTTGTTAAGTTAGTAACATGATTGTAAAATGATTCTGCATTTCTCATTGACTTTTCTTGTCAGAAGCTCACAAAAGATGATCACATGTACCCAGGACACTGCAATTGTCATAAATATGAACCAGTTGCCAAGCATCTGAATTTTGATCACATGATCAAGGGGATGCTGCAATGGTTGCAAGTGTGAACAATGGTCATAAGTCACTTTTTTCATTGCCATTGTAACTTTGAACTTTGGTAAGTCTAGGACTACCTGTAGGCTAGTTATGGGACAGTTATCTTAATCGTTAGAGTGGTCTGAATACATTACATGGCCTAGAGTTCTCTTCAGACCTTCACGTGGAGACAATTAACCTTCAGTCAGAATAGAGGAGGCTCTGAGATGCCAGCTAGAGGTTGGTCATGATAGTTTTCAAGGTCTTCTTGATGTTTCTGTGCTGTCATCTTATGAAATTGTTGCCCTAAATCCCCTTAATGTTATTTTATTGCATCGCTACCCATGGTCTCAGTGAAGGCCTGGTACTGCTTCGAGTATCATGAAAGCTTCTGGTATTGTGATAGGATTTACTGAAAGTCCAGTGAGCCCAAACTTGGTTTTGTTCATGTTTTTCACTGAAAAAAAATCAGTTAAATGCCACATAAACATAACCTGTAAACATGCCGCATATTTTAGCTAAAGGCTTGATTGATTAGATTTCTTTTCTGGTATCTTCCAAAGGAGCAAACCCCAATGATAACTTGGCAACATACATTATTATAATGAGCAGTTTAAACAAAATCTTTACCATCTGTTCTGGTATTCAGCAAAGAGAGACTGATTTGCAGTTGAAAGAGAAATAGGAAGTCAGAATGAGGCTCCTCCACTTTATTCTTTAGAACGTTTTTAATGGTATTGAAACGGTGAACAAAGAACTAGAGGCCTTTTAATTATTGTTTCGAACTCACCAATTTCAGGAGCTGTTTTTGAAGGTCACTGCTTTTGTGATGGAAAACTATTGGAGACCTTGGAAACCAATTGCAATACATGTTTCCTTTCATATAATATATTTTTAATCAGCCCAGTGCAGGGATCTGCCGATACGTCTTGCTTGAGATTTAGTTTTTAGCCAATGTTGCTTCTCCAGTTATTTCCTCTATAATTGAGATAATGGTTTAATTCTCTTCTTAGAGAAGCTTGACAATGGCGACATTTCATTGCATCTCAAATGTCATGTTTCAAGTATTGCATTTCAATGTTTTCCCATTTTCCGTGTTTTGCAATGTTTGCTAAATAAGAATTTGACTTCTCTTAATTCATTTACAATTTCATTGCTAGCTTCTCCATGAAATTGTTGCTGGTGGCAACAAATAGTGTATGGCTTGCCATGCCTGTTCAGTTCCTTTTTTCCAAGCAGCCATTTTGATTTTTTGAAATATAACTTCCTTTCTAAATGTCTGTGGAGATTCTTAGTAATCCAGGTCATGGTTATCCCAAAGGTGCTTTCTTCTTCTTCTTAAGCTTCTTAGGTGAGAAGCAAAACATCTTCAAAGAAAAACCAGAAAGTCCAGTTGCCTCTTGAAAAAGCACCTTTGGGATAACCTTCTTCCATTCCCCCCCCCCCCCGTTGTGGGGTTTTTTTGGGGGGGGCATAACAATGGAAGCCTGTTAATTGAATATTTTCTCCACTGTTTTTCAATAATGTGCAACTGCATTGATTAAAATTTAAAGTTCAACCATCAGCTACTAGGGAAGCAATCAAACGGTGCAATAATTGGAGAAATAAGTTAAAAAGGTGCTACTTGTAACCAACAAGGAAGATTGTAACTCCTTCCAAGTGCAGGAAGGCTGGCTGTGTCCAATTAGATTGGATTTGTGCATTTTTCAAGTTTGGCAACTTTAAGATGTGTGAATTCAAGTCCCCAAATTCCCCAGCCAGCATGATGGTCCCTCTGTTAGTCAGACCTTATGCCACAAAAGGCTTTCGAAGTGATATTTGGCAACATGAATTGCAGTTGGAAGCCAACAAGTAGCCAGTACAGTTTGTGAAGTAGCAGGGATAGTTGTGTGTTCTATGACACACCCATGTCTGAGGTAATAGTTATAGCTGTCCTATGTAATATGTGTTACATTACTCCAATTGAGAGATGACTATCGGAAGGTCCTCCCAGTCCAGGAATAGGCACAAATGATTGGCACAATGAACCTGTGCATAAATCATAAAAAAGATCTCACTGGGGCTGAGATGGCTTTCAGTGTCAAGCATAGCAATGTATCATCATTTTCAAATTCAAATTCAAATTCAGTTTCAGTTTCAAGCTCTAGAACAATGTTCTGCTGCATTGCATTGTAAAGTCATAGTATTGGAACACTCTAATCGGACTGAAAGGCAGTAAAATAGGGTTCATTTGTAATAAATTGGTTGGAATGATGGACTTGACAATAGACAACCAAGAGTTAAATCCTCTCTCATCCATTAAATTCATGAATGACCTTGTAACAGAATAGCTTTTTCAACAAAACTATTCCAGCAGCTGATACCTCTTTGCACTCAGAGAGCAGTGTCAGATCCAAGTAATCAAAAGATAATATCTTAAAACACAGGTCCAAGCAACATTGTCCCTTGTCACATTGGTGTGTGTGTGTGTGTGTGTGTGTGTGTGTGTGTGTGTGTGTGTGTGATTTCCTGCCTGTAAAATTGATGCCTCTATTTTAATCAGCTAAATTTCTTCTGCCTTTTTTGTTGTTGAACAATTTGGATCAAATCTTCCTTAAAGCCTATTTTCTTCAGGCTGGTAACTATTTCATCCCTCTTTTCCAACTCTCTTTTGCATCTTTCATGAGGCTACTTACCTGAATTTCTCAATTCTTTCTCACACCACATCCCAAATGAGCTCGCCTTTGGCTAAATTTCCGGTGCTGGGTTTTTTCAATGCAGAATACCCCTTTCTCTCCCTCAAAAGCCCTGAACACAGTTCACAAGTGCCATCTGCTGGTACAAAGTATAAATTTGGGGGCTCTGAAGTTAGAGAGAAAAACATGGAAGTGAACTACTTTATACAGTGCATATAGGAACATGTACTGTTTACTGGTGAAATGTAACAATTCTTTATTAACCAGAAGTTTGGCAATTACTTCGACATTTCATTTGTCATCACATCTTAGCCAAGCAATTAGATCAGTCAGCCTAAAACTTATAGAGGCAACGGATCCACTTTCTCAGCATAAGGAATTTCTCACCCCATCATCTTTTTTGTTTTAAATAACTCTGCTTGACTGTCTCTTGATTCCAGCTTTTATAACCAAGGCCTTTGAACAAATGCTGCTATGTATTTTCACTAATTCTTGCTGATTTGTAAAACATTGTTAAGTATTATTTTGTTTTTGTTGTTTTGTAACCTGACTGCGAAAGTACTGCCTTTGAGCCCAACCAGCAGCTCAACTCTTCATTGTGGATATAGTATGGGAAGATTTTCAACTGAACATCTTTGTCTGGCTTAATGTAATTCAGTGCCTGAGCCATGGTGGTGCAGTGGTTAGAATGCAATATTGCAGGTTCACTCTACCGACTGTCAACTGGCTCAAATTTGAGTGAGCATTCCATTTTTCTGAGGTCGTTAAATGAGGACTCAGATTGCTGGGGCAATATGCTGATTCTGTAAACTGGTTAGAGAGGATTCAAAGCACTATGAAGAAGTATATAAGTCGAAGTGCTATTGGTATTGCTGTTCCTTGTAATTCTTCTTTCCTGCTCTAATGTTTTATATGAGGCTGAGCTTATGTTTCTATGTTCTATTGCCGTGATGGTGAACCTATGGCATACGTGCCACAGGTGGCATGCAGAGCCATTTGTTAGGGCATGCGAGGCGTTGCCTTGTCAGCTACAGCGCATGCGCGACTGGCTAACTGACTTCGGCCTTTAATTTCGGCCATTTTTCACCTTCCAGAGGCTTCCCTGAACCCTCCAGAGGGTGAAAAGCAACCCAATGCGCAAACCAGACGTTTAGGAATGGACTTCTGGTTTGCGCATTGGGCCATTTTTTGCCCTCCGGAGGGCCAAAAACGGCTCTACGTGCAAACCAGAAGTCTGTTCCCGAAATTCCAGGTTGCCTGTAGGCCCGTTTTTTCCCTCTGGAGTCTTCAGGAAAGCCTCCTGAAGGCTCTGGAGAGCCTCCGGGAGGGGGCAGGGGAGGCCGTTTTCGTCCTCCCCAGGCTCCTAGAAAGCCTCTGGAGCCTGGGGGGGCAAAAATGGGCCCATCGGGCACGCCAAAAGCAGAGGGAGGGTGGGGGTCGCACATGCTTGTGTGGGTGGGGGTCACGGGCATAGAATTATGGCTTTTGGCACGCAATGGGAAAAAGATTAGCCATCACGGCTCTATTGTCTACTGGGAAGTGTGTGGGCCATGTAGAATGGACTTTGTAATGCTCACAATATGGGTTTTGTTGTAATGTTGCACTAGCTAACTAACATGAATTTTCCTGTACTTTAATTTGCCTTATTTTTTTCTTTTAAATGTTAATGTTGGCCATAAACCTATTGTTATTGCCTAGCAATAAGAATATAAAAAGCCTATAAAAAGAATATAGAAACTAGGATCTTGCAGAAGTATTTTGTACATTGTAAATAAACATTTTTGAGCCCAGTGCTGGGATAGCACTTAGAATGTATCTTTATGTTTTTCCCTTGCAAATGTTATTTTACTTTTAAAATATAATCAAACCTTTATTGTCAATGCACAACATGTGTACAATGAAATTGAATGAGCCTCCCTTGGTGGCTCTCCGAAACACAAAATCCATCTGAAACTCACTCCATTATAACACCAGGAGCTCAAAGTCACAGCGTCTACACACGTCGCCATCTTGGATGGAATTATTTATAAGTTATAATAATTATAATTATTCAGAATACAATGCTTTTCGATCCTTATGCTTACATGTCATTGGATGTCTAATTTTTCATGATGCAATTGGACACATCCTTTATTCTAAACTAATCAACTTTTACTTTGAAGTCTCTTTGTTATGCAAACTACGAAGATAAATGCAAGTCAGGTTCCACGTTCCTTCCTCCAAAGGGAATCCTTTTTAACTGAAACATTTTAAATCATAAATTAAATAATCTTCCTTGTCTCAGTTGCCTATTTAGGGCCCAGCATATATGAGACTTACCGCAAGAAGTCATATAGGGCCATCAAATGAGAACACTTGTCATTTATAAATGAAGCTATTCCGGTGAAAGGTTTATTTCTGTATCTATCATGTAGATGAAATACTACTAAATGACCTACTTAATCAAATTTATTAAATCAATAAAAAGCAATGTTTGTACTACAACTGTTGAATTTATTTATGTATTTATTTTGCTGCCTATCTCTTTGCAAGATGATTTAAGGTACACAATGATTTTGTACACACAGGTCAGGGAAAGCTCTAACTCAAAATCTAACCACGGGGTCATCATCTGCGGATTATAATACTTATCATAACATAATGCTGATTACCTGCTTACTTCTTCCTAGTGGGTAACTCTTGTCTCCTGGTTGGGAAATGGACCTGTCAAGATTTTAAATGGAGCAGTTTGCCTACTGGTGGCCATGTTTGAAATTACTGGCATTGTACAGAGCGCTTTCATCTTGCTGACACTTCCCAGGTCCCTTGCATCTTTCCATATTTGTGGCATTTCCAGAATTTTCTTTAGAGTGTTCATCTTTACATTATACTCTTGACTTTCACGATTCAGGATTCAGTTGCTTCTTCATTTCTATTTTTTTTAATTCAGTGAGACTGTCAGGGTTCCAAATAGCATCCAAAAGTAAATCAGAGTCCAAGGCAAAGTATTGCTCAAAGTTCCAATTTATTAAGAGAGCCATGTTGGCACATCTGGGAAAACCTGAATCTGAAAGCTTCCTAGTCCCGTCCCCCCCAGTTGAAAGTTCAAGATCCTGCCCCCGCACCCACAAGTCCATCACATGGTCCAATCTTCCACTGCCATGCTGGCAGTTCCACCCATCCAGTTCTGGTCAAGTGCAGATGTACAAAGACAAAGGATGAACTTGGCTTTCTAGAAAGAATTTTGTTATGGCTACATCCCAACTAACTCTGTACAAACCCACCCACCCCTTCCATTTTCCCACAATAGAGAATGCATAGTAGAATAATAGAAAGTGTGGCAGGTCAAAGATCCAAAAGAAAAGATGGCTGTAGGCCTGACAGGGACTGGAAGCTGAAATTCTGTTTCAGAGGTGGTTATTCCATTCAGACTAAGCTCAAAGAGGTTATGACTCTGGAGCTGATAGAAGTCAGGGAGGGGAATATGCCTGTTGTGAGTTTTGAATTCAAATTCAAATACTTTATTTGGCCCAGTGTGATTAGACACACAAGGAATTTGTCTCCGGTGCTGAAGATCTCAGTGTATATTCAAAGCAACAGATTCATCATCATCATCAATCATTATCATCATCCTAAGAAAAGTATGAGCTAAGGAGGATAAATAATACTACAGCCATACTACATGGATAAATTCACATAGACATTAGACAGCACTGTGAGAATTAAGTGTTCAGCAGAGTGATGTCATGAGGGAAAAAACTTTGTGTCTAGTTGTTTTGGATGCCCTATAGCGACATCCCAATGAAAGAAGTTGAAACAGTTTATGTCCAGGACGTGAGGGGTCTGCAGATATCTTCTCAACCCTCCTTCTTTTTTTTTTTTTAATTGAAAAAGTTTTATTCAAACATATTTTCCCCCTTTAAGCCCCCCACCATACAGTATAAATCCCATACAGATACTATACCCCTCCCCTCCCCCCAACCCCCCCTAAAGAAAGGAAATTCAAATATTATACCAATTATTTTACCCCCTCCCCTCCCCTGTCTAAAAGTAGATTACTCATACACATATTGTACCCCCTCTCTTGGAATAATAATAACCCATCAATCCCTTCTTCTAAACTAATTTAACATATATAAATCATAATATAAATTTCTCTTAAAATAATATTTCATTAATCCCATCTTCTAGTATATTTATACATATATATTACCCCACCCTCCACCCTAACCCCCCCCACCTCCCACTCAACCCCCCCCCCCCGACTTCCACTATACACCACTCTAATGATTCCAAGCATCCCATGTATTATTTACTCTAATCAACTATCAGTCTAAACAATCTTAGCTAAAGGCTACATAATACCTCCTAGTCTGATACTTATTCTGTATATAATCAATCCATTTTGCCCATTCTTGTGTATAATTCTCCTGCTTCTGATCTTTTAAAAAAGCTGAAATTTTTGCCATTTCGGCGAACCCCGCCACTTTTCAACCCTCCTTCTGACCCACGGATTATACAGGTCTTCTATGGAAGGCTGGCTGGTTGCAATTGTTATTTCTACAGTCTTACAGTCCTATCTGTTGGAGCCAGTACCTATCCCATTCGGTTGCTGTACCAAACCAGACAGTATGGAAATACAAATTACAGACTCTGTAATTCCTCTGTAAAACTGTATCAATAGTTTCTAAGTAATTATCATCACTTGCAAAATCAATCTGTCTCTCGTTTCTGTGATACTGCTATAAAATCCTGCACCTTCTATGGCCCACGGACCATAAATTGTACCCAGTAAGATAGTGTAGCTATGCCCTAGCATATCCATTCTTGTTCTGTCACTTTTTATGAGAAGACTATTGATCCACTGGTATTCATTCATTCTTAGGGAAAACCCATTGATCCATTGGCATGATTTATTTCTGTTTGGCTTACTGGCCACTCCAATTGCTGATGACTCTGAATGTAACTCACATTTGTAAATCAGCTTAACAATCTAAGAGTATAAAATAAAATCAAAACTGTATCAATGTATATAAAAGTTGTTGCAGAATTGTTCCATTGTACTGTTGCAAAATGCAAGGAACACCTCTTGCCACTTGGTTATATAAAATCCAGATGGGAAAGAGGAAAAGACAGAATCAGAGAACTGAATTCAAGGATCAACACATTGGTGATTTTTTTTTGCTTCGAGATCTCCAGCACAGCACTTGAATTTCTACCTTCAGATGAAAGGCAAGTCAGTGGAGAATAGAAATAAAAAATTCTCTCTGTGCAACCAAAGGTTGAAGGGAAGGCAGAAGCAAATCTCTGATGCACACTCAAAGGTTTACGGGAAGCTTTTTGAAATGTTATGGAAGCAAGCCTGAACTAGGGACTGCTAAAGGACAAAAACAAAAAAGGAATGAAAAGAAATGGCTATAAGATGTCATGCTGAGATCACTTGTCATCCATCTCTTTATGCAAACAAAAAATTGCACCACCTCTCTCGGGAAACTTGAAGTCAGGAGCCCTGATGTACACGAAGAGGAGAAGTTTACCTACAGACCTTCTGCCCACTGACTGCCAAGTAGGGAAGACTGCCACCGTTCTTTTTGTTTTTATATATAAAGAAAAATAAAGAATTTGAAAGTATGAAAACATATTTGAAATGTGTGTTTTGAACTGAAAGGAGCTGTTCCAATCATACTGGAAGTGTTCAAAGTACACCAAAGGTGTTGTAGGCTCAAAACAATCTTGTTTCAAATTCTACTCAAACTCTTCCACAAACGTCTAAGAACATTTTCAGGGAGATAGAACTTGAACCTCAGAACATTTCAGAATTGAAAGGTTTTACATAGTTCTAAGGGAAAAATCGAACTTAAAAGAATCCTCCTAGTTAAGAACTCATATTTTTCATAATCAGTATTCCAGAGTCAGGAACAAATCACAATGGACTATCTTGAGACTCTGTTTGAGTTAGACTAGACCAGGGGTCCTCAAACTTTTTAAACAGAGGACCAATTCACGGTCCCTCAGATTGTTGGGGGGCCGGACCAGGTGGATGGGCATGGCTAGGTGGTCATGTGCCTGAGTGGGTGTGGCTATGTCATGTGACTAGGTAGGCATGGCCAATTTAACAGTCCATTAAACAATGCACATAAATTAACCTTTGTTTTGTTCCTGGGGATGGTGGTGTGTTATTTGCTTTTGTTTGCATGTTGCTCTTTTGGTTGACTTTTCCTTTTACTAGATCATTTTTTCAGTTGTTAGGAGTCTAGTGGTCTACTTCAGAAAACTCTGTTTTGCAGCAATTCTCAGTCCCAAGAAGCTTGAGAAATCTCTCTTCTGTCTCTCCCTTTTTTTCTCTTTCTCTCCCCGCCCCCCTTGTCTCTCTCTTCCTCTGTCTCTATCTTCTGGAGGTGGGGGGTGGGGTGGGGTGAAAAACAGGCACTTTTCACCCATCTGTACGCCCCATTTTTCATCTCCTCCACCTCCAGCAGCATTCTGCAGACCAAAATCTTTGGCCTTACCTTTCAGCTCCAGCCCACAGGGCTTGCGAAGTTAAGTCCTGCGCTCTGCCGAAGGGTGGGCAGGGTGATGTGGGCGAAGCAGCCTCGTGATCCTGCGCAGATCGGATTAATGGCTTTGGTGGGCCACATGTGGCCAACGAGCCATAGTTTGAGGACCCATGGACTAGACCAATAAATGAATGATGACCTTTGCACAAACTATCCAAGCAACATCTAAAGGTGGTGTTTTGTTCAAGCACTGTCAAAATTGCATCTTGTCATTTCCCAAATTATTTCTCCTTGCTTCTGTTCACATTTTCTTTCATTATTTCACATATTCATGAAGCTACCTTGCAGTTTTAAAAGAACAAACCAAAGAAAAAAAGAAAAGGGATAATAATGTCATTCTCATAAAGGCAAAGTTTTAGCCCTTCCTTGGTGGTATTTACTGCAGCTGCTAATTTGAAATCCTATTGTAAAAAAGGATCAATTTTCCCACTATAGTTTTATTTAAAAAATGGTTACTTGGGACATTTGCTAATTAATATTTTGATGCTGACATTCACAGTGCAGATTTGTTTTAACTTAATAATTTTTTAATTCTTAGATCTTTTGGATGGATGTATAATTGATTGAGTTAGATGCTTCAAGTACATTCAAAAGCAGAGATTGAGTAACTCACTATAAATTACTGAAATACTCATTAAAACAAAAAAGGTAATCCTTTTTTCATGTGCAGGTGGAAGGAAATGTTCTCTCCCTATATTCAAATTTTGACAGCAGTTGTATGATGCTTTGGCAGTTAAGATTAGCAACACTTGGCATGAAAACTATGCAGCTAGAAAAGACAGAAACCATATTTATTAGGAAAAAAGTGTTTATATTTTTATATATAAGTGAAAATAAATGAAACTTCATTGAACAGTGCAAGTGTCTTTCTTTCCCATTTCTATATACAGATAATAAAAATTCCCAAACTGGAACAACGTGCAATGTGAAACACATTATTTGAATATAACATATATACAAATTCTCATAGAGAAGTCATCTCAATATTCTATATATAATGTGGATGTTAAATATTACAGAAAACACATTATGCCTCCTTTAAATAATTAAAAACAGAAGGAGGGCTACTGCTACTATTTTTTTAAAGTCATGATTTGGTCTAGATTAAGACATTTACAGTTGAAGCAAATCTATTTTGAAGTTGAGAGGTACATCACTTCCCATGGCACAAATATATCTCTTTTGTACCAGTGTCATTTTCTAATAAGAAAATATGCAGTATTTTAAAATACCGGGGATTTACAGCATCCATTTAAAGAAAGAAGTGGGATGAATGTTCACACTATTAGGAACAGACTTTTTTTTAGAAAAAAAAAACTTAATTCTCTGAAGTTAGCATGCTTAAACATAATCAATGGACAAACCCAGTTTACTTTAAAAAGATTTCAATTAATTTCCAATGAAGATACTCTGGAGACCATTTGGCCTATAAAAGCATATGACTCCCAATTTGGAAGACCATATCTAAGAGAACACTTATTTCCATAAATGATTTTTTTTTTCTGATTTAAAGAGAGCTAGTACACAAGACAGTCTGCCATTTCTTTCCTACGGTAGTAATATAAGGACACACTCATCTGCAAAGTAACCTATTTCAGGCTATATTGGCCAAGATGCTATGAATATACCTATGCAAGAATTCATACTTTCTGCTGTCCCTCAAAGTCTCTTCTGCTTCAAAGAAACTTCTTTCGGAGGAGCAGCCTCCATTTTCTATTGGAAACCTTATGCTAATGAACAATCCTCTGTTCTTCTGTGCATGTTAGTAGACTATTGACTTCACTTATGCCATTTAGAACAGCAGAGGGAAGGCTGATGGTGTTTACTGCTTTCCATGCATGGATGGCCTCCAGGATTTTTGATGGATTGCTAGGTCCCAAATCAAAGAGTGCATATGCGGCTGCTAACTGGACACCCCAGGCCACATCTGGAAAAGATGGAAATATAACAATCAATAGTATCCTTGACCAAAGGGAATTATAAATCACTGCGGCAACATGCAACTATTAAAATAATATTGGTCCTACAACCAGGAGTTCAAAATAGGGTTATCCTATGACTTGTGGGACATTCAAGCCTGATGTGGAATGAGGTGATTCAGGAAAACCTTTTACTGGTTCACTGAAAATGGACATCTTGTAATTTGCAAGATCTTCAAGTCCAGTTTCCTTCTGAGAGCTGGCTCTCTAATATGCATGCTGGGAATTTAATGTGCTGGAAAGAATAGGGAGTTGTTCCAAAAACAGAACTTGGCACATTTTGTGGATATATCCATAGCACGGGAGTGTATATACACTTGACTCCAAGAAAGACAGTAAGGATCCCAACTGGATCAGAATACATAAAAGCAACTATAAACTGTAACTTATAACTCTTATAACTCTTGTACTTCTCGTAAGAAACTCCATTTGCAAAAACTGAAGTTAAATAAACAATAAATAAGTAGTTGGATCTTACTGGAAACAGAGGTGGGTGGAAAGCCCTTAAGCCCACTCCAGGTTAGAAAATATGAATTTTCCCAGATTTTAATAAGGTAAATCACATGCAGACTTCTATGTAAATATATATTTATTTTTAATGTGTTTGATTCTTTGCCTAGCTTTTTACAGTTAAAGCTCAGTCCCCATTTTTTGGAGAACCAAACCTATTGTTCCGTTGCTCTAAGCATTCTTCTCTAAGCCCAACATCCAATTGTGTTTCCTTTGTTGCTGTGTTTCCTAATTAAATACATACCAGTTTCAGCAGATATATTTGGTGTCACTTTGTATCCTGGGATAAGATGACTCAATATGCTTAAACTATCAGTTATTGACTTTAAATCACCTCTGTGCTTTTCAATTAGATTATTTTTGGTTTTCTTTTTTGAGTCCCTGCTTAGTGCTAGAGAGAAACATGGCAGCCTGAGCTGTCTTGTCTGGTTGGGGCAAACTTAGGGGATTGAGTAACACTCCCAAAGTAGTCTTCTGGGAATAACCAGCTGTTTGCTGCTGCTGGTGGTGGTTTCACTGTCCTCATTTGCATTTTCACTTTATTCTCTGTCAATTTATTTATCCAGCTTTCCATTTTTCTCCTTTCTACAACGTAGTTCAATTTCTTATTTTGATTAAAGATTTTTTTTCATTTCCCCACCCCAATGCCTCCCACTGCATTAACTTCTATTTCATTTTCTCTGCTGGCCTTTTTCTTGTCTTTTCCCATTTTGAACAGTGCCCTCCCTCCACCAAATTCTATGTCACTCTTTTTATAACGAACATTCTATATGCATTCATATTACAGGTAACAGTGGCATAATTTTCTGAGCAACACTACTGAACAGGAAATAAATAGACACAAACCACCCACCACCCTTGCTGCTTGCAACAGAGGGGAGATAAGAATCTAGCCCCAAAACAGGCTATGTGATTCTTGTGTAGCCCTACTGTTATATCCCAATCCAACTCATTTTCCGGCTCTCCTTACTTAAAGGAAAAAAGACTTACCGGAATGGCTGACAGACAATTCATTTTTGCTAACTACCATGCAATATAGAAGATTATTACCTTTTTCCTTTGCGTGCTGTAGAAAGACTCCAATAACAGAACTGATATTTTCCACAGCAGGAAAAAATCCTTCTCTCAAACCTATTTGTCCTAGATGACCTACAAAGTGTCAAAAGAAAGAAGTAAATGAGATTTATTTCTCAATTATCTGCTCAACCTGCCTCATAGTTGTACTGCTGTAGGTTGCAGTTGGGGGCTCATGTAACTGAATGGTTCCACATGGTACCTTAGATGAGATGCTGAAATGGTATTCTGTTAAAAAAAGTTCCATTTCCATGTTTTTTTTTCCTTGATAGTTTACAGCTCATAAAATGTTGATGTGGCCATGAGTCTACCAAGGAAAATTGGAGGGAAACAGTTTAATAGTGTACCAGTTATGCCATATAACACAGAAGACCTGTTGGGGGCCTATTTCTTTCTTTCTTTCTTTCTTTCTTTTCCTTTCATGACTGACCTACTTTGCCTTCCTCCTTGGATGTTTTCCTGAGCACATACTTCCTTTTTGGTGCTATGAAAGTCAGAGGCAAGAAAGGAGAGGAAAGAGACAAAAAAAATTGGCAGAAAGGACTTCTGGAAATGAGGGACTTTTTGCACTTAGTTTGCCTTTTTAAAAAAATAGAACTTTTGTTGGAAAGAAATGGAACATATCATGAATCAAACCTGAGCACGAACGCTGAGTTCACTCATCCTGGATATCCCTCAGTTCAATGAGAAAAACTTCTATCATCTTTGCATTATGTGGGGAATGGAAGTGTCAGTCTATAAATATACTTGTTGGGTGTGTCATGGAGCAATAAGGTGGAGAACGATGTGACTAAAAAAGGGGGGGGGCTTTATATATTCACTCTTTAGAATTTAAGGACCATCCTGTCATTATTAAAGATAGAAAAAAAGACTATTTATTCCTTAATACTAAGAAACTGTCTTAAGGTTATAGAAATCAGCATCACCTGCAGCTGATTACAATATTTCATCAGTTGGCCTAAGGAGGTGTAGTAGATAAAAGGGGAAAGTATCCAAGAGCCTGATATCTGCAGTGAAAACCCCACATGCTTACCAATCAGTCTCAGCACAGTGGCAATGATTATATTAGAAGAGGAGGAAATGCTTCCATTGCCATTCCTGTTCTTTATCCAATTATCCATGATTGGCCACAGCTCTTTGCTATGAAAGACAATTGAGAATTATAGGCACATTCTTGTTCAAAGCTAGCATGGTCTACCAAATTCTTCTGAAAGACCAAAAGCTTTTGCTTGAGATAATTTCAACTAATGCTAGTACGAAACAATAAGCCTTTCCCACCTTAGTTTTTTCCTTGCTGCCGTTAGGCATCTATTCTCTGCCGTACAGAGTCAAGAAAGCCTCTCTATTCCATTCCTTCCCTTAACATGCAATCAGTTACATTGGCTGATGTTCACACTGTTTGGGGGAAATAACGGTAGATAGTCTTCCATTGTTAGAATTGGGAAAGAGGAATTGAAGGGTTTACTTGAGCTCTGGAGTGAATTACTGAGGTACTCAATAAAGGGAAGATTCTTCCAAAGCCGGCTGGCTTCTTGGCTGCCATAGATGTAAAGTTGGCCATGGAGATAAGTGAATGGGGAATTCTGGGAGCTGAAGTCAACACATTTAAAAGCTGCTAAGTTTGAAAACATTGGTCTAGAGTGGTACTGTATATAGAAATATGAAATTAAACATGGTACCTTATGATATTATCATGGGTCCAGCACCACTTTTGATGTGAGCATAAGAGGTCAATAGCAAACACATATTGCCATGTATTCTCTTTCAGGTCTTCTCCATATTTTTCACTCAGCTGAAATTCCATTTGTGGACACAACTGTATTGCCCAAAGTAGACTGGAAATCATCATGCTAATATCTACTGGTGCACTCTAAGGGGAAAAAAGACAATAAAGCATGAATTTAGCTTAAATTAAATTTCTATGACAGAAAAATATATGGAAGTACTTTTGGGGAATTCTGATCCAGGAGATAAAAAATGCTTGTGTTTCCTTTGGAAAATATGTAAAAATCTCCCAACAAACAAACAACAAAAAAAAACTGTAAAAGAAGTAAATTAAGTATAACTGCTTAGAGATAACCGCTTTGGCAAAGATCAAATCTGCATTTCTAACTTGGGGGGGGGGGGGGGGGGATAAATCCATTCAGGTTACTTTTTAGAAACCAGCATTTGAACAGCAGATAATCAAAGAAGTATGCAACATGCCCTTTGTATCTTAAAAGATAAATCAAATGTGGTTCTGATCTTATATAATCACTAAGAAATCAATGTGGAATCTGCCCTTTCATTACACACAAAGAAAACATCAAATATTTGTACCTCTTCCCAATTGAGGTAGGTTTTCAGGCATTTCAACACATCTCCTTTTGCACGCTGTCTAGCTACTAACTGGATTGCTTTGTTGATCACACTTTCAGAGGAGAACACTTCACTCCATATGTTTGCAATAAACAATATCAACTGGTCAGACCGTGGGAAATCTGGAAGAGATAAAGAAAAATTAAAGCAAAAGGGGAAAAAAATGACTAGACCTCCCTTAGGCATAAAAGTTGCCTCACAGGGTTGTTGCTGTGAAGAAAAAAAACTGGGGGAGAAGTACTAGGTATATTTGTCATCTTTGGTTATATATAAAAGACGGGATAGAAATATTTAATAGTACAATAATGATACAAATGATACCTGCCACAAAATGGGGCAGTGCATCCTCTCTCTCTCAAAGAGAAATGGTTCTGCCCACATTGTTGGCAGTCAGCCTCCCCTACTTTCAATGATAATATAAAACTGAGAATTTAAAAGAGAACTGGGTAATCTGTAGCCATTAGTGCAATGGTTGTGATCTCGAAAGCATTCCAGATCAAATTGCTGATTTTTTTTAACAAACCCATTTTATTAAAACAAGGAATAAAGTGAGTTAAACTCTGCAACTATTTGAATCCTCTCCCCTATGATCATGAAATATTTTAATAAAGGCCAAAATTCCAGCTCCATCACCAGCAATTATCCCTATGGCAGTCAAAGCCTGAACATTCTTTTTATTTAAAAAATAAAACTCACCAAGGGTTGCTCACCCAGATTTGAATAATAAATAAAAGTAGGTGCCTGTTTGGACCTCTGAATGGCCACAAGAGTAGCTTCCCATAACAATCCAGCAGAAGAAAGGTAGGAAATTATTCCAACCTAATAGTTTGCAATTAAAGCAGGATCACAGACTGTTCCTGCCTGAAAAATATAGTTCAGGGTTGAGAATGTTTTAAATGAAGGCCAGTCAAATATTCTGAAGCAGTAAACTGGATGTTTGTGAGGGATAAAGTTTGTGTTATTCACAGGAGTTTTTTTAGTCTTCTGTCTCTAACTGAAATAGTTATCTAATTGGTTATGCTTCTGAATCTTCTAGATACGTGGTACTTTATAACAACATATAAACTGCAAGTTATACTATACCTTCCTTAAGTAGAGTGTAGCAGAAGAGACGTGCTTTTTCTAAGTCTCCAAGCTGATGGCATATTCCAACATAGATCCTGCAGAGGGACTGAATATAATTGTGGCCCAAGGATGTCTTCTGCTTTTTCAGTTTATTTAGAATAGTCTGTAAAGCTGGCTCAGCTAAGGACTATAAATGCAAAACATTATTTGCTTTTGAGTTTTAACAAGTGTCAACATAATGAGAAAGCAATAGTAAAATGAACAGATACAACAATGATCTTCAGAATTAGCAATTTATCAATACAGGAAATACAGGAATAAAGAAGAATAGCCTCAATGCTGAGAAAAGATACAGTTGCTATAACGAATTCTTGACAGATGCTACATAAATGTCCCCCTGTGCTCCTCAGCATTTTTTTCCTTTGAATCCAAAGCACTGCACTGTCCTTGTGTATATCTCATTAAATACATTACAGAAGAATCTATTGCTTGGACTTTTCTCCTGCCTTTTTACTTAGATCCAGGGTCAACTGAGTGAGAGCTATCTATGGTTATGTAAGGGTCTTAAATAAGCAGAATTTGCTAGTCCTCTTCTTTTGCTTCTATCAACTACAGTATCATGATTTTCAAATATACCGGTAGCAATTGGTGCTTCCTATTTCCATTTTCTCATGGCACTAAAGACGAAAAAGTATTTTCATTGAAAAGGTTCAAAGTTATATTTTGTATATTGCTGGAGGCAACTTTAAAATCATCCATTTGTGGAAAGACATCATCCATGTAAGTCAAGTGGCACTGAATCCATAAAATATCTGACACTGTACTGTAAATTTCACTATAATTCTCAAGAACTGCATCCTTTTCTTGAGTCAGTTTTAGGTCATCAATTATTTCCTTTCACGAATTGGTTAATAACTCTCTTAAAATGGTTACTTTTAAAAACTCCGTTATCACATTGATAGTATCATTGTAAAATGTTTTTTGAACAGTTGATTGACTAAGATATGTTAATTATACAGGAAAATCTGAGTTAAGTAGCAATTCAACAACACTTAGTTCCTATCAAGTCAACTGGTGTCCTAGTTCTACTTACATATTTTGCCACTATTTGATCCTTTAAAACCTTTACCTACAGCTCTCAGAAATTATGGCAAATAACTTACAAAAGGTGCTGTGATTTCCCAAAGGAGGGAAAAATCTGGGCAAACCTTAATTTAAGTTCAACGCACCTAAAAATACCCTAAGCCCTCAAAATGATTCCCCTGAAGTTTGGCCATGCCTACCTAGTGGCTATTATTGTATCATCTCCTATTCCCATTATGATCCTTAGTTCTAATTCTTGTTTTTATATCAAATGTTTGATTATAAAATATTAGCCCTTTCTGGATGATTTAGTTCAATTTTTATGCAATTTGTGCTGGACATGAATGGGATGGGATATATGAATAATGGATGGAAAAAGAGAGGTGGTTCTAGGGAAGGCCACATCTTAGCAGTATTGTATAAACATTATATGAAAAAGATTGATTGATATTTCACACTTCTTCACCATCCATCTTCCTCAGAGTGGGCTCTGGACAATTCATTGCCAAACATTTCCAGTTAGAAGTGATTTCTGCCTGGTGGATTGAAAAGGCACTGTTTTTCAGAAAAGACCAAGTTAAATTACAGTTCTGAAGAAGCTTCTTGGATGAGAAGCAAAATATCTTCAAGGAAAAACAAAGAAAGTCCAGTTGTCTCTTGGAAAAAAAGAACCTTTGGGATTCTCTAGAAAACCTTTCACTTATGCCTAATCACACAACTGTAGTCCTGCCACATAAATAATACGGAATTCATGCAAAATACATTCTAAAGATCTATATAGCAGCAAAAATTAAAAGTTAAACTAAACAAATTAAGATCTTTAAAACAGTAACACACACCAAGGTACTTGACCTTTAGATTATCCAGTAGAATTGCAAACAATAGGACAGGCCAACCTTTGATATATGTGATATAGCCAAAAGGAGGAGAAATATTCAAAGGAGGGATAAGGTTTTTTTAAGAAAAGCACTTTCTTTCTCTAACTGAAATTTACATGGATGCAAAGCTGAGCTGCGCAGCACTCTTCAAAGCACATTGGATTTATGGAGACATCTATCACTTCACTTCCAAAGAAGTATTGCTATTTCATTTTATAGTACTCAAAAAAGTACCCTAAGTGACAAACTAATGCTAATGTTGGGATTAGGACCTCAACCCATAGATTCTCTGAGATAGTAATGAGAGGAGAAATGTTGATTTAAGCAAAACCCCTAACCATCTATGTCTAATGGAGATTCTCAATTATCCAAGTCATAGTGGTCCGAAAGGTGCTTTGTCGAAAGCAAACTGGACTTTTTCCTTGAAGATGTTTTGCTTCTCATCCAAGAAGCTTCCTTGAAGAAATGTCTTCAAATAAAAACAAAGTCCAGCTGCCTTTTGAAAAAGCACCTTTGGGACCTAAATACTTACGCATAGTAGCTATGATTGATTTTAAAAAATCCATATTATTCACTGAAGCAATACTTATCTTTAGACAATTAGAAATCAATGACACATCATCAAAAGAACTCTTAAATGCCTCTTCTAACATGACTAAGTCTCAAAGTATTATTCCAGAAAGGTTTTTTTTTACTATTTCTTTTAATAAATGAAAACACACACACACACACACACACACACACACACACACACACACGATATAAAGCTGACCTTTTCAACAGCAAGTTCATAAACAACTTTTTTCTCTTCATCTCTCAATATTGGAACCTTTGATGTATTACCAACAAGAACACGGCTACGAATAACAGGCAACAGGTCAAAACAAGCTTCGGAAACTTTTTCCAATGCTACAGTCACAGCCGATGTATCAGGGTCCTCTGTTTTCTCCATTTCCAAAAGTGATTTTGAATTACAGTCATCTGTTGATTTAGTAGCATTCCCATTGTCCAGAGAGTCACCATCAGGAATGCACTGTAGGTCACCATCGGAGCGCTCTTCTGAGCAGGGGTTCAGTGTTGATGATCTGCTGCCCTCTAAACATGGTCTTTTGACGTTCTTTGGCATAGTCACAGATGGCAACTTCCTTTTCCCAGTCTCATTCACATTGGAGAGCAGTTTCTCTGGATCAGATTTAAATCTGATCCTTGTTTTCACAAAAGCAGTTGATGGGGAAGCAATTGCTTTAAATCCACTTATTTGATGGCTACCCTTTCCATCTAGAGAAGATGACCTATTAAACTGAATGTTACCTTTCAGGATATTGAGTGTTCTTGCCCGAGCAGATAATTCTGGATACATACTGTCCAAAATTTTCACTGAGTTTTCCTGAGGCACAGGTGGAACAGAATTGCTAGGTGTAGATGAAGGCAGTCTACCTGGAACAGGAAGGGCATGTTTAGGAGTGCTGGAACAAAACTGAAGAGGGGACGATAAAATTCTCTGACCTACTGACATTTCAGAGGGTGATAAAGTGGAAGATGATGATGAAGATGACGACGACTTGTGTTTTGAGATCTGTGACAGGGTTGACGTTAGAGGCGGGACTGGGGTTTTATGTAAAGGAGAAATCAGTTCATCAAGTGGAGATGGTAAGGAAGATTGGCTTGAAATTGATGCTACAGGGGAACTGCGCTGAACAGTTCTTGGAGGGGTAGCTAGTAAAGGTGGAAGTAATGGAGGTAATGGTGGGCCCATCTCTTGCATAATTTTTGTTAAAGTTTTTGGATAATACATAGTTCGTGTAGAAGTATCTACATTGGCTAGAATGGTTTCAGCTGGTAGGACAGACTGATTTTTCTTTTTTCTCTTACAGATAGGTATGGTCTGGAGATGGGTATCATCACTATCATTAATCTCTTCCTGTGCTTTAATTATGACAAAGTCTGAAGAGTTGAATATTTGTTCTACTCTATTCTTTGCAGAAGGAACTGGTGGTGCCAATTTTTCTGATAGCACTTTTTGTAGTTTATTATTAGAATTGGAAGACTCAGAGATAGGTGATATGGATGTCCTGTTGGTCTTAGATGCAATGCTTCCTTTATCATTATTTATATCATGAGCCTTGTTATGGGATGTATCACTGCCATCATCAATGTGACAAGCCATGATGTAACTGTGGTCTGTATCTGAGCTGGATTCCGAAGTGGAAACGCTCCTTTTTAATTCCATGTTGGACTTTTCTACAAGTAAATCAGAGTGGACTTCCCTATCGACAGGGTATTTTGTATGCAGTACAGCTGTATCATCATTAACATCTGGATCATTCATAAAGGACTTCCCAGAGATAGTTTTCTTGTTAGATAAATCCTGACTTGGCAATAAAGCAATTATTGAAGCATTTTCTTCTGTTTGCTTTTCTTCTAACTTTTCTATTGCAGAGGAGGGTTCTATTTTTAAGGTTGTATTCTCATTAGTGCAGGGCCATTCTGCTGCATATGAATGTTCCCATGTCTTTTCAATCCCTTCATTTACAGATGAGTCAGTGCAACCTACTTTAGCTTTTTTATCTTTTGAGCATTGCTCTATTGTGACCACAGGGAACACCTCATGTCTGTCACCATCAGAAGAAGTCGTACTGGGTGGAAGACTAGCTTCACTATTTTTGATTGGACAAGATATATCTCTGGACACTGCACATCCTGGGTGTATTTTTGTGCAATTCACTTTTCTTATTGGATAAAATTCTTCTTCTGATGAATCTGAGACAGAGGACTTCCCCATTGAAACAGAATTTTCTAACATACTTACTTCATCTATTCCTCTAGACCTTATTTCAGTACTGGATACAGTATCAGCGTCCCAAGCTGTTTTTTCATTGATATTTTTTACAGTATCATTTCTTGACCACATCTCTAAATTCTTATCCCTGGGAATAAGAAGTTCCCTATGACTCAGCAGCAATTTGTTTTCTGTATTAGTATCTGTGCTGTTAATATTGTTTGGACAATATTCATCAGAAGACAGCATTTCAGAGTTGTCTTTACTGCTACTTTTAAGAGTAACTGATGCCTGGGGCTTATTGAAAGTGCCATCATTTTTATCTTGTTCAAAATCAATTTTATCTTTCTTATTACTAGGATTGTGGTCATCCCAGTTTATATCTCTCAGAGTCAACATCTTATCTCCTTCTGATTCAATAGTTTTTGATTTTTTATTTTCCTTAGAATTATGTGGATCAGTGTGATCAGCATTTTCTTTGTCAGGAGAGGGAAAAGCAACATCCATAGATTCTATATTTGCCTCAGAATCACCTGTCATGACAGACAAGGCTGATTCAATTTCTCCATTTTTTCTCTGTGACGCATTTTGCATCGGTTGAACTCTATTATTGCTCATGTTCTGTGCTGAAGCTACTTCATTTGAAGCAGAACAATAATTCAGCCCTTTTTCTTCCATGGCATACTTTTTTGTATCAGGTAGTTCATTTATGATCATTGAGCTATTTTTTTCAAATTGTGAATCCCTATGCATCAAACTACGTGAATCTTTTTCACTTAATCCTACTTTAAGGGATTGTATAGTTCCCGCTTCAGTGAGTTTTCTTGATTCATAATTTATCTCCATAAGCCTCTTTCTTAGGGGATTTAAGTCTTCCATGTAACTGTTTAAACTACTCCCAATGCTTTCTACTTTGGACATGTTCGTAGGTGTAATGTTTGCATTTTCCACTTGTCCCACTTGAAAAGCATTTTCAGTGACATTGTGTACTTCAAGGGATACTTGACTTGCTTCAGTGAATCCCTCAGATTTTAACAATGAGTCTTCAGCAGTAGATGCTTGGGTTGATAACTTGTTGGTACTGCTTTTGCAAATTAATTCCTCTTGTGTTGATTTAATATATATATTTTCATCAAGTAACCGTTCTAATTGTAGATGTTTTTCCTTTGGTGTATCTTCTAACTTTGTCCCCTCACTAGTTCCATCAGACACATTTTTTCTGGACCTATAATTCATGGCTTCAATTATTTCACCGCCATGATATGATTGCTTCAAAGCCCTAGTTAATGTTGCAATATTTGTTGCAACCTCAGCTTGCTCATTCTTTCCATTTACCTTGCTTCCATTTTGCTGGTTGCCTATATCCACCACAGAATGAGGTTTGTTAGATGCTTCCAAAGAATTAAAGCTCTTTTCAATAGATTCGACACACATTATGCTGGCACCTGGTTGCTCAACTCTTTCACTAAGATTTGTTTCAGGGAGGAATTCACAATTACTGACATTCTTTTCCCCCTCTATTAATAGTTCATTATTTCTTTCAGCTGCCGCATTTTGTCCTTTTACTGTTATATGTTCAATTTGCTTTTCACAAAGTAGGCTTGCTTTTCCTGAGTAAGATTCTTTCTGGAGGTCCTCAAAAACACTCTCCATCACTCTTCCTTCTTTATCATTGGAAGGATCCTTCACATTTTTAGAAGTCACTGGTGTGTTTTCAGCAGTTGAAATAGGTTCTTTGGTTTGCTGTTCTTCACTGCCTTGGGGTCCTTGACTCCAATCATCTTTTGTTTCAATTAATCTTTTCTTTTCTTCCTTTTGAACGAAATCATTAGTCTCTTCCAGCACATCGCCAATGAAGATTTGACCTTTTGTTTCTATTTTGCTAATCATTTTTTCACTGAGTTTCTCTGTACTGGGAGATATTGTTTTAGGGGCTGTGTGCATTTGTTCAAAGTCAGACTCTTTATTTTGGTGTTTTTCTTCAGTCTTTGATTTAGTATCGTTCTCATGAAGGTACTCTGATGTTCTGAGCATAGAGTCAGATGACAGCACCGATTCTTCATTTTCTAATTTTTGGGATCTTTCATGTGATTCCTGTAGATGAGTCTTTACACTGTTGTTTTTTAAAACTTGTGAGCAAAATTCTGTCAGATGCAAAGTTTCAGATGCTGGTTTGTCCTCATCATATTCTTCTATAATATTTTCTAGTGTTTGTGCATTCTGCTCCATTTCATCATCACTGGAGTCTGTGATCTCTCCAAATAAAGTGTCCTTAAAAGAGAAAAATGTAAATATTAATGTATTAATTAATAATGCATATAGTTGTTACAAAAATTAGCCTGAAAAATATATTGCTTAAATATCAGAAATGCTTTTGTATTCTGGTCTGATATTGCACTGGAACAGGCTTATTTCATCCGGAATATTGTGCCCAAAGTACTTTAAATCATTTCTGATGAACATCATTTTATTTTGGAAAATATGATTTTCCAAATATATATTATTCTGCCTTCAGAATAACATAATATAGAAGAATTTCAGCAGAGTCCATAGAGAAAAGGAGCATTCTGGAGTTCTCTGGAACAATCTGATCACATGTGAACAAATTTTGTTCAGATAGTTGCAAATGTTATAACTGAAATATATTCTGCTCCACATGCACTGATTCTGTTGTATCAATTTCATCACTATCTCTACAGAAAAAAAATCTATTAAAATTCTGAAATTCTTATCTTTGAAAGAGCCCCCCCCCCCCCCCCCCCCAAAAAAAAAAGGAAGAAAGAAATTCAGTCTTGAAACTTATAAAGCTTCTTTACCAGAAATAACTGCTGACTAGAAGATCATCACAGACATCAATGTCTTTTTCATGTTACTTTTGGCCAAAAAATTACCTCCAGCCAGAACAGTTGACATAATTTCTGAAGTTAAATAAGTAAAATATTTAATTTTAATCCCCTTTTGGAACTTACTGGAGTAGTAGCAGGTGAAAACTGTATGGGTGACAGAAGAGGAGGAAGAGGCCTAATCCATTTCAAAACATCTCGCAGACTTTCACCAAACTCTTCCTGCTCTTTGTTGAGAAGATCCATGTTATTTGTTGCAAAATCTTCCTCAGCAAAACCTTCTAGGCACCTGTCTTCATCAGAAATAGCACTGTTGTTCGTTTTAGTAGTCTCTGTAAATTTGTTTTCTATCCGGTGACTATTTCCAGCAATGTTTTTGTCCACCTGTATCTTCAGTGACGTTGGAGAAGGTCGTATTGTAGAGGGCTCTGATAGCCATGCTCTTTCAGATTTCTTCACTTTTTCAGGATTTTGCCCTCTTTCTATAAGACAAAAATAATAATAATTCTTCGATGTATTTTATTTCCATTCCCTGGAAGTTTAGGATAGCAAAAATATACTTTTCAAAATGATTTGTGCCAGTTGTTAGACGTTAGCCAAAACACATTTCCCTTCCCTTCCCCTTCGAATTCCAAGAGGGAATTATATATAGGAGTAGATTAGTAGATTCCCCCTATAGGGGAAAACATTCCTGTGATGTCTCCAAATAAACTCTTTGATTTTTCACAAGTTACTCTTGTGAAGAAAAATGAAAGGACTGCCCACTTCTCCCATCCTGGGGAGCTGTTGCACGCGTTAATATGCGCACACCTTAATATGTTGCACGCATTAATATGCGCACACCTTAAGCTATTGCAGTATACCAGCTGACGTGTAAGCATCCTTCCTTTGAGCAAAGAGGCATTTCTGACCATAAACAAAATAAAATTTCATTTCTGCAGAGATTGAGCCTGAGGATTACAATATTATTATCTCTACTCCAGTTTTGTCTCCGTAAATCAAAAGAACTCCAACCAAGTAGGACGGAATCCTTATATATGATTGTTGCTCTTGAAGGAAGTGAGTATAAGTGCTGATATTGCTCAAGCATTGATAGCTATGGGGGCATGTATGGCATGTTCAAAGAATATCTTGGCATAATTCCACATTCGTAAGGGAGGGTGGCCATGTTGTCTAACTGTTTATCTCTGCTTTTCTCTTTCAGACAAAGATACACAGAGGAACAGATTACAATGCTATCAGACACAGATACACAAGGTTGGCACACAATAAAAGACTGACAGCAAATACATAGAAAGAATAAAACAGAAAGGTGAGTAGGTTGGAGAGAAAGAAGGGAAGACAGAAGAAGGGCAGACATAGGCAAAAAACCCCGATAAACAAATGTACAAGTGAATAGGAAGAATATTGCATTTCAATCTTTCAGTCTAAGCTGTGTGTGAGTTAGGAAGCTATATAGGTTTTTTTAATTAATACTAAATAAATTTATAAATTACTTACTTATCTTTCTATGTGTTTCTGAAGGAGCAAGAAATCCAGCAATTAGAAGGGGGGGGAGCATGAATGTTACTTATTTTTATTAAAATATGAGAAGTTTTTTTAAAAAAATATTTTAAATTTCCTTTAAAGCACTGGTACTTGATCTCACCTATTGCGTGCTCACATTTGTTGATCTGCTTTTTTCCTGTAGAGTTTTCTATACACTGCCAGAGTTCTTCCAACAGAAATTTAATTTTTTCTGTAAAATAAATCCACATCATTATAATGTTTACATTTAGTTTGATGTGCTGGGACATGGCATATATGCAATCCAAGACACTGATAAAAAGAAAAATTCAGGTGGATACTTGTGTTGTAGCTCTAAACAAAAACATGAAGCCTATCGCCACAATGTTAAGATATACAGTACATACACCAAACAAGGGGCATATGTGTAGAATATACACAATTCAGAAAGCTAATTTTTAGCAAAGTTTGAAGAAAAACGTGTTGGTCATTCTAAAGTATAACACATTAACAAAAAGAATGGAAAATCACAGATATCCTGGACCCCACTGAGTTCTTTCTACTGAACTGTCTTTCATATATAATTGATAGAGATATAAAAATCATTGTCACAAATAAAATATTGTTTTTCTTTTATACAGTTTAATTAGCAATGAAGATGGTATAAGAAATAAGAGATTTCCAGTAGCATCATGGAACACAGATCTATGTTTACATAATACATAATTAGAGATCCTAGATAGTCCAAAATAGATATCAAAATGAATATTTAAACACAAAATGGAATCAGAATTCAATTATACATATGTATATAAATATGTATTCCTGTATATATTTTGATTTTATCTACCGTATTTTTCGGAGTATAAGACGCACCTTTTCCCTCAAAAAAGAGGCTGAAAATCTGGGTGCATCTTACACTGAATACAGCATTTTTTGCCTCTCAAAACGCCACCCCCTTCACCAAAATGGCTGTGCCTTGCAGAGTGCTTCTGGGGGCTGGGGAGGGCAGAAATGAGCGAAAAACAGGCCGTTTTTTGCTCATTTTTGCCCTCCCCAGAGCACTCTACAAGCCACCTAAAGGTTATTCATGCCCTTTTTTGGAAAAAAAATGGGCCAGTTTTTGTGAAAAACGGGCTGTTTTGGGGTTTGCCAAGTGCAAAAACTTTTTTTAAAAATTTACCTCTTCAAAAACTTGGCGCGTCTTATACTCCAAAAAATACAATAAGTGTTAAGTCATAAGGCTCTTTTTCCTTCTCTACAAGTCTTCTGGGTTTTGCACCTCCTTGGAGAATTCAGGCCATTGGTATGATAAACAATATCAAGAAGTCAAGCACGTCAATTTAAATTGCATCATTTCCTTGTAATTCGAGCTAGTCCCTTCATTAACTAAATAATGAATCCAGAAATAAAATAAAATATAATTTTTAACCTGATTTTTTTCTTAGCATTCAAATTACTTTGTTCTATACTACCTGCATATAAAAAATACATAATTTAAACCATATCACCTGGGATAAGGGAAAAAAAGATCACTTTAAGTTGACCAAGCAGGAAAGCATTTGAGAAAACACCTTTTCCTTCATTTTCCCCCTCAGATATTATCATGTGCATAAAATATACTTGTTTTGGTAGATGAGCTGGGAGAAAGTTTTAAAAAACTACCAGCGTTTACATGTTTGCTTTCAAGGGTAATGATTTGTACTTATAAATGGTAAATTTATCCTTAAATAGTTTTAATTAATTCTATAGCTTGCTGCCTCTCGCAGACATTTTTTTTATTGTGTTAAATTCAAACAGAGAAGATTCAGCCTAGAGATGTCCAATCTTCACATTGTCACTTGTTAATAATCTCAAATAAATGATTTTGTGGGCAAAGTTGATAGGACCAATGATTTCATTCCTAAAATACCAAATAATTTCTATCTGTCACTTCCTTACATTCTTCCTTCCCAAATTTCTCCACTTGCTTCATAACCAATCTCAGAAATTTGCTCTTTTGCAATGCTTGCTACTTACTGTATTTTCTAGTTTTCTACCATCACACTGGGTTCACCCCCCTCCCCCCCCAAATGGGGTAAAGTATTGAGTCCTCTTTCTATTCCAATGCTTTTAACTCTTTATTATCTTCACAATCTGTACATTTCTGCTCTGGCGTTTAGGTGAACAGAGAGACAGCCTCTTTATTCTGCATCTCACTCTCAATGTCTATGGAGCTTGTCAGTCATCCAGGTCATGCCTGTCCCAAAAGGGCTCTTTCAAGAGGCAACTGGACTTTCTTGTTTTTCTTTGAAGACATTTCGCTTTTCATCCAGGAAGCTTCTTCAGAAATTAAAGACATTTCTTCCTCATCCAAGAAACTGAAGAAGCTTCTTGGATGAGAAGCGAAATGTCTTCAAAGAAAAACAAGAAAGTCCAGTTGCCTCTTGAAAAAACACCTTTGGGACTCACCCTCAATGTTTCATTGATTTTAACACTGTGGTGGAACACATAATAAGTATTACGTCAAAAAAATCTTTTGCAGCCTTTGGAAAATCTCCAATTTGTGGTCCCCCTGCAAAGAATGAACCTGGTTCCCATGATAAAGAGAACCACTACATCATCATAGATTAGGTGATTTCCACTGGGTCATCAGGAGAACCAGTGACTTTGAAATGTGGAAGGGAAAACCGTAGCATTCACATTGTGGATCAGAAAGATTTGTCTTCTGGGAACTGAGCATATCATCTCTATGTATGTATAATTTCATCATGTCTGTGATAAAGAGACTGTGTCCTAAATAAGGGGGTAAGTGTCTAGAGTTCCTAGATACATAGTCATACCCAACTGAAACCTGACAATCCATACATAACAAAGCATCAGAGCCTTCTACTGAATAAGCCAACTATTCGTTACCAAAGAACAGAAGAATAATCAACGGCAATATATGCAAGACTTACATATACCAACCTTTGTCCACATTTGCTACTAAATTCTCACTCTCACTCTGAGTCTCTGCATTTTTCAACACTGAGAAGAAAGAGAACCAGCTATATCAGATTAAAAATTAAACTGTGAATCAAAATAAAATATTTTCTCCCCCACCCGAAAGAGATATAAATCATGAAGTCACCTTTCTTTTGCTTTCTGTTAGGGAAGCAATCAATCTTTTCCTATTAACCAAAAAGAAGAACACTTTAAATTAATGAATGTACACAATCTGCATTAGTGACACTAAAAAGATGTCTGATTTTGTTTTCCTGTTCACTACTAAAAACATCAAAGTTGTCAGCTTCCAGATGCCTTTGAAATGTACTTCTCAGAAGTTCCACCAGAATGTCAATAAGTTATGCGGAGAAGGAATTTTGGGAGTTGTAATCACAACATATCTGAGCAACATCGTGTTCAAGAATGCTACTTTACATGCATAACATCAAATTCGAAACATCCAGTTTAGAACAATTTATTCTTACAATTGTTAAATAGTTAAACAGTAGTCTTTGCTTCTACCTTCCTCTAGCTTGACATGTATTTTGCCTCTTTCTTTGCCCATTCAAAGTTAAGTCAAATGTTCTGTGGTTGGGGCAAACCTCTCCCCTCTATGCACACAAAGATACCATGCATCCTGGATATTTTTCAAATATTATCATTATCATTTCAGTTAGTTGGAATAAACATCATTTCTGCAGATGCCATTTCTGTTGCCACACTGAAGAAGCTATAAATCAAACAGTTCAGTTCTGCAGTTTCAGTCTCCTTTTTGCATTAGTAAACTTATCAAAATAATAGGCATGTCTTATATAAACGTGAGGAGCAATGGAAGGTGTCTTTCAGTTGTGGGAATTGTGCCCAAGAGAGCACAAGACCTTCTTATGTCTCAAATGACTCCTGACGATATTCATTCCTTATCTTAGAACACATTAAATACCCCCGTGATGTAATAGATGACTACTTACAACTTAACAATACTACAAACTTTAGTCTTTTTTAAAAGGAAAAACTGTATATGAACATTATTGCTTTAAAAAGTTACCTGTGCTTTCTTCAATTCCTTCTCAAGTACTTTCTTCTCTGCTTTCAGTTGTTTAAATTCCTGAGTGTGCTTTGCTGCAGCTTCTTCATTTAAAGAAACAAAGTAATAAAAATGCATTAAACAACACAGATAGCTTTCAAAGGTATGGCAAGAATCTATCAGTGCACTTGGATGTTAGTACCTTTCTGTTTGGTTTAGCCTTCTAATATTTATTCAGGGTTTGCAACACTGAGCTCTGTACCAGTATGTATTTCATTAGGATTTCATCACACTGGATGTGTGTACAGTTTTGCTTTGTTAGAGTCATAGTAAAACATGAACAGCAGACACCAGTTCCACAGCTTTTCTCTAAATGTATACACAAAAAACCTTATGTGCTTGGAGTGTCTTTTTGGTGGTCTCACAAACCAAAATGATTCTTAGTGAATAAGAGTATTTGAAAGAAAATGCTTTCATATAGTAAGTTATATGATAAATATACAAAATGCATATCCAGAATGATGCTTCTTATACATCAGTACTTTCTCAATGTTTCTTGACAGACTATAAAATGCAAATATTGGTCGTAATGATTCTACTATATACTGTAGTTTCAGGATGCAATATATAGATTCACATTTCTGTAGAACTTATTCAGGTTCGTCATCGTCTAATCAAATTCATTAAAATATAACTCAAATATGCAAATATATTCTGATCACAATTGGCAACGGCAACTCCGTTGTTAAGTGATGTAGTTGTAAAGCAAGCATCATGTGACTGGGCCATTTAATGGCTGGCCGTGATTGATAAGCAAATCACTGCAGCCATTAAATGCAATCTCATGTAACTATGATCTGTGAATTCCTGCTGGTTTCCCCAATGCTTATTGGAAGCCAGCTGTGACGGTTACCAAGTGCCTGAATTGCAATCACCTGACCACGGGGACATGACAATGGCCACAAGTTTAAGGACTGGTCATAAAACTTCCTTTTTCAGCACAGTCATAAATTACAATGGCTAAATGAGCAGTCAGTAAGCAAGAACTACCTGTATTAAGGCAATTGTAAGCTAGATGTCCAATCTCAAGTACTCTGCGGTTTCTCAACAGCATAAATGGAATTTGATAATTAAACAGTTTTCTCCTTAATTTTCAAGCAGATATGTATAGAATTGCATTGAGAGACTCAGTGAATAGGAGCTTAATTATAAGTAAATGGATCTAGAACTTGGTGTTAATGTTTGCTGACATGTACACAAAATTAATTACTAACAATTATTAATTTCAGTTCTGCAAATATTGCAATCTGTTTCCACATAAAAGTAATGACGCTTTCCAAATATGTATCAGAAAAAAAGCAGTTAGATTCTTGCATTCGTGGACTCTGTACCTCTACTGGATCACCACGGATAATCCAATTTGACATTACTGAGCACAGTGGCTTGGCTGAACCACACAAGACGTTTTCAACCCAGAAACCTTATTCCACCCTATCTGTTTGGGCATTTCCTTGGCAGTTCCTGCTGCTGCCAAGGGCTCCATCACCTGATCTCCTACTCTTAAACCCAATGGGTTATCACAACCAGTTTTGATGGGGGTGTGGTTTTTCTGCTTGTACACTTAAATTGATGATGTTAGTTAATCAGGTAATGAAATGTCTGCAAGCAAACAACCAAGTTTAGAGAATACCAAGAACTCCACAAAAAAGATTTACTGTATGACTTCTAGACCATTTAAATTTATTCCCTTACAAACAGGTTAAAGGAGTGTTTTCCAAACTTTTTCCTTCATTACCCAAAACCATTTATCAGAAAGGATTTTTTTGGGTCAATTATAGTAAAACATTTTAAATATTTAAATATTTTTGTTGTGTTTGGATAATTGGTTCATATGTTATTAAAGAAAAAATAATAATCTAATTTTGGATAATTTACCCAGATTTGGGACACACTGGGTTACAATTAATCCCACCTTATTTCATATTTACTTTTTCAATTAAAAACAAAGCAAGAAGAACTAGGTTGGAAACAATTGTGCATTTGTCCTTGCAGCTATCTATGGCAATTGTTTCAGTTTTTTGCCAGAGAGACAATGCAGTGAGATAATGTTCCACTTTCTTTTCCCAGAAGAATATAAGAACTTTTTAGCTTTGCATCTTTTTCCTTTATTAATGTTGATAATTAAGACAATGGATAAACATTAGTAAATGGATGCTTTCACCCTGATTATAGTGCATGGCATTGCATGAACTATATTTACCTAGTTTGCAGGGATGAAGATGAGATAACAGTTTGAAAAGTAAGTTCAATTTTATGGCCAAAACCTCTTTTTGTATATTTAAATAGTTTTACCAATTATACATTTGTGTTATAATTACCCCACAACAATAAATACTAAATTACCTTCTAGCTTTTTCACTTTATTTTCTAATTTTTTCTTCCTGAAAGTACAAAATAAACAAATTTTTAAAATATATATGTGAAAAATGAGCAAAGAACTTCAATATATTTGTGTTTTTGTTTAATATATGCGATCTATTATGTTTAGTTCAAAGTTGCATTTTAGATTTAACTCTATTTCACAATTTGGTTAGCTTTATGAGGTGTTGGCTGCCCAAAATCTGTAAAGGTGAGTGAAGCACCTGTCTTTTAACAGTGAGGCAACCATGTCATTTGAAAGATTTCAAAAGCTGCTCTGAGCTAACTGTATATGCATACTCATTTTGCTTCTCTGGTGGTACTACCGGAAGTGTTGTCTGTGCATGCTCAGAGACACACTTCAAGGACAGATGCTTTGCATGTGCTAGCAGGCTTTATTGAGGGTCCCCTTCAAATACTTTCTACATCCCTAATAAAGACTGCTCATAACATACAATAAACTCATCAAGAGAAACAGGAAGGAAAATTGTGGAGAAAACTTACTAACCTAGTTGGCAACTAGCTTGAGATGTTTGCTTTCCTGAACTACTGAAAGGTACAGAATTAAGTCTACCTCTCTCATCAAGCAAAACCATTTGATTACACTGTTTATCATTGCAGAAGAAGAGGCAATCTATGCAAAAAAAGGAATGAGTCATCAGAAAGGCTAAATGGTAGTTCCTTAAATGATATTCTTCCCTTTATAGGGATTACATCTGTTTTCTCATAAAAAATGGGAATTATGTTCTGGTATTGCTGATGTGGAAGCATATTAACCAATTCTTTTCCTCTTATCAAATCTGCCAAGTAAGTCAATAACTGCCCTCACCCAAAGGTCCATCTCCCTCTCTAACACACATTGTCTCTCTCTTTACCTCTAAAATTACAGGAAGAGCTTGGATGATTAGTTGAATTTTTTAATTTAAAAAAAAGGCAAATGCAGTCTACATCTATTAGTTAGTTCCATTGCAATGACTCACACACTGTCACTTTTATCCATTTCTTCTCTCACTCGAACATATTCCAGATGAGTCTCTTGGTATATCTTAAGTGAACTCTAAAAAAAAGACGATATGAATACATGTATATAGGTATATTGCCTATAAATGGAATTTTCTGTGTTCATACATCTCTTGGACAATTCATCAATGTTTCTTAATTCATACCATGGCCCTGCAAAACCTCTCATTACTATGTAATAATCAGTCATAAGGCATTAATATGTTCATTTTTTAATTTTGTGTCCACGGTGAGCTACGTTAGTTTGTCAATATGCATCCCTAAAGTGTTGAAGTTTTAGTGCCACATTTAAGGATGGGGCAAAAACAGGTCTCTGGAACTGCTAATGAAGTAAAAATCGACAACTAAAATCACCCATCCACTCACTAATGTTCACTGCTAACAGTCCTCTTTGGAGAGGGGGAAAAATGGGCTTCCAGAAAGTTCCAGAAGGCTGGAAACAGGCCCCTTTACGGCCTCTGGAGGGCTTCCAGAGCCTGGGGGAAGCAGTTTTTGCCCTCCCAGATGCTCAAGGAAAGCCTCCAGAGCCCAGGGAAGGCGAAAACATACACCACCACGGTGCAGGAGGCTAACTAGGCCATGCCCACCATAGCCACGCCCACCCAGCAACTATGCAGAGAACCAGTTGCTGAAAGCTTTGAAGCCCCCCCCCCCCCCCGGTTAGCTGTATGTTCCTCACCAGAAGTCAAACAATGTACTAGGCATGAGATGATACTAATCATAAAAGAAGGCCCATTGAGATAAAAGATGGACTTATGACTGAAACAGCACAGTGAAGTGTTAAATCTCCAGCAAGTCACACTACCTCATTCTCTTTTTAGATTTTATAATTATAAATAATATACAATCTTAATTACAGGGTTATAATTTACAGCTGCTAGTCAACAAATGAGTGTAAGCTAACTTTTCAAGTCCTAGTCTTGACTTAGAATGATATCAAAGCATGCAAATTCCAAAGTAATAATTTTTTAACCAAAACTTTATGCATAAATTTTCAAGTACAAATCATAATTTATTATAATGTTTTTTTTTTAAAAAATACAGTGCCTCTAAGCCAGGGGTGTCCAAACTTGGGAACTTTAAGACTTGTGGACTTCAACTCCCAGAATTCCCCAGCCAGCCATGCTGGCTGGGGAATTCTGGGAGTTGAAGTCCACAAGTCTTAAAGTTCCCAAGTTTGGACACCCCTGCTCTAAGCAATATGGATCTCTATTTCAAAAAAGAGCAAATTACCTTTTTCTCTTCTAGCTCTGCTTTTACAGAACCCAGCTCTTCTTGACACTTTTTCAGAGGTGATATTTTCTGGAACATTTGTTCCACTTGGTGATGAAGTGTACTGTTTTCTCTGAAATAGACACAGGAAACTTTACAGAAAGAACGCATAGCTTTAAAAATGATTAGGAAAAAAACCAAAACTTAAAACTCAGCTGAAATTCTGTTTTGTGTATTTGTTTTGTCAAAGGCCCAAAGAAGCAATAAAGGCAGAATATCCTACACTGAATTCAAAGATTAATTCTACATAAGCTATTTTGTCATGTTATATTGCTTGGAGAAGAGTTACATTATAAGCAACTATTAATACACAGAAACTCATACAGCTCCAAATAATGGAAAATTGAACTGGAATAAATTCTTACCTTTTAGCAAATTGAAGCTGTGCTGACTTGTTAAAGAAAACTGGATATACAGAATTAATCTTTGCTACATATGCTAGAGGTGGGGGGGGGGGGGATAAACCCACTCAAAAGACAACAGGTTTCTTGAAAGTATGAATCCATAATAAGGGATAGAGGGAACATAATGAGAAACTTGGGGTGCTGCCTGAATTAAGAAATGAAAATTGTTAAAGGGTGTTAAAATCTTAAAGGTACCTTTGAAATGGGAGAGAAAAACTGAAGGAGATCAAATCCTATGACAGTGTAGAATCAATTAAGGATCACGACTGTTAGAAGCCAAAGGAAGGAATTCAAAGTTGACTGGTTCAACATTTCTTTATAAAATCCTGAAATCCCTTTAGGGATTTTTGCTGACATCCAGATATCTATTATTGATTCATGGATTTATGAATGGATAAGGGATGGGTTATTTCCCTTAATACCTGCTTTTTTACTAGCAGAGATGCATTTTAAATTTGGTAGAAACGTATCAGCATTCAATGTTTTTTTTTAAAAAATATCTTGAACTCATCAGTTAGCTTCATGACTGAAGAGTCAGAACAGTATAATAATTGGTGACTCTTACTTTATGGATGCTTTGTACCCCCCCTCCCCACACAAAAACCACACAATCTCATTGTCATGGAAACAAGGCAGATGCTTTCTACTAAAGTTGTTGCGGCGGCTGCTCCCTATCTAGCTGCTAATGCCTGATGCAACTCTGGGTAATCAAAGCCCAGGCAAAATAACACCAGCAAAGATTTCAGAAGTCAGAATGAATAAAATATATAGTATATGCACTCCAGTATTTCATCAAAACACTGCTCATCACTTGTTAGAAGCTTCCGATGCCACTGTTGTAAATGCTACAATTTAAATTTTCAACAATAAAGCAAGGCATTGCAGGTTTTTTTTAATGCAGAAAAGGATATCATTGCACTTTTGTTGGTATTCTGCAAGTAGGTTGCTATAAGAAAAGGACAGGAGAAAGATTAGGTGACAACAACACACATGACAAACAAACAAGACAGATTGCTGACTGGCAAAGGGGAAAAATAACTCAAGAGACCAAAATCTAAACAGCATTATCTTGAATATCATTGTCTGGTAGTTACAGAAAATGGTCTCTTATGTTTAGAAAAAGAAAAGGGAAGGCATTCTCTTTTCCTTTTGAGCAAATATAAGATATGCTTGAGATCTGATTCCTCACAGCAGACATTTTTGTTTTATAAATGCATCCCCAAAAGTGGAGATGTGGATCTATTTCACCCTGATGACTAAACTGCTTCCAAGTAAGTATATCAAGGGCTGTAAATAGTAGAGGGGTGAGCCACACAATTGTGGGGGAACTGCTCCCCATGTGCTTAAGTGAACACATACTCTATCTGTCTGTTTGCCTGCCTGCCTGCCTATCTACTACCTCCCTCCTTATCATTATTGTTGAGGTGGTTTGTCATCTTATTGTCCCTTGCCCTCTCCATAAAGATCCCTTGACAGTACATTACACTAGAAAGCAAAAAATGGTCCTTTACACTGCCACACCCATCCATGGGAAATCTATGGCTCATCTGCAGTTCTCTATCATCCAAGATTATATTGCAAACATTTGGCAGGAAAATGCCTGGTATTTGACAATGCAGTTTCTTGGGTTCTCTCTCAAGTAAGGGTGAGGATGGGAGGAAAATGTTGCTCCCATTCCAGTGTTTAAACCCATTGACCTGGCCAAATATGCCCCAAATAGTTGCTCCATCCCTTCTAACAATGTTATTGTATCAAAAAGACACAATAAGACATTTTGCAGTGACATAATTGACAGGAGAGAGTGGTACCCCATGGCTTACAAAATGTTGCCTATTTGTTTTAGGCCTCAGGAAGTGAAAACCAGCGCATCAGCTGTGCTTGGAAGAAAATGATTTCAGTGAAAATTAATTAATGGTTAGTATAAAATGGTTTCCAAAGAATATTCCTGTGAAAATGTTTCCAAACACTTTTTGAATCACAGATATTCCATGTGAAAAACATTGTTATCATAGCAACAAAGTATATCAGGTTGACATCTTTGCCACACCATCTTCCACAGTAGTGTTGGAACAGTGGTGGGTTGCAGGCGGTATGCCCCGGTACAGGTGTACCGGAGCCTGCCCGGAGCACCGGATACCGTTCTGGTATGGCGCTCCGGAGGGCCCACCCGAGTTCCTTACCGGTCTTTTAAATCTTCGGAGTTTCTAGAGCAGCTAGAGCATCGCCAGGGGCTCACAGAAGTGCTAAGACGCATGCACAGGCGCTACATGCGTCCATGTGCACACCACCGGGCCCATTCCAACCGTACCGGTTGGAACGGGATCCGGAACCCACCACTGTGTTGGACATAACAGAACTCCCAAAATGTGTTAAAAGTTATACCCCAAAGAATTTTATCAGAATCTTATAGATTATAACATGGATTATATTCCACATTAGATTCCTTATGCTCATTATGCCCAATATATTTGCACTATCACATATTTCTAGCCTCCCATCTAGTCCTTTAATTATATTGAAACAATGGTTTAGGACTACAAAAATAAATAAATCCTTGCAAAAAGAGATGAAAAGGTACTTACTCAGCATCAATTATTTTTTGTTTTAAAGCTATTAAGGCAGCAATATATTCATTCAAATTCTGGAAAAAAAAGATGACAAATTATTAGGAATATCTATTAGAGCTGTCACGTTTTGAAAATGATTTAGATGAAATGCTTTGGACCTTGTACAATCTTTTTTCTAGATGGGCTGCCTTGATCCACAGCAAAGAAGTACAGCACTTGCACAAATTCTGAACTGTTTTTCCAAATCACTGTCAAGTTTGCACTCTCATAAAAATATTTTATAAAAACCATTATCTAAAAATATTTTAAATCAAACTAGAGATTTGATAGAAACACTCCTTTATATAGGACATTTTTAATACGGTTTAATCTGCTGTAGTAATTTTATTTTAAAAAGCTAGAAAGGTTTAACACCATTATAGGTAAGATTGAGCCAAACCCCAAAAGTGCTATAGAAGAAATGTGAATGAATTTGTGAACAAGTGTGAGTAAGTGTAAGCTCTTTCTAAAGCTATCATCTTCTAGCACCACAACTTTCCTGATCTTCTTGGTTGTTTCATTAATTCTTTCTTCATCTATTTATTCTGTAGTTTAATCCTTGTTCATTCTCTCTATATTACCAAACCACCTCAATGTACTTCTTTCACACCAGTTATTCATTTATTTATTCAGCATTCTCAGTCACTCAGCATCCATTTACTATTCATCCTATTTCTTCTTACTTTAGTACACATGCTTAAGCACTTCATTCTCATAGTAATCCACTCCAGTTGGGTTGAGAGGGGAGGATTAAGTGCTCAGACAGAAATATGGATATGGGAAGGCTTATTACTATAGTAATGGGAAGGAGGTAGGACAGGAGTTAGATTACAGAAGACTGGCTGATACCTATCCCATCTTCTAATGCAACTGCCTCCGAGAATACAGGAAGCTGAATTCCCAGTATTTATCCTCAGGCTGCTTTTAGTGAATTCATGGGTAATAAGATCTTGTTCAAATTACTTTCTTAGGGATCATTACAAACATTTTGCATATCTAACCAAGAACTGTTTGGGCAAGAATAAAGAAGTGCCATATCTGACATCTGTCTCAGTTTTGGCAGTTTAGTAGGTCTCACATAATGCTGGGATGGTGGAGGTTATAGTAATTTGAGAACAGATTACCCAGAAAATTGGCAGCACCTGTGTTGCTTTCTTCCCTTCGCTTTAAACCCTCTCCCCAAGGACAGCATGATAACAATAAAAACTTTGCTATGAAATAATTGAGTGCTTGTGAGAGATAGAAAGAGAGAGAGAGAGGGAGGGAGAAGTGTATAAAAATGTAAAGCAGCCTAAAGCAGCAAGAAAATGATGTTTTTCTGTAGTACTACTCACAAGGAGTAGTAGGTAGAGTGGCAGAAGTTGTAGCAGCAGTGTGGAAGAGTGGGAAATAGCAATAGTGAATAATAGTTATGTGAGTGCTTGTGTGAATTTTTTAGGGACCTGGCTTGCTGTTAGGTCTTTTGGCATCTTGAGCCCACCAAATTGGATATAGTTTAAAAGAACTTGTGACAAATACTTTGGGAGGTAGTTATCAGGTGCCCTGTTATGACTGGGTGTGAGTAAATCTATTTGAAATTGGGTTGTGCGGACTGGCTGAGTATAATGCTGATATGTTACCCACCCTACTGTTCAACATTATTGCTCTTGAGTTTCTAGATCTCATTGAAATGGCTTAGTTATTTTTGATTGGGGCAGTATAAAAGCCACAACAGAAAATAAATTTTAGGTTTGATGTTGGATCTCATATCTTTACTGCTGCTGGTAGACAATCTCCCAGGCCTTAGATATTTAGGTAGTTCTCAACTTGCAATCACAAGTGAGCCCAAAATTTTGGTTGTTGTACATTATTAAGCAAGTCACTATGTGATCTCATTTGACTTTATTATGACAACTATTTTTTGATTAGTTTTGATGTAGTGACAGCACCACCATGTAGTTTGTGTAACACCACCATGGTTGTTAAGCAAATTACTTGGACTTTAAGTGTACCGTGTGGTTGTTCAGCAAATCCAGCATATACAATGGGCAGAAAAATGTCCATTGAGTCACTACCCCATCATTTTGTAACACCTTACTACCAAAGGCCAACATAGCTCCTATAGCTATGCTGGCTGGGGGATTCTGGGAGTTGAAGTCCACAGGACTTAAAGTCGCCAAGGTTGGGAAACACTGATTTAGAGTACAAGGGGGTTTCCTTAACTTTATGGTTTGAGGAATTGTTGGATTTAGTACTATTTTAATTAGACATCTGAAACTGATTTTTGAATTGTGTGTGGTTATTTGAATTAGTAAATTTTTACTGACTATGATCCATTTGAACTCTATGAATATCAATACTGGAAAGAAAGAATAAAAACAAATATCTATCTATAAACAGATTTATGCTTAAACTACATATTCAAAACAAATAGGCCTTTTTAAAGCAGATATTACATTCACATTCTTATGGTTTTTTCCCCAAATGGAACAATATTTTTTTCTGTTTCTATTTTTCCCCTTGATTACATTCATTTACAATGTTGCATAATTTCCCCCAAATTCCTATTTTCCACTGCTACCTTCAATACAACATAACACAAAACTATTGCCATCATATAGATTTCTCCTTTCTTATTAACCATAACCATGACATCAATTCATATCCTCTGACTTTTAGTCCTTTCATAATTAAACCTACAGCTTTACTTCTTTACATGTATTCAACTCTATATTAGACTACCTTCATTTAATAACCATCATTCCCTAAATACCACAGATATACAGCTTATCTATTTTCTAATATATTTTACCTATTTTACTTTTGTTCATTTTTCACATTAAATCCTGTCCTTAGCTCATGAATTTATTCTTTTGATATTCCAAATTACAGTCTTTTGTGTGCATTGTGATAAGAAGTGCCCATAAATATCAAACGTATTGCTCTAATCAACTTTCACTTAATGCTTAGGAGCGCAGTGTCTCACTTGGTTAGAACACTGGGTTGACGATCTGTAGAGCCATGTTCAAGACCCAAGTGCTGCTATGTGGCGAGGTGAGCTCCTGTCATTTGCTCCATCTCCTTCCATCTAGCAGTTTGAAAGCATGGTACCACTTCAGTGGGCTCATTAATGGGAACATGAAAGGAACCCCTAACTGTGCATCCCCTGGGCAATGGTGATATCATCTGCTAATCATTCAAACTTGGAAACACCTCTACAGAGAAACTGTAGATTGGATACCAATCAAAATAATACAGTATTCCCTGCTAATGATAAGGGCAATTATTTGGTAAGGGCAATACTAGTCAGATTTGATTCTGGCTCATATTCCACAAACATAATCAAATACCACTTTTACCACAAGCACACTTCTATGCAAGCTAAAATCTTTATTTTATGGATAACTTTACATGTCATTGTACTGTTTCCTATATTCCAAAGGTGCAAGCAGTGTAGTGAATGCCTAATAATGCTTACTGGGATGGGAAATCACAATTCAACTTGTAAACAGAAACCTTTTTGCTTTATGTCCACCTAATACAATGTTTTGAAGTAAATCCAAACACCAGAATCAATGGAGAAAGCTCAGAGAGGTGCCTACTCCAGATGTCTATTTCTCAGATTCTAGAAATTCTAGATAAGGATTCTACTACAAATCAAGTCCAATACTTAGGTATAGCTAGCTTCTAAATGGCCAGGTTAGGCTTGGTTGTAACAAGGAAGAATTACCTTCAAAAAGAATGCTTTACTGAAATTGTTAGTGAGTGACCAGCTCCCTTTTATGACTTGTTTGGCCTAAGGTTTTGTGAGCAGAACAGAGTATTCAATAGTCAGTGGATTTGTTACTTTGTAGAATAAAAAATGCAAAGATACGATATAAACACAATTGTTTCAGTTTAACGGCCAAACTGACCTAAATATTTTAATAGTAAAATAGAATGTGCTTGGGTGAATAAACAGAACACTTGTGCCATGTAATATTGACCAAGGCTACTTTCAATTGTATTAATTTTTGTATTTTGCTTCCATTCATCAAGCATCATATTAGCCTACAATAACTATGTGGAAAAAAATCAATGATGTACTGTAGAGAGCTTAGCAGATTCATGGCTACGATTTCTACAGACTATTTCAAATAAACTCTAGAGTAGATTTTTGTTAGATTCTTGTTGAAAGATCTTGTTCTCTTAGACAAAAATAAAGATTTTATGTCTTGGAAAGCAGACTAACAAAGTCTTAACCAGAATGAAAAGCTGAGAATGCACTCTTGCTTTGTATATGCAGCATGAGTAAATAAGTACTTTAGTAAAAAAAAAAAAATCATTATACAGAATTTAACTCAGCACCTGGACAAAATATACTTATCAAGCTCTTATTTTAGGGAAGAGAGAGAGGGAGGGAGAGAGAATTCTGCTGAGTCAGAGTTTCACTTGAAGGTCTAAAAGAAAATTAATAAATAGCACTACAAGCAAGCTAATAATAATTTTAAGAACATTATTTTTGGCATGAAAAAGTGGAAGAAAGTCAAAGACTAAGATAAAAGAATGAAGAGTACAATAAAAAGGATAAAAGATTAGTCATCTAAAAAGATATGTTTGAGTTTCTAAACAATTTATTGGTCTGAAACAGATATCAAAGTAAATAAACGAAAACAAAACATAATTAAGAGGTAATAGGATATTTTGAAAACTTTTTAAGATGAAAAAACTTTAGGAATATGATTCAGTTCACTTTTCTTTAATTGTCCTTCTATAAACTAAAAACAACTTAAGAAAAATGAACTGATTCATATTCCTATAGTGTTTTTTCAACTTAAATAGTATTCAAAATATTCAGACAACATCACTTATTGTAAAATTCATGAAACTTCTTTAAGATAGAATCCATCCTGATCATTTGGACATCAATGTCACTTGAAAAAATGAATTCTAGTATTTTAATGATACATTGATTATTAAAAGCAGTAAAATAGTTTCATAATTAGTAAAAGTTACAAACTCTAATGTTAATATTGACTATTGTACATCTCCACTTACATTATATTAAATCAGATGGAAATCTGGAAAGGTGGCTTACTCTCAAGAAAGCAAAATCTTGCTGAAAAGGGCGATTTAAATACACTATTCCTTGGTTACATTACACATACTTGTTTGTGAAGTGACTTCAGATCTTAATCTTATACAGTAATGCTCAAATATGCATTCTGTTTCTAAGATTGGATAACATATTTACGATTGGAATTCTTTATATTTCTCAGTTGTAAATTTGCAAAACCTACAAAATACTATGACAATAATAATTATGTGGAAATTTGTTTTGCTTTAAAGGCAAATTGCTTAAGTTCCAAGGAACTTAAGCAAAACAATTCCGCACAATTCAACAAGAGCAACTATCACCCCAAAATTACATTGACAATCCAACAAGGGCAATGATCAGTGTATTCTTGAGATTAGAAAATGATCAAAAATTGATAGGTTCAAGATACAGAGATAGGCTTAAGATACAGGAGGATCTTAATAGATTTAAACACTGGGCCCTATCTAACAAAATGAAATTCAATGTAGAGAAAAGGTTTTATATTTAGACAAGAAAAAAACAAATGGACAGATGGACAATCACTTAAATATGAACCAGAAGTGTGCTGCCAAAAAAGCCAACATAGTTCTAGGCTGCATTAAGTGAGAGAAAAAGTGAAGATCATGTGAAGTGTTAATGCCACTTTATATGCCTTGGTAAGGCCACACTTGGAATACTGCATCCAGTTTCAGTGGGCATGATTTAAAAAAGATGTTGAGACTCTAGAAAGAGTGGAGAGAAGAGCAACAAAGATGACTAGGGGACTGGAGGTTAAAACATATGAAGAAAGGTTGCAGGAACTGAGTATGTATAGTTCAATAGAAAGAAGGACTGGGGAGACATGATAGAACTGTTCCAATATCTCAGGGGTTGCCACAAAGAAGAGGGAGTCAAACTATTCTCCAAAGCAGCTGAGGGTAGAACAAGAAGCAATGGGTGGAAACTAATCAAGGAGAGAAGCAACTTAGAACTGAGGAGAAATTTCCTGATAGTTAACAATAGCTCAGTGGAACAACTTGCCTCCAGAAGTTGTGGGTGCTCCAACACTGGAAGTTTATAAGATGTTGGACAACCATTTATCTGAAATGGCATAACCCATAACCCAATCTGAGCAGGGGTTGGACTAGAAGACCTCCGAGGTCCCTTCCAATTCTGTTATTCTGTTAAAACTGTCTCCTGATGAATAAAAAAGCGGACAGCTCACCCCATACTGGAGGATGCAAAAGTGTTTGGGAACTTCATTCAAGAGAGCCCAAGAAAACCGAACTATTCTCCACATCAATTTGCTCCCCGCGCACTTCGCTCCGTCCCTAAAACACCGCCGGTCATTTATTCAATAAGGCCGTGTTAAAACGGGACTGCCCAATTTGGCAACAAAACAAAACAAAACACAACCCTCCCCAGCACGACGGACTGTAACGGGCAAAGGGGCTAAAGATTAAGAGCTCCACCTGCTGAAGGGCTCCGCAGTTGGCGCAGGCCGTGGCCGCCTCCGCCGCGATCGCCGCCGTGTTGGCCGCCGGCGGGGTCTCCCCGGGCATCATGATTCCCAACGCAGCGCAAGCGGCCCATCCGTCGCCCGTTGCAAGCCTCGGGCGCTGGTGGAGGCGGTAGCGGTAAGCAGTAAGTAGCGAAATCTTCCCGAAAAGCCACTGCGACGCAAGAGGGAAGAAAGACCCTTCGCCGGCGCTGCGATTAGCTGTCCCGCGCAGTGCCTGATAAAAAAGGGAGAAAAATTGCCCGCATCCAAATCGGCGAACTGCAACTCCCAGCCTACTACGCAACTTTGACTTTCGCTTTCTCAAATCGAGGGCTTGAACGTAAGACGTAAGGTTTTCCTAATGGGTGATGTTATCTCCGCATGGGCGGTTCTTTTAGAAAGTTGCAAAGTCTCCGAGCTTCCAAATCGTGCTGTTTTTGCAAACGGATAGCAGGATGGAAATAAATAAAATTTATTAATTAAATAAAATTTAACTTTTGTATTTAATTATAACCACATATAAATGTAAATTTTTAATTAAATTTCCCTGTGTTTTGGAATGTGGTTGTTGCCATGCTTCTCGAGGGTCAGGTGCAATTTCCAGCCAAGAATTAGTAAAATTTGGAATTGCATTAAAAAAAAACCCGAACTTTTTTATCCTATATGAACTGGGATCTTAAGTGTACAAAAAAGACAGCAGCGACAGACATCATTCTCGTACAAGTGGTGCGAAGGGGAGAAGCAATACCAAGGCAATCTAGAGGAGGAGAAATAATTCCAGAGAACAGAAGAAACCCGAGCAGGCATGCGTGTTAGGTATGGATATCAACATTGCAGTTTTCCCCTTCTTTTCTCCTTGCGCTTAGCATTTAAAAAAAAATCCCCTTACTTGATGAAGAGTCCGGGGATCTCAATAGTTTGCAAAAGTTTTGTGACCTTTGAGTTGGTCTAATAAAGATATTGTCGTAATATACATTTTGAACTGATTCACAGATTTTGCTTTGGGGTCATTCAATAAGTACGGAGGAAAACTACATTTTAATGGAAACTGTAAAGCCGCCCTTAGCAAAACCCAAAATCACAGCAGAATTTATACAGAATCCTATCTGAGTCGGTCACTGGGACCAGAGGTTTATTCTTCCAAACTTTTGGATTAGTCCTGGAGGCCACCCTCAAGGAACCTCCCTCCCTTTCTCTCCAGTGGTTCTAGTGACAGACTCAGATTGGATCCTGCAATATTCTCCTGGGGCACGTTTGCCTTAATTCGTGAAGATTCATACACTAAAATACATATATTTTGGGTACGCAAAATAATTTATATATTTGAAAATATGTTGAAGAAAGGCTTTTAAAATGACTTTGTGGAAAATAGAAGCGGTGCACATAAGTCACGCTTCCAGAATGCTCACATCCAATGTCTCCAAATCCAGTCTTCTTGTATTTCCTTGGAAATCTGAAAGGAATTCCATAAAAACAGGAATAGAGTCCTCTGATTTTATTTTAGCCCACAGCATCTTTTTTCACCTTCATTACCTATAATTCCACCTTGTATGTGAAAGTTGTAATAAAACCAATAGAATATTTCTATAATGAAGAAGAGTCAGAGGAATATTTATAATGAAGAATCAGAAGATTCTTCATTATAAAATATTCCATTGGTTTTGGGGACAATAGTTCATAGCAAATATTCCATTGGTTTTTAGTAGTTCATGGCAAACTGCTTAGATGAATAATGACTAACAGCTGGAATCAAAAGAGCAGTGTGTACTTATCTTGATTGGCATATAGGGTTTTTTCCCCAGACCAATTAGGCCTTATCTTTCTGAGCATTTGTACTTACCTCTTGCACCTGAGTTAGTAATTAGCAATCATGAGAAGTGAATTGTGATTATGTCCTTCTGACCACCTGTGCCTTGTTTTTTCCCCATGTTGCACCCTTTTAGGAATCAGGCATAGCATGGTCCTTGCCTATTCCGAGATACAAATAATACAAGATACATTTTGGGAAGTCTCATATCATTGAACTTTGCAAAGACCCATAGTATGCCCCATAGGTTGGCAACAGTTACAGAAATATGTTGCTGTTTAGGTTGCCTGGTAAATTAGAGGATTAAAGCTACATTTAAAAAATTGTCAGGTTATTGCCCAGTCTGTCTCTTTAATCATTCTTTAGCAGAATGAAAGATCTGAATGGAAAAAAATACACATTCCTCATAATTTTTTTACAATATCTTTATAATTGGGTTTCTTGGTAAGTATAAGATGCTTAATAAAAAGGTGAATCTACCCATTAAAAGATTCAAGCTGTGTTTAGGAATATTGGGAGAAATCAATGTATTTTTTTGTTACTCAGTTGTTCAGTCTACTTCCAACTCTTCATGATCTGATGTATGTAATTTTGCAAGGATTGTCAAATCATTTTTTATTTTTTTACTATTGAATAGTAGACCAATTTTTGCCCTCTCTCTTTACCCTTTACTTAAAGATTCCTTATGGTGTGTATATTGTGCATTTGTTTTTAAGATCTGACATAAAATAAACCATAGGATGGCTTAATTTTCAAAAACTGAATGTGACATTCACATAGTGTTACCAAGTTGATTTTGACTTTTAACAACCATATAAGGTTTTTCCCATGATGATCTGTTCTAAAACTGGTCCTTCAGGTTTTCCAACAGTGTACTGATTGCTGCTCTAAATCAGTCCCTCCACATTGCGGCTGGCCATCCCCTTCTCTGGTATTTCACCTTTCTCAGCATCATTTTTCCCCCACAATATGTCCCAAATATACTGTATTTTTCAGAGTATAAGATGCTTTGGAGTATAAGATGCACCTTAGTTTGGGGGGGAGGAAAATAAGAAAAAAAAACTTCCTCTGCCTACCAGCATCCATCGCTGTTCATCTGGCTAGCATCTTTAGCAAACAGCCTGGTCAGCTTCAGCACATTAGCCTGATTCAGCATGAGCAGGGTGGTTCGGCATCCCGGAATACCCCCAATCAGCTGTTCCCAGAGGTGAACTTTTGCAACAGGTTTGTTGATTGTGAGCACACGCTCTTTGGGGCTGATATACAGCTTCAAAAAAAAAAAAAAAAACAGCAGCTCATCGCAGGGCACTCCAGTGAGTACAGCAGGTGAAGTGCGGAACTGGTCAGACAAGGCAGCAGCTCTTCGGGTTGCCATTTTGGCCTGTGTGCCTCGCGTTTTCAGCCTCCGAACGCTCTGTTTGAGACCCGTTCAAGGTTGCAAAGATCACCAAAGCACATCACTGCCAAGCGCCGCCCGAAAAACGATGCACAGAGGCCAAAAATGGCCTGTGCGGAGGCAAAAAATGTGATGTGCAGAGGCTGAAAACACAATGCAGTTGGCAGTGTTGTGTTCTGGGGATCCCTGCAGTCTTAAATGGGTCTCAAATGGAGCATACAGAGACTGAAAATTCAAGGTGCAGAGGCCAAAAATGCCAAGTCACGGGGGTGGGGGGGATGGTCTGTGGCAATCCCTGTATCCTGCAATAGAATAGATCTAAAATGTGGCATGAAGAGACTGAAGGGTGCGGGCTAGCAGGTGGATGGGGCTACATTCAGTGTATAAGACACACCCATCTTTTCACCCTCTTTTAGAGGGGAAAAAGTAAGTCTTACACTCCGAAAAATACGGTAATACTTTAAGCATGATAATTTGTGTCTCAATTGAGAGCTCTCATTTGATTTATTCAGTGATTCATTTCCTTACCCAGGGTTTTCTCAAGTTTCAAAAATAATCTTTCTATCCTGTTTTCGGAGTCCAAGAGTTCTGATCTTGGGAGATATTAATGCATCTTGGCATTTGAATATGTTATCCAAGGCCTTCATGGCTACTGTCTGTGGTGTATTTCTTGACTGCTGATTCCAGAAGCTATCTGCCACTCCAATATCTTCATTGTCAATTTTAAGGCCGATTCTTATATCTGTCGTTAATTTGGCATCTTTATATTTATCTTAATCCCACTTTTGTTTCATAATGCTCCTTGACTTTCATAAATAGAGTCTGCACATACATTCCTTGTGGGAAATTGGCAGGCGGTGTCAGAAATCCTTCCTTTCTTCCTCCCTCCCTCCCTCCCTTTTTGCTATTATAATTGAATACTTCCTTGTTTGACTTCTGTGTTTATCTATGTATATAGGCATCTTTTTGATTGTTGAGAAACTGTGTTAGCAATATAGAAATCATGGAATTGACAGAAATGTGTAAGTTGTTCTCCTGTTTCATTTCAATTTCCTAGGCTATGCAGTACAACTACATTTTCCTTCTCAAGGTTATTTCTTTGACATTTCAGTTCCCAATCAGAAGCAACACATTATTCATAGGGAAAAAAATACAGAACAGTGTACCCTACTAGTTTTCCAGAACTACTCAGCATGCTTTGACTCCACAGTGTTTTGTATTTGAAATGTCTGGCAGATAGGACCCAGGAACACTATTTGAGAGTGCAAATGTTCCTTTCCATTTTGCCACATTCAGAAAGTGGTGTTAGGGGCTAGTTTGATACCTAGGCTATTGCTCTATGGTTTTCCACAGGCATGGCATCTATAAAACATCATAATGGGAAGAAAACAATGATGCAGCTTCTCAACACATGAAAGCACGAATGGGGCATTACTTTTCAGTTCATTAAACCATTTATAAGTTCTGCATGTCTGTTTCAAGATGGAAAAATTATTAGTAAATAGAAAACTGGATTCAGAAATTGAAACTGTAAACTTTTGGGTTTTTTTAATGTTTTTGGTGGGAGACAAATGAAACAGATAAAGTAAAAAAACACAAAGAACATTTCATCAATGCGTTTTTATTTGTAACAGTTTCAAGAAAAGTTTGACATTCCAGACAACATACTGTAGATGGCACCAAAGATTGCGCCAGAGCTCCTATTCAGTATTATTATGATAGCATTGTTGAAGTAGCGTGCAAAAAATGTTGGGGCAACCTGATAACTGTAATAGAGGAAATTCCAGTCCAGTAATGATTCTCCTATCAGTCCACTTCATCTCAAAAATCTGTATTTAGAGAGAATTGTACATTATTATCTCTGCCAGTGTTATCAAAATAACTTTATCATATGCCCTTAAAGCAGGGAAATTTGAAGCATTCACTGATAGTAATTAACTAGCATGGAGAAAAAAATGATGCTGATAGTATACCTGTTAAATAAAAACCTTTTAAATGGAAAAGAAAAAGGGGGAAAGCAAGCAAGCAAAGAACCATTAGCAAGACTGAGTAACTATATCTGATAATAGTCTGGCAAATATCTCCTTCCAAGTGTAGGCATTTATGTTATTGATAATAAATAGTAAATGGTAATGATTGACAGAAGCACGCTAACTGAATGTCATAGAAATATAGTCCTGGAGACATACTATTGTTCTCTGAATCAAAGACCACATTAAAATGTATTTATAGTCCCAAATTTGGAAATAGCCAAAAGAGAAAAAAAATTGAAGTGTTGTTGAATTTACAAGATGACACAGAACAACTTAATACAGTGTTGTGGCCAGGATTACTTTATGGCAGAGTTCCCCAACATTTGCAGACTAGCTGGGAGGGGGGGGTTCTGTGTGAGCAGTGGGTGCATATGCACCCCAAATGGAGTTGCCTAAGTTGATTCACAGTTTTGCAGCTGCTTTACTTGCTGCTAAATTTGGGTATCTTCCTATATCGTCTCACAGTAGCCTAGTCCTAGCATATATTTTACTTATTAGAAAGACATCATTTCTTCAGTGGGAACTTGTAGCATCTTCTAGAACAAGGGTGTCAAACTGGTGGCCATGCAAGGCCACGCCCACCAGCTCTACGAAGGGAAAAAATGTCGTAAAACATCACGTGATGGCAACATAAAGCCGTGAGTTTGACACCCGTGTTCTAGAATCATCCAACTATATTTGTGCTAAAGTAATGGTAATGAGATTATGTTTATACCATTGTAATGACAAGATTTGATAGCAGCATTCCAGTATTTGAGAGACTGCTACAAAGAGGAGGTGGTCAATTTATTTTCCAAAGCACCAGAGGGCAGGACAAGAAACAATGGATGGAAACTAATCAAGGAGAAAAGCAACCTGGAGAAACTTCCTAACAGCAAGAACAATTGACCAATGGAACAGCTTGTCTTCAAACGTGGGTGCTTCATCACTGGAGGTTTTTAAGAAAAGACTGGACAGTCACTTGTCTGAAATGATATAGGAACTCCTCCTTTGGCAGAGGGCAAGACTAGAAGACCTCCAAGGTCTCTTCAAGCTCTATTCTGATTCAAATAACCAAAGTATGAACAAGCTGAATAATTGCTAGTTTAGCTAAATAGCTGCCAAGAAAAAAACGTTAGTTATTTAGAAAAACTTGCCCAACGAGGGAGGGGGGAACCCACAACCCTTGGCAAAATGAATGTAAATTTGTAATAAAATCAATAAAAGAATTTGGTGGTCAGTTTGTTCAAGACATAAAAATAATCCAGTATTTATTTCTATTTATTAGGAGAAGGAAGGAAATGCCTTAAAGTATTTCCAGATACAGGACTTTTTGGTGCTACTAGTAAAAAAGTAATATGAAAAGCTATTTTTTTCCTTTCCAATGGAAATAGACAGAAACATGGTAAAATATGGGAAAGTTATAAGAGAAAATGATGTAATTTCAACCACCCTCTTTGAATTCTTTCATTGGGGCACAATAATTGTACAACAAAGCCTCATTTTGACTTTATTGGCTAAGGCAGGGGTGGCGAACACGCGGCTCTCAAGCCGCATGTGGCTCCCGGTCAAAATGAATGCGGCTCTTTGCCTCTTATCATTATTTTGTATACTGTGGCTCTTTGCCAAGTTTGGATTTTGTCCCTTTCGGCGCTAAACCCGGATCGCGCGCTCCCTTTCGGCGCTAAACCCAGAAGTACGGTCCTGCCCCGCCCCTGGGGAAGCGACAACGCTTGCCTGCGCTCCACCAGCTCGGCTGGGAACGGAGACGTTTCTCTGCTCAGCAATGTCTTCAGTGGAGTGGTGGCAGCCTGGCAGGCTGAGCCTGCGTCCCTTTCAGGCGCTCCGCTCCGCTGAGGAAACGTCTCCGTTCCCAGCCGAGCTGGTGGAGCGCAGGCAAGCGTCGTCGCGTCGCCAGGGGCGGGGCAAGATCGTACTTCCGGGTTTAGCGCCGAAAGGGAGCGCGTGGTGTGGCTCTCTGACTCTCACAGTTTAAAATTTTGGCTCTTTTTGTCGAACTTGTTCGCCACCCCTGGGCTAAGGTCTGCTGAGTTCTTTGAAAAATGCATATTTTTGAGAGCTCTGTTATCTATTCACATTTGTTGAGAAATCAACTAGCTATAATAGCTAAATGGATCATCTATGTTCAGGAGTAGTGTACCTGTGAATGTGAGGGCATATGATGGAAAAAAATGGCTTTATTCTTGACTTTGAACTTTTTCAAGAGGTCTGATTGTACTAAGCAATGTACTGGAAGATGGCTCTTCAGCCTGGTCTAAGCAAACACTTCATAGATTATGTCAAAATGCATATAATATCCATTTTGTGAGATGATCTGTTTCACATTGTTATACAACAGTAATCCCTTTTGAATCTATCAGTTTGGTAATTCAGTAATCCCATATGAATGATACATAAGTGCCTTCTCTGGCCTCCAAACTGTGACTCATAATCTGCAAATTACTCTTATTCCTCCAGGACATTCCACAAACAAAATTACTTTCGCAGGAGATACTAAAACTATTTTAACAACTATGTCACTCTGTGTAAGTGACATAATACCCAATTGTAACAAAGTAAAATGTGGATAGGCTTAATATGACATTAAGGAAAAAATCAGATGCAATTCCTTGAGTGTCCAATGTGCTTTTTCTTTTTTGTCCCTAGATGCCATCATCTCTTGCCATCATCTTTATTTCTGAGGATTCCTATGAACTTTCCATACAGGAATTCCTATAGGCATTTTACAGGTCCAATTGCCCTTTACCATAAATACCATGAAGGATACCACTTTCAGTGGCAGCTACTTACTATCAATGGTTACCAGTTGTGATGCTTAGGTTCTTCCTTATACTTGAATTAAAATTCTATCCACCAGTCCTTGCAGAGAACTATAAAAAATAAAGTTTATTGCCCACATTAGTGGTCTTTATCCTGTCACAGGTGCTTCCTTTCCAGGGGTGTCAAATTGGTGGCCTGCGGGCCGGAGGCGTCACATGCAGGCCACGCCCACCCTAGTTCCAAATCATTGCAAAACGTCATATGACGGCAAGGTGATGCAGCGAGTTTGACACTCCTGACTACAGGATAGTTCAAGGTCAGTTCGTAGGAGTTTATTTCCCTTCTCCCCAACAAATTAGCCAGCAAGAATAGATCCAGCATTCTCTTTGGGGAAGGCTTAAATAAGATTTGCCTGTCAAAACTTGCTTTGCCATGGGTGCCTTCAAAGAGAAAGCAAGTTTCGAGCTGAGCCAAGTACAGGAGAAGAGCCCAGGTGGGAAGAAGCGGATTTCCCCATTACCTGAAATATAATAGTCATGGAAGATAGTGCAGAGGAACCAGGGGAGCGAGGGCAGGTGTTCATTGGTCTAAATGAGTACGTGCTAGGCTGATTACACCTTCCGGGGGTGCCATGAACGTGACACTGACTAAACAGTTACTGAAATTGACAGCACCCACAGCAAAACGGCTTATGGCTTGTTGTACACCTAAAATGGAAAAAACTCTCCAATTGCCAAGGATGACTTTAGAGCCAGCTTGATCTAGTGGTTAAGGCATCAAGCTAGAAAGCGGGAAGCTATGAGTTCTAGTCCCACCTTAGCCATGAAAGTCAGCTGGGTGACTTTGGTCCAGTCACTCTCTCTCAGCCCAACTCACCTCACAGGACTGTTGTGAGGAAAATAGAAGGAGGAAGGTGTTTTGGATATGTTCACCGCTTTGAATTATTTGTGAAAATAATAAAGGATGGATATAAATACATAAAATAAAATGACTTTGTTACTACAGGTATAGATTGGTGATGAAATAAGATGATTCTTTAGGTTTTTTTTAATGCAATATATATTTTTTATTCAGGAGGGTGCCACATTTGTAATATATCCCCCATTGCAAAAATCTTTAAATGTCCCAGTAAGTTACCTTAAAATCAGTTGGGAAGATGCCACAAACCATAATTGAATTTGTTTGGTTTTGGCTTAGTGCAGGAGTTTTACAATACTTTTAACTCCCTAAAGTAGTAAATCAATATAACTGACCCCCCCACCCCAGGAATGGAACAAAGGATTTCTTTGAAATTAGTGTTGGGCAAGAAATCAATATACTTCTTTTAATCATTTATTGCTATACATCAAGCAAACAATGAATAAATCTTAAAACTTCATAAAATAAGACCATTTTATTGGAAATAGGCAAACCCAATCAAATGTATATGTCAGGCCTGCAGTTATATTCCTTTTTAGGATCTTTGGCCTGCCACACTTTCTATTATTTTCCTTTGCTGTTTCATTAGTGTAATAATTGGGAGGGGGGAATAAAAAGGAGTAGAATTGTGGAATGTGTTGTTGTCATTCTTTTCTAGAAGCCAAGGTCATCTTTTGTCTCTGCACCTCGACACCTGACCGGAAGCAGCTGGATGGAGATGCCAGCGTGGAAGAAGATTGGACCATGTGATGGATTTATGGGTGTGGGGATAAGATCATGAACTTTCAACTGGGTGGAATCCCAGGAAGTTCTTCAGATTTGGGATTTTTCCCCAGATGTGCCAACATGTCTGTCTTATTAAATTGGAACTTTAAGGATAGCTCTGCCTTAGACTCTGATTTAATTCTGCTTGATATTTGGAACACTGACAGCATATACAGTACATGTTTTAAAGAGAGTAAACTTTCTTTTGTCTAAATTTTATAATTATTTTTGTTCCATATTTATTTTTGATTAATATTTGCTTTTCAGAACAGCAATTCTGGGATAATTCTTATTTGATTGATTAATTAATTGATTGATTGATTCATTATGGGCCGTCAAGTCATTGTCAACGTTTAGCAATCACATAGATTTTCTCCATTATGATCTATGTGCCCTAACTTGGTCTTTCAGGTTTTCCTAAGTATTATAGCACAAATAAAATGTTAGGAATGAAATTTGCAATAATCTAAAATTCATAATGAGACCATGATAGGAATTTTCAAAGAGGTCTCAGAAGTTTGATCAATGACTTTTTAAACTTTTATTAATGAGTATACCAGCTAGGAATTTAATATCAACTAAAATAATAGATAAGAATACTGAACTTCATTAACACATAAATCTCTATAGTCTATGGATTTACAATTATGCACCAGAGACACATGGATATTTCTGAGAGAAACTGAACCTTGTTATTGATGGTCAATATCAATGGGTTTCCAATGTCTGATAATAGCTGGTCACATGTGAGATGTCAATTGTTTCCAACTACAGAAATGAAAGTTTTGCCATTATACTTACATTAAAAACCCCATTCCATGAAATATTTACAAGTAGCCTTTCTTTAACATCCATTCATTTAGTGACCATGAAAAAGTTATGATAGTGTTGAATGATAATTAGTTATGATAGGTCTTCATAATTGCAGCCATTGCAATGCCCCCAGGGTCATGGATCACAGTTTGGGCACTTGTCAATCAACTCATAATTACAATATTCCCAGTGTCCTGCTGTCACATGATCACTATCTGCAATCTTCAGTGCTGGCTTCTGGCAAATAAAGACAATGGGGAAACTGGGAGGAGGTTGCAAATGGTAATCGTGACTGCAGGATGCTGCAATCATGTGGGTTTCACCAACTGATGGCAATTGGGACTGCTGCAGCTGCCATTGTTAGTTGACATAGGCATGTGATGTTGTGCCATATGACTGATTACTTAGTGATGGAGTTCTTGGTTGTAATTATCCTTAGTAAATGAGGACTACCTTTGTGTGGTAATCAAAGCAAATTATTAGTTTTTGGTGTAAAGACATGTTTTAAACAAATTAAAACTTAGCAAACCAACAGATCATTGAACAAATCAATACCAAGCTGTCCCTTGAGGTACAAATAAGCAGGCTAAAATTATGATACTTTGGCACCTGACTTATCTCTCAGGAAAAGGGTCTATTACTAGGAAAGGTGAAGGAAAAAGAAAAGGATGAATAACAGCTAAGTGGATGGCTCAATTACTATGATCATGCGTACACACCTAATCTGAACGGTTAGGGGCAGATAGTCTTGGAAAAAATATATGTGATTATTATCTTTTCTTGTCCCCTCATTCTCTCTTTCCTTGTGATTCTGGAGATGTGAAACTATTTCATTCTCTGTTTCTTCATCCCTCTTTCTCTTTACCACATCCTGACTACATTTGGTATTATCTCTTAACCATGATGCCATACCCTTTCTCCACAAAAAATAATTATGCTGTTACTTTAAGTTAATTGTTTCACCATTACTATGTGTATTGTTAATTTTATTTGTGTTGGTGATGTAGAAAAGCAGACGCAGACAGGAGTAAGGTTGTGCTGGGAAGGCCACCCGTTGGAAGGCACCCCGAAGGGCACCCACCCAGAACATTGTTCGGGGCTCCCTTTTATTGTCAGAATTCTCAGAATAGAAAAGCTCATTGGACAGAAAATACACTTGGCAACTATTGATTGGTTTACAGATGCATGCTTTCCTCATGGACACCTCATGAACACTTCATGGTATAGATAGTGACTCTAGTTAATATTTTGCTGCATGGAATGTGATGTCTACTGTCTTTCCATTGTGCCTTTTTGTAAGCAAAAGAGATTAAGAGCCAAAGGATTAAGAGAGGAAGGAATGTGGATTTTGACTGATTTAATCAATGTGGTTTGCCAACTACTGATTAATCAATTAACCCTACAATTTGCCATCCATCCCACGGTTCTAGGCAACTCTTGAGTTCCATACAGCATGCCATAATGTTGCATGTTGCTGTTGTCACCTCAGAACAGATTAGAATCCCTCCTAAACTCTCCATTGAGTTGTAGGAAGTTGTCAGAGACTATTTTAAAATAAGGTCACGACCTCCTAAGGGCTAGAGTAGGATTGGCCTAATCTAATTTCCAATGGCTGAAGGGGGGGGGGGCAGTCTATACTCAACTTCAGAGTAGGAAGCAACTGAAAATAAAACAGGACGGGCAAGGACCAAGGTATAGTGGACAATGTATTTGACTGACATCAGAGAGATCCAGTTTCTACTCCATCTTCAGGGGCGGGGGATTTTTGGTGGATGAGGGTGTGTTTGGGGATTGTCATGTGTGTTGGGCCTGGTCTCTGGTGTTATGTGAATTTCTTTGTATAGGTATACTGTGTATATACGTACAACGACAATAAAGTATTTCTCTTCTCTTTCTAAGTTTGAACTTCTAGTAGCTTCATGGACGCATGCATGTCGTTTTCTTGGAGAATATATGAAAGTGATTAGCCATTGCCTTCTTCTGGATTTTTGTTAAATAACTTAGTCTAGCCTACAACAGAATTTCCTTGCGGTATTAACAGGGCCAGGCCTCGCTTCTTTTTCGTCAGGTAGACCAGCTTTATTTAATAAAATGATTCAAATATTTAACAAATGCAGAAAGAAATTGTGAGTTTTATAAGTTTAGCCTATTGAAGAGGTCTAATTTGGATGATGAGGCTGTCTCTTTTCAAGAATTTTATTTGGAGATTTTTCTTAATAAAAGAGGGTTTTTTTTCCTAAGAAAGGAGGAAGTAATGTTTAGATTGGGTCCCTACCAGCATCCCAGAGAACTTCTTGTACAATTGAAACCTCACACATAAAGCAGGTATAATATAGAAGGCTTCAAGCAATTGAGCCATGATGCACCCAGCAGAAAGCAAGAAATGCTATTTTTATAGCATGCTAATGAGAATTCTGTGGGGCTAAATATTACTGCCTAATTGGCTTCATTTCATTTGCAGTCCTTTGTATGCTGAAGGTCACTCATCTACTAAGTCTTCTAAAAAGTTCCCAAGCCCAGAGATCAGGCCAGAAGGCACAATTGCTATAGAAAAGAAAGAATGATATTATATATACATACTTATCAAGGGTTCTGGAAGAGAAGTACAGCAACTTTCTCTTCCAGGACAGTAATATCCTGCATGGAGGATATTGAATCAATGACTCATGTTCTGCTGAGCTGCCCATTGATCCATTCATGATACCTCGAATTAATATCCTTATAGATCCCTATAGCTGTTCTATTGAAAACAAGAGATTCACCTGCCATAGAAAGGAAGGTATAAAGCACATGAAATCATGGCTCCTATTCTGTTCTGGAACTCCATTATACAGTTGCCAAAGGGAATACATTAAGAAGCTGTTGTAGCTGACATAGCAACATAGTACATGGAGTTAACCTATAAATGGAAGTTTAATGTCATAGTGCATGGAGTTAACCCATATAGATGATGCGTTTCTAGATTAATTCATTTTTCTCTAGTCCTCCTGTACCAGATTTACAAAGTGTAAAATTTTATGCCACTTAGTATTTATGTGTCATATGATTTTGCTTATGTTCAGGCTTTCTGACTTCCTTGTTACTCAGCCTTCTTCAACCTGTGGCCCTCCATATATGTTGATTATCTATTCTAGCAAAAGATGAAGAATGTCCTGGCTTGGAAATGATAGATTAAGTCCAAGACATCTGGAAGGCCCTGGATAGGGGAAACTAGAGCCTGCATTACTGTCTCTTTTTCATGGTGTCTATTCTAGTGCTTAAAAGATTTATGATATTTGAAAATGTATGATCATAGCAGTGTTTATTAAATATCTTGAAAATGTAATGGATTGGCTTTTAAGAAACCACAGTATTTTACTTTTGCGGAGAAGCAGAATGCCTACCACTGAATTTATGAGTCTGACTCTATGATAAAATGCCTCAATTGAAATAAATAAATTACAAGACATTTCATTTATTGCTGGGGAAAGAATAACATCAGAATGCTGGGTTTGAAAGTTTATTCTCTCTTCATGGCCAAAGCTCAAAAGTTAAGAGATGATAGATGCAAGTCATATGCTTAATTCTGCTGGATTTCTTTCCCTGTAAAGCAGAATGTGTTGTAGTAAAAATAAAACAGTGTCTTGTCCAAAATAAATAGAAAACTGGCAATAGCTTGATTTTTTTATAAATGAGTTTTACAGAAGAGTCAGTATCTCTCAAGCAGATATACAGCGTATCGGTTTATACAGAGAAATTATGTCTTCTGGACAATTTTATTTCAACCAGTAGAATTTTTAAGTTGATGCACAGTTGTCCCTATAGAAAAACCATATTGACTTTTTCTTCAGTCCTTCTAAGGCAGGGGTGTCCAACCTTAGCAACTTTAAGATTTATAAACTTCAGCTCCCAGAATTTCCTAGCCATCCATGATCAGAATTGACCCCAAAATTTCTGCTGCTAAGCAAGACAGTTGTTAAGTGAATCCCCATTTTATGACCTTTCATAAAACAAAGTTAAAGTTCTTAAGTTTGTACTTGTCTTGACGTAGGGGAAAGTCATTTCCTTATTTTCTGTAACCCTGAAGATATGTCTTGTTTAAGATTGTTGGAAGTAGAAAAATAACTGGGTTGAATTTATTTTTCTAATAATGTATGTTATGAATTTATATGGATTTTTCTAGTCAATCGAGAAACACACCAAGAAGGCAAAATAATGCTTATAAAGAAGTCCTGATAATTCAGTAATCCATATTAAAGAGGTTTTTCATCCATTTAGGCTTGGTGCCCTTTCTAATTCTCCTAAATTTTATATTGCAGCATTTATAGATCATATCTTAATGATCTAAATAAATATCACACATTATTAAGGATCCAGACAAGTATGTTGCTTCAAACAAAACTGATCAATTAATACCTACTTTTCAAATGTTGTAGTCTACCTTAAAGCCTGCCTGCCTGCCTGCCTGCCTGCCTGCCTACCTCCCTCCTCCCTTCCTTCCTTTCTTCGTTTCTTTCTTTCTCCTGCCAAAAAGTATGGGGCAATATTGAAAGTGAAAACAGCATGGGAGATGAATTATAATATTTGAATTTCATTTTGAACCTGGCAGATCTTATAATCCCTTACTGTTATAAACCTAATTCTACAAATATGAAAGAATATAAATCAAATGATTTATTAATGATATTAAACTCTGATGATTTCTTTAGTCATAGTAACTGTGCTGACATGAAATGTGGTGAACTAATGAACTTAAACACTGAAGCATTATTTATATTCAATAGAGGTAATGATGAAGGGACATGCAGGGACATGGCAGGTTCATGGCAGCAGCAGCAGCAGCAGCAGCAGCCATAAGTATTGCAGAACTGGAAATAGGGTATGAATCTTGCAATTAGGAATCAGTCAGAGTGAATGTGGCACACTTCACAGCAATAACTGAAAAACTGGCAGCTCCATTCAAGTATTCAAAATCTCAAAGAAACAACACATGGTACTTGTTTCATGTAATGAAATAAAAACATATTAGTACATTTGATGGGATAAATTTTTGGAAATATGCCTGAAATGTTCTTAGATTTGCTCTAAGATAGCTTTTAATGAACTGCAGGGATAAACGGATATATGAAGTATAAAATTACCTGCATACAATAACTTTGATGTCTCTATTGTTCTAATGACCCGTTATGTTTGAGATTATGGAAGTTAGAAGAAAGCAAATCAAAATAAGAACTGTGAAGGAGTAAACATTGATCCATATAATTATTTTTAAATGAACACAAGATGAAATAATTAGAGATATGGGGAGGAGGGAGGCCCCTATGTTTGTTACTATTGTTCAGGAGAAGCTATTTCAATTCCCGCCCCTTTGCTGATAATATACATTTGCAGAGATCATAATTTTGACCAGATATTAAATTCCTAAATTCCATGTTCTCCTTGTTGCATGATCTCCAACTCTTTACAGAGTTGTTCTCCAAAAACTGGCAACAACACTAGGTAGGACAGTAAGGTATTCTACTCAACCTCAATAATATAAAATGGGATATTGTAAAGCATCAAATCGATAGTCTGTCTGTCTATCCATCTATGTCTATCATTTATTTATTTATTGTTTATTTATTATTTATTTATAGCATTTAGCTATGTCTAACTGTTGGCAATTTATAGGCAAGTGCTCTCCACTATCTACCTACCTACCTACCTACCTACCTACCTACCTACCTACCTACCTACCTATCATCTATCTATCAATCTATGATGAAAAAACTATGCATTAGAGCAGAGGTCTTCAAACTTGGCAACTTTTAAGATTTGTGGACTTCAATTCCCAGAAGTCCACAAGTCTTAAAGTTGCCAAGTTTGAAGACCTCTGCATTAGAGGAACAATCAGCATCCCTTCTGTTGGCTTATAGTATTTCTTGCTACCTTTTCAAGGAATCACATCAAAGGTCACATTTACATCACTGGGGGTTATTCCTATAATTCATTACCTTGAGGAGGAGGATCAGTGTTGTCACACAGTATCTTCTATAAAGGAGAATATTTGTAGCTTAGTGTTGAAATGTGGGATCCTTGATGCTCTCTGAGCCTGCTTGTTTTCTTGCAGGCGTTTCGTTACCAAACTATATAACGTCATCAGTGCTAGTCCTGATGATGTTACCCAGTTTGAGTAATAAAACATTTGAAAGAAAACAAGCAAGCTTGGAGAGCACTAAGGACCATTCAGTATCATCTATAATGAGAGATTAGGACCTCGTCCTCACTTCCTACTTATCATAGCATCCAGACACCTTTATAACCATTGTTGTGGTGGTGTCTTCCTTTCATCCCTAGCCTGCTGTGTGGGTTTAACTGCTCCATTGTTAACGTGGTATTTTCTTTCTTTTTGACAAAACATTCTTTCCAGACAAATAGTCTTGATATTAGCAATAACACAGTCAGGGACAGGGATCTGCTCAATTATCACTAAGTAATGAAGTCTGTTATGGACAGATAGGAACCAATAGGTATGGAGACACTAACTCAGAATCAGTGAAAATTTAAAAGACATTGTGGTACCAGTACTCAATTCGATGATGACCTCAAATGAAGGTTTTAATAAGATTTGATCTCTTCCCCCCTCCATGCCCCATCCCTCTTCCCCCCTCACACACATGAACACACATACATACACAGAAGATCAAATATCTTCAAGATGGATTTTGGCCTTATCCACTTTGGGTGTATGATTCATGTTGTATGCATATGTGAATGCCTGTGAATGTGCACATGCATGCACGCACGCACGCACGCACACACGCACACACACACACACACCAGTGGTGGGTTTCAAATTTTTTTAGAACCTATTCTGTAGGTGTGCCTGTTTTGTGGGAGTGGCTTGGTGGTCATGTTCCCTCTAATTTTTTTTCAATGTGAGCAGAAAAGTATAGTGTTTGAGCGGCACATTTTCATGCCTGAGCACCTGAATTTTTTTCACAGATGTCACCTAAGACAACAACGAAATCAGTATTATTTGAAACTCAAAGTTATGTTTCTTCAAGGTACCCGCTTAATTCAAATAATATCAGTATCACTTAACAACGCTCCTGCTTAGCAACCAAAATGTTGGCTCAGAAACTCTGGCATTTGAAGCACGCAAGTCTTAAAGCTGTCAAGTTACAAGACCCTTGTACCCCTAATCCTTTAGGGAAAAAACCCCCAGAGGTCTTCAAACCTGACAGCTTTAAGACTTGTGGACTTCAATTCCCAGAATTCCTCCTCCAGTCCTGTTGGCTCAGGAACTCTGGCATTTGAAGCATGCAAGTCTTAAAGCTGTCAAGTTACAAGATCCTTGCACCCCTAATCCTTTAGGGAAAAAAACCCCAGGGGTCTTCAAACCTTACAGCTTTAAGACTTGTGGACTTCAACTCCCAGAATTCCTCCTCCAGTCCTGTTGGCTCAGGAACTCTGGCATTTGAAGCATGCAAGTCTTAAAGCTGTCAAGTTACAAGATCCTTGCACCCCTAATCCTTTAGGGAAAAAAACCCCAGGGGTCTTCAAACCTGACAGCTTTAAGACTTGTGGACTTCAACTCCCAGAATTCCTCCTCCAGTCCTGTTGGCTCAGGAACTCTGGCATTTGAAGCATGGAAGTCTTAAAGCTGTCAAATTACAAGACCCTTCCACCCCTAGAAAAAAAAACACAGAGGTCTTCAAACCTGACATCTTTAAGACTTGTGGACTTCAACTCCCAGAATTCCTCCAGTCATGTTGCAGCAACGTCATCTGCATGGATCTGCCCCATCTTTGCTTTCTTCATTGTGGGCAGGGCTGCTGCTGAAGATGCCGACGAGCTGCTACCTCCTCCTCCTCCAACAGCACCACCAGATTTGCACCTGAGCTCAGCGCCGCGTTACCCCTGTCCCCTCCGCCTCCTCCATGCTTTTGAGGAGCCATGAGGCTTTTTTTCCCCCTGCTCCCCCCTGCCTTCCTACTGGCTCCTGCAGCCTCATGGCTCCTCAAAAGCACGGGGGAGGAGGAGGGGGCAGGGCTAATGCGGCACTGAGCTCAGGTGCTCCGAGTGGAGGGGAGGTGGCGCTGCCACGCGCAGGGATGCCAGCTGGAGCTTTGCCGGCTTTAAGTCAGTTGCAGCGCCGGGTGCCAAATCCGGCAGTGCTGTTAGAGGAGGAGGTGGCAGCAGTTCTTCCGGTGGCGGTGGGGGCTTTGGGGCTTCACAGCTACCCTCAGTCGCCCCGTGCTCCTCAAAGCAAGTCCGGGGAAGTCCTTTGCAGGAGGCCCGTTCTAGCTGCCTGCAAAGGACCTCCCCAGCTTCCGGAGCCTGTGGCTATATAAATCACTGCGCGGTAGTTGAAAACTGCTGCGCGGTGTTTTCTTGCCACCTGCGCGGCCGTGCAGCCATGCACCTTAGAGGGAACATTGCTTGGTGGTCATGTGACCAGGTGGGAGTGGCTTGGCAGCCATGTGACTTGGTGGAAGTGGCCAAGTCTATGTCACTGAATTCTTTGCCCCAAAGAATGACCTACAAAAAGAAGATATAAAAAAGGAAATTTATTATTTTGTGCACTTACTACTTAAATAAGAATAAAATAAGTACACAAAACAATAAAACGGCTACTTACAGAAGAAATATGGCTGTCCTTGCCGGTCTTTAACATTACTGATCACCTTACACACACACTTCCAGCCCCTCTGCCTCTTCCCTCTTCCTGGATTCACTCAGACGTTTTTAAAACTCACAGCCTGTGCACAGCACACACACTTCCAGCCCTTCTGCCTCTTCCCCCTTCCTGGATTCACTCACACGTTTTTAAGAGCGAAAGAGTGTGTACGTGTGCACAGGCTCTGAGTTTTAAAAATGTCTGAGTGAATCCAGGAAGAGGGAAGAGGCAGAGGGGCTGGAAGTGTGTGTTCCTATAGTATATTCCAGCCCCTCTGCCTCTTCCCTCTTCCTGGGTTCACTCACAGACGTTTTTTAAAAACCCACAGCCTGTGCACACACATACACTTTTCTAGCAGACCCTCTGCCTCTTCCCTCTTCCGCGACATCCTCCCCCCCACCCCAGCCACTCACCAGTTCTTTCTTCTTCTGGTTCTTCTTCTGAGAACTTTTCGGTAGCATGGTGCGGATGGGTGGGGGGAGTGAAAGAGTGAATGAGGGGAGGGAGCATTCCAGTACTGGGCCTCCTGACCAACGGGTACAGAAAGGCACGCTAAATTTCACCATCCGGTATGGCCGTACCGGTTGAAACCCCCCCCCCGACACATACACCCCCCACACACATATGCACTAAGTTGGTACAGCACAACAAGTATCATACACCCAAAATGGATAAGGCCAAAATCGATCTTGAGGATACGGGGTAAATTTGGAGATGATAGTGATGTCTAAACCAGGGGTCATCAAACTTTTTAAACAGGGGGCCAATTCACGGTCCCTCAGACTGTTGTGGGCCGGACTGTCTGGCTGGGTGTGACTAGGTGGTCATGTGACTGGGTGAGCATGGCTAGGTCAGGTGACTAGTTGGGTGTGGCCAATTTAAAAGTCCATTAAACAATACACACAAATTAAACTTTAATTTGTTTTGCTCCTGTGGGTGTTTTATTTGCTTTTGTTGCATGTTGCTCTTTTGGTTGACTTTCCTTTTTCCTAGATTGTTTTTTCAGTTGTTTAGAAGTCTAGTGGTCCACTTCAGGAAACTCAATTTTGCAGCAATTCTTCTCAGCCCCAAGGAGCTTAAAATCAACAAGTCTCTCTCTCTCTCTCTCTCTCTCCCTCCCTCCCTCCCTCCCTCCCCCCCTCTCTCTTTCTTTATCTTTTGGAGGTGGAGGGAGGTGAAAATTTGGCCCATTTGTGGCCTCCTGGGGCATCTGTGCACCCCATTCTTCTATCTCCCCCGCCTCCAGAAGCATTCTGCAGGTAAAAAACGGGAGAAAAAGGCCCAGTTTTGGCCAAAAATGGGCCATTTTTGCCCATTTCTTGGCCTCCTGAGGCATCTGTTCACCCCATTCTTCACCTCCCTTGCCTCTAGAAGCATTGTGCAGGCAAAGACGGGTTAAAACGGGCCATTTTCACTCGTGTTTTGGCCTCCTAGGGCCGAAGTGTGGGCGGGGCAATGTGGGCAGGGTAGCTTCGTGGTTCTGTGCGGGCCGGATTAATGACTTTGGCAGGATACATTTGGCCCCCGGGCCACAGTTTGAGGACCCATGGTCTAAAGTTTCAGCAAAGCTCAAGCTTCTCATCCCTTTATTTATCCCCAAATGTCCATTTTCTGACTGCATTGCCCCATGAGGCTCTGGGGCTGCCAAAATGATTCAGGCAGGGAGCAGCTCTTCCTAGCAGGCTGAGTTGTGCTGTTTTGCTTCAGGTCATAAAAGCTGATTCTTCCACAGCATGTTCTTTTCTTGTCCTCCTTTTTCTCTATCTTGTTTCGCAAGAATCCATCTGTAATGATCATCTAGGCTAGTGTGTGTGTGTGTGTGTGTGTGTGTGTGTGTGAGAGAGAGAGAGAGAGAGAGAGAGAGAGAGAGAGAGTCTTTGCAAAACTGCTATTGAATTGAAATCTTAAGCTTATTAAACAGGCCTTGCCCCTAGGCTGCACTTTTTGCTACTCTGAACCAATGCTTGATACTTTGCTGAACTAGTAAGGTTACTGCTTCTAATGTCATTTCTCTACTTTGTCCCTAGTGATGTTGGTTGAAGAAAGTCTGCATGGAAGGGCTGTCTCTAATTGTAAAGGTTGCTAAAAGTTGCCTCTCTAACTGAGGAATAGTTCCTATGTGTGTCCTGACTACTGCAAAATATTTTTCTTTCTTTCTTTTTGAATGAAAACAAAGTTTTAAATTGTTAGTAATAGATAATTATCTGTGTTTGGAGAAAAATGGAAAGATTTATTCAGAGCAGAGAACGGGATGAGTAAATCTATGCTTTCCACTTTCCCCTCCTGACCTTAGCCATCATTTAGCTATTGCAGGATTCCAACATTTCCAACAGAATAACTAGGGACAGGACCTGAAATGACCACAAAATGATGAGAGCAGCAGAATTCCTCAACTACAGAAAGGTATTGTCTGCCAAGTCCTGAAACCTGGGGGTGGATGAGTCAGATGTTTACATAGAAATGGATTCAGAAATGCAAGCTAGCTGGATTTCAGCTAGCTGGGGTTAAGTTGACTTTTTGTTCAGCTTGAACATGGTAAATGCTCTCTAAGAATTTACAGCTGCTGCAACTGTCATTGCGTCTGAGATGTTTAGTAGGCAATGTCCCTTGTCTCCCAAAGGACATGAGGGGATGTAAATTCTGTTAAATTTGGCTTAAATGGTTTGCTCAAAAATCAACAGCAGGGAACACGATGGTATAGAAATTATAAAAGAAAAAATGATTTCCTTTTAGCAATATACATTCTTGGCAGTTATTTGGCAGTCGTGTAATTTCTCTGTAGCTACTGCCATTTTCCCTATAATGAATTTAAATCCATGATCACCATGAGGAACTAATATTCATGAAGTGCTGGCTAGTAACCAATGGATTAATTTGGTGGAGGACAAAATCATCAAGGGTTAAATATAGTGTTGTGTCCCATGGTACCGCGTGCACCGGCTGAGGTGTGAGGAGGGTCCGAGCAATGTTGAACATTTCTGTCCCACACAAATTCAAAAAGCAGGCCCTTTTTTTGGCTACTGGAGAGCTCCGTAAAATCATTGGCCTCAAGAAAACATTCAAAACGTGTGATGTACGAATCCCATATTTCTGTGGTGCCATTAAAAGCCGCAAAGGTATTCATCGAAGCCATTCCTGTCAGACTGTAGTGACTTAGCAAATGTGTCTGAGGAATTAGGCTTAGGTTTTGACTTCTCATCGTCAATCTTTCCTTGGGTGGATGTGCAGCTCTTTTAGTGACTGGAGCCTTGTATTAGTGATCTGTATACAGCTCTTGTGCCTCAGTCTAACATCCCACCTTCGTCGCCAGTGTTCTATCCTCAGAACAGGAGGGTAAAGAACTGAGGCGAGCCAGGGCTTAAGGCTAATAGGTTTATTAACAAGTTTGCCAAATGTAGCAGTTAACAACGTGCTCGCTCAACTAATGGCAACAGCTAAGGCCCTGTTTGACAACTCCTTTTATACTGGCTGTTAAACAGGTGACCAATCAGGAACGAGCATAGCGCCCTCTAGGGAAAGCGGACCAGCGGGAAAACTTCAGACACAACATATAGTACTACTGCTGAAGGAGTAATATAAATATTGAACCAATACCTGCAAGCCAGCAAGGCCTCTGAATTCAAATTACCCTTTCTAATACCTTGCTCAGACAGTTACAGAGGTTAGCTCATGAGTTATTTCAAAATAGTACTGGATCAATTTTTGATGGGAAACAGGAAGTAACTAAGCACAGGTGTGGACTCTTGCAGAGCTTTGCTTCACTAACTATATAGTCTCATTGTAAGCATAAAATGTAACACATGCCATCAGAATTAGGATGATTGACATATCAATGTAATTATTACTCAGCATTATTTCTCTATATTGTGTGGGGTGTCCATTGTCCAGTTCAATCAAGTTGGCTCAAACAGATTGTGTGGTCTCCACTCATCAGTTGTCACAGGGAATTTTCCCCTTAACTATCTATTGGGCATCGTTGGGCATCAGAGTTAGCTGGCAACTGTGGCTGGCATCTTCGGAGGCAAAGTGATCTCCCTACCAGAATCACCCCAGCAGGGATGGATTCGGTTCTGGTCTTATAGCCAGGTGTCAGAACCTAGAGTGCATAAATGCAAAGAAAATACTAGTGTACAGGCTAGTATGTATGTATCTGCATACGTATGAGTGCCTGTGGTGTATATGTATGTGTATATGCATTGACACACATACACAAATACCTACAGAATATCTTATATTTTAAAGAGAAGATGGATTTTTTTAAGAGAGGGGGGAGAGGGGGAGAGGGAGAGAGAAAGAGAGAGAAATGCTAACAATTTGCCCAGAGATTCAGTGTATGTTCTTAGATGGCAAAAAGGAGGTTGAGATCACATGTAGTCCATGAGCCACAGGAGCATAAAACAGGCAAGAATACTTTAGTTTCAATTTAGCAACATTACGACAGTGTCTTAACCCTTTTTCCAGATGCATGTAACCTTCTTCTAATATGCTACTGGATTCATAGTATGGAAAAATTAAGAAATCTGGATACTGTCTGCAATGTTTATGCCAGTGTGACTTAACAGTAACTTCAGGGTACATGTGCATGCCTATGTGGTATAGTTTTGGAAAATCACTATCACTGGAAAAGAATTAAGTGTTCTTTCCCACACTGCATTGTTTATTTAATAAAAAAAAATGAAACCCCTTCTCATGGCAGGATAGCTGAGCAGGAATAAGGGATATTACATAATAGAACTTCAGAAGTGTGAAATATTGAGCAGTAGAAAACTTCCAGGGAATGATGCTAGGAGACAGTTGCTAGGCAGAACAGAATGGACTGAGACAGGGAATTAGAACGGAGGACAGAGGAAAGAAAGGGAAAAACTGGAGGGGGGATATGGGACTCTTGACAAGGTCTCTATAATCTTTTGTTGAGATTATAAATATGATTATAAATTTCTCATGGCACAAAATAAGAAGACTGGGAAGCCTCCTACATGGAAAACCATAAGAGCAAATAGCTGCATGCAAGGATCAGTCTCTACCACTCAGGAACACTGAACATGTATAGCAGTAAAAATTAAGAACAATAAAGAGAAGATATATTTGTTAAACAATGGGAAATGGGAACTTGGTTCTTAGCATCTTAAAAAGATAAAGCTGTCTTTCCTGGGTCACATATAAAACTGTTATATAAAAATATTAAATGGACTGGATCTCTTAGCCCCTATGGCAAATGCCCAGTTATATGAATGTTCTCATCTGCTATGGATCTTTACAATAAAAAAAATGGATTAAAAAAACATTATTCCTTCACTGCTTCTGTTTTAGCCTCCCTATCAAACAAGAATTGCCTCTGAATCGGTGATGAAGAACTTGGCTGAATTTTGGTAGTAGGTTGTTGTTTATTCTAAGAAGCAACATAGGTAATCCACAATTTACAACAGCTTAATGACCATTCAATGTTACACTGAAAAAAGTGACTTATGACCTGTTTTCATACTTAACTTCTCTTTATTGTTCTTAATTTTTACTGCTATACATGTTCAGTGTTTCCGAGTGGTAGAAACTGATCCTTGCATGCAGCTATTTGCTCTTACGGTTTTCCATGTAGTAGGCTTCCCAGTCTTATTTTGTGCCATACTTAACGTCCATTGCAGCAACCCCTTGGTTGTGTGATCATAAATAGGATGTTCGGCAAATGGTTCATATTTATGACGATTACCATTGTCATATGATCACTTTTTTGCAACCTTCTGAGAACTAAGTCAATGGGAAAGCAAGTTTCCTGAACAACTATGTTACTAACTTAATAACTGCAGTGATTCGCTTAACTGTGGTAAGAAAAGTTGTAAAAGTCATAAAATGGGACAAAACTCACTTAACAAATGTCTCATTTAGCAACAGTAATTTTAGGCTCAATTGTGGTTGGAAGTCTATAAAGCAAGAAAGGCACTATGATTGTTACTTAACAATTCAGATATACTATCAGACCAAATAACTATCTGCAGCGGTAACCTTGCTTGCATATGAAAATTACTGAATGTTTTATTATGTATTAGATTTTTATTAATTATACTGGATTTCTGATCAATGTCTGAAATAAAGTTTTGATGGATGGGTGGATCCTTCCTGTATCTTCCATTGTTTAATAGATTTTCTGACACATTTTGCAATGTATGTGCTATGGAAAGCCAATGTTGTTATATTTAGCTGAATGTGGCTTTAATATTTATAATTCTACTTATGACTAGTATATGAATTATGCAGTCTCTTGTTAGATTCATCAGTTTTGTCTGCACTTCTGCTGGCTTTTATATGATATATTCTAAGCAAAGTATACATTCCTGTCTGTGTCCAAAACCCAAGCCACATATTTGATGTAATATGTAATAAGACTCGGGAGATAGATGGGCTTTAATATAGATTTTCACATACCTTTTTTAAATACTTGGCCAACTTTCTCATATATAAGTGTATATATATATAAGCACCTTGGTAATCCCACAATTTTGACCGTGTATTTGAGAGCTGGGCTGATTTATTTCCAGCTCAGTTGCAGTATATTTGAAACCAGAATAAAGCTAGAGTTAGTTTTGGTCTGTTTCTCCATTTGCTATAATTTCTAGCATATCCTTTCAGTCCTGGACTTCAGGACTTTCAAGTGGGGAGGGGGCCTGAGGTCTTTTCAGCTCTCCCTCACAGGAACCACTAGGATTTTATTTATGGTTTAGCAAGACAAATTAATACAATGTGAAGTCATTATGTGAATGGGATGGGAAGCTACAATTTATTTTAGCTCCCTTTTGTATGGGGTTCAGGGTAAGGGATATTTGTTAACATGTATCAGTTTGGGTGGGGTGATGTTTCTTTGAATGCAATGCACAGCATATAATGCAAGATTATGGCAGAACTCAAAACTCAAACTTTGAGAATTGTGAGTAGAAACTGAATATTTCAGGAAGAAATATATTCATATGTACTTATTAAATAAAATCAGTCTACATGAATTTACATCTACATACATATACAGTTGCCATTAGGTAAAGGATAAATCATTTCCTATGACTTCAGTTTATTTTGCCCCATGATAATTACTGGGCAACATGTTTCAATTTGCCTCTACGTCTGTATTATTCTGCCATGGGTTCTAGAAGTGGGACTGTGCTATGTAAATATCTGATGGGATTTGATGTTCACAAATAATAAATGAGGCAAGAAAATGAGTGCAATAATACAACCATAGTATCAGAAACAAAATGGTAAAATATATACTTCCAAATGAATCTTTCAATATGATCAATGAAATAAATAATGAGATAATACAGAAACATTTTTTATTAAATATCAGGTAATATACATTTTCAAATTCCCATTTTCATTGGCAGCACCAAAAAGAAAAAAAAGTGTCTTTTTTTTTTAAAAAAACTGAGAACAGCACCAATAAATCTGGACAAAGAAAAGCACCAATAATTCTGGACAGAGAAAAGTTGATTTTGCTTATGTAATTCTAAGTTGTCCATATTTGTATTTTTAAAAAGTCTGTCAATTGTATTCAGCTTGTATTGATTTCTGTAATGGAGTTGGAAATTAAAGACACATTTTATTCAATTTCACCAACCATTGGGTGTCTAAGATTGTGCAAATGGATTGCACATGTGCATTTGAATATTACTTTACAGTCATGAGGACCAGAAACTTGCTTTGTTTAGTGAAAACTAAACAACGCAGTGCTATAACTAGTGTTCTATGTGTTCACATTTTATTTCAAATTGCAAGACATCTATTTTCTAACATTGATGTTCCGTGTACTTCTAAATTTGCAAATAATTTCTGGTGATGCTGAACAGCCATTATAACAAGAAAAGAAGAGGGGGGGGAATGAATGGGTGTATTATGCTATTTTGGCGCTGAAATGTAACATGACAGTACCTTGTGTTTAAATACAAACAACATACTTTTGGTATAATCAGCCATTTCTGTAACACTGATAGCAGAACACTCTTTTTATACTTAAGAGTAAAGCATAAAATAAGGACATTTAAATATGATTGCTCATTTAACAGTGATGAATGTAAAAGATCTTATTATCCAACACACACTGAAAAACTGAATCTTTAGGCTTTGCCTGTTTTTCTCTGCATCCTGCATATTCAAGAAAAGCCTGAGTTAATTTTTATTTATTAGTAGTGCCTCAAGCACGTTGCAATTGCTGCAATCTGTTGCAGTATTTATTCTTATAGGATCTTTGTAAGCAGGAACCTGCAGATGAATCACGCAATCTAGCTCTAGTATCTCCTTCACAAGGTTCCAACAAAGTGGCTGGTACAAGGCCAATAATATTGGGGACTTTTGTGAGAGCCCCACTAATATGCTCCTCTACAACAATGTACTTGGAATAGCACTTGCTAATTTCCACGGGACTCGTGTCAGAAAAAACTGCTGGTGGATGGTTCCCAAAGTATTTATTTAGCAGGAGAAACTGAGGTATAAAGAAAACTCAACCCTCAGTCTCCACCAATAGTTCTATTATTGTTCATAGATGTTCTCTCATCGGCTGCTAAAAAAAAAAAATGGTTATATTTTCAAAGGATCAGCTTCCTTCCTATAATATTCAGACTTGGGAGGAAATAAACCATGCCCTGTTTATGTTAAAAAGCCTCTTCATTTGATTTATTTTAAGAACAAGGTATCCACTCGGGTCACATTGGAATACTGAAAAGGATGTGGAATGTGACCTCACAGCATGTAGTTGTTGGCTATGTGGGATTTTTTTTTAAAATCTGGAGTCATATTGTTTGCCGAGAAGGATGCTTCAGAGGGTCCCAGTCGCTCTTGAGATTCTCTTGTTCATTCAGCTCAGATGCCAGTTAAGAAGTGAAGCTCATTCTGCATTCAGAGCTATGCCTTATATTTTAGAGGCGATGCTCACAAATTAGAATTGATACAAGACCTGCAGCATTGCTTCCCATAGAAACTATGACCACAAACGCCATGTTGGGGAACCAAGTGGCACCAGTTAAAATAATCCTTGCAGAAGATATCTAGAAATATGAACAGAAAAGACATAGTGAATGTAGTCAAATTCATTGAATGAAGAGTTGGCTTTCTGAGTATATTGAAAAAAATTAAATGTAGCATTAAAAAAAAAAAGACTTGCTTTACTTGAAGCTTGGATGATAGGACATTTTAATTTACTGACCAATGTTTTTATTTAAATGGGTTATGAAAGTAAGAAAATAAGGTGTATATATGCCTATATGTACAAATACAACATTACCTAAGTATATTCTAATTCCCTTTGTTTTAAACTAAATAGTTCTGCAACTAATTACGTATATAACCTACTCTTTTCATTTTTTCCCTATCTGAGATTCTTTCTGGTTTTGGATTTTGAAATTTGAAGATTATGATTGTATTTGAAGTCTCTAAATGCTCTTTGCCAAGCAGTCCTACTGGAATACCCACAATACCTTTAATATTGGTTCAGCAAGCTCTCTAGAACCAAATTTTAAGCAGCCCTCCTCAATCTGACCCTTTTCATGTGTGTTGGGATTGCACATCTCATGATTCCCAAGTCGTATTCAAAAGATAACATATGAGGATATAAAGACAAAAATTGAGGTCTAGAAGAGAAAACTGTTTGACTCTACCTTTTGCTTCTGGAAGAGGACAGAAATTTATATTACAGGCTTGTGATGCAATGGGTTTCTGATGCAAGAGGCATCCGGTAGCTGATCTCCCATTTGCTAGGCACTGAACAGATCTCACTTGCATGCCACCTCCACAGGTCACTGTGCACTGCAGGGTAAAACAAAGTTAATCACTATGACAAACTACAACTGGACAGAAAGTCTTATGAAGATCTTCATATGGAACGGGATCATAAAGCTCTGCTGAGTTCACCAATACATTTTCAGCAAGAGGTTCTGGACAGTATTCAACTATTTATTCACAATAAAACCTTTTCATAAGAAGTTCAATCTTAGGCATGTTATCACATAGATAGGCAGATAGGTCCTGCGTACACAAGTACTGTTTGGAGTGCCAGCTGTCCTCAAAGGTACCTGCATGGTTCAATTTCAGATATTAATATTTACAAACCTATCAAGCTAACACTTAATAAAACAAATATAGAACAACTAATCACATGGGTTTAAAAGAATTAAATCTCTACAAATTAGCACATGTCTAAAGGAATCCTTCTGAGGAAAAATAAATATTCACTGAAGCAAATGCATCCATCTGCCTTAGAAAAAAATATTTTTGTTGTGTTCAAAGAAAAAAGAGATGCCTTTTCTGGAATTTCTAACTTGTCAATTATTGACAACTGTTGCCTTGGTGTATTTGGGAATATATGACTAAACCTAGAACTTCCTTAGATTAAATTGGTTTTTCTTGATATTACTTAGTTAAAATAATGCTACTTTTTTCATATGCTTACTTATCATGCCCTTCCAAACAGATAAATCATGAAACCTCAAAACGTACACTGCAGGAACCCCCCCCCCCCCAATTGAATCTCCTTTCTCCTGTGAAATCTGAGTGGCTGGAATTGAGAGAAACATTTATCCAGTTTTCCTGTATGCATTCTCCACCTAGACAATAACCACAAGCAGAGTGCTCTGCTGCACGCAGGTGCTTCCTCTTCTTCTAGTACTACCAAGCCAGCTATTCCATATCCCTCTTCTGCTGTATCACAGTATTATTTTACAAAACATACACACACACAAACACAAAATGTGGGACACAATGGGAAAACGGGAAAGACAAAATGCCTAAGCATTTTGAAAAATTTTGTAAATGAAACAGGAGAATCGCACAATATACATCTAGTCTAAAATCACCATTAAGGGAATAAAGGTGATAAGGAAAGTGAAAGAAGGAAGTCAGAAGTGTTATTAAATTATTATTAGTCAAGACACAGATGTTGCCCTTCCCAAACAGATACAAGCTGCCTTAAGTATTGCCACACCTGAACTTTCAGGACTGCTTAATTGCATTGGTTTTCTTTTATGGAAATGAAATGAAAATTGAGAATCTGCATGGTATTTAATATTAAGTTAACCTGCATGATCTTCTCCATGGCAGGATTATTTTGTAATGCTTACTTGTGTAAATTTACTCCTGGGCAATAAAAGGGTAGCATTTGCAACCTCAGACAGATTTACAGTTTCTTACTGATCCAATCTAGAGGAACAGTGATTTTTAGATCAAGTAACCTATTATTTCACAGAGAAGGGGAATTATTTAATTTTCACTGCTCATTCTACAGCAACAACTTTCAAGAAAACATGCAGTACAAGCATGGAGCGCAACAATTCCTATGAGCCCTGAATAACAAGATAAAAGTCAGCAGCTTTGAGCCAAACCTGTCACTGTGAGAGGTGAAGCTGAATCTCATATCAGCCCAAAGTCAAGAGGTGGGGGATGATTCAGTTCTTTAGAGAGCCATCTGTTGAGTTGATAAACAGCCAACTACATTTTTTTTTTGAAAAATAAGTCTTAAGATTGAGAAGTAAAGGAAGGGAGAAAGATAGAATCAAATGACCAACAGTTCTGATTTTTTTAATAATGAAAAAATGTTCAACAGGGGCTTCCTAATTAGAGTTCTTCAAATGAATAAATTGCTAAAAAGAACACTAAATGTATCTCATCTCCTCACATCTCATAATGAATGGACAAAACTGTTGGAAGATTTAGGAACCATGTCTAAATCTAAAGGTTCATCATAGATAAAACTAACCTCCCCGCAATTCTGCTCCATCCTTTCAGTGATCCTACGCAAGATGACTTGAGGAAAAATAGCATTTCCCCTCTACATCCAGTAGCATTCCAATAGAAGAGTCCAGAGATTATTGGTATAGTCCCTGTCACGGGCTGAGAAATATGTCTCCTCTCTGTATTCCATCAATATTGCCCACTAACAGTAAGTAAGGAAATGGGAAGATTCTTATATCTGGAAATCTATCTTCCTTTGCATAATGTTTCCCCAATTTGTTTGCTCAAAATGTTAGAAGATTTAATAGTACTGGAGCAACTCCAACTCCAAATAGTATATAATTCTGGTCAGAGTGAACAATGTTGCAAGCATAAAGGGAAATAATAAAACAAAACTTACAGATAATCCTCAATTTATGACTGTTTGCTCAATGATGATTCAAAATTACATGGCCACAGCAAAAGTATTTTATGGTTTGCACTTGCACTTACAACCATTGTACCAACCCTGTGGTAATATGATTGTAATTTGAGTGCTTGGCGATTAAATTGCATTTACAAATGGTTGCAGAATCCTGTGATCATACAATGACAATTTGCAACCTTGAAAAATATCCATTGGGAAGCTGGATTTGCTTTATGACCACATGAGTGCTTAACGTCTGAGGTGATTTGCTTTGTGACTGCCATGAAAATAATCATAAAATCAAGTTTGGTCATGTGATGACTACACTTATGATTGTACCAGATTTTGGTTCCAATTGTGGCTGTAAATCAAGAACTACTTGTACAGTATAGTATAACCAAAACAGAATTTAAAAGAATCTGGTTTGAATATTGCTGCACCTGTTGCCTTGATACTGGACACTCTTTATCCTCCAGAATTGCCTATTGCTCCTATAAAGGAGACCCTATACTTTGATCCCCCCCCAAAAAAACCCTAAAGATTAGAATAATTTCTGGTGATCTCAGTTTGCTTTTATTCATGTGTTGACCTGGATTCAATCCTAAATTAAATTGTTTTTTTTTCCCCAAAGGGCAAATGAATCTCAAACTGAATCTTGGAATCAGAACTTACTCATAAAAGCAAAGCTAAGAATAACAAAACAAATACATCTTCTATGTATTGTTCTTAATTTTTTTTAAAAAAGAATACTGGAATAAGACTCAATATTCTCTAATACTTGGCAGATATCTTACAAATATGACTAGGTCCTTTATTGCAAACAAGAATCAAGCCCCATGAAACACTTGACTTGCTGAGGGAAAGACAAGGTTGCTGTCTCCCTCTTATATTTGACAGTAGTTTAAATGTAATTTGAGCATCCCATAGTCGTTTGAGCATTTGAATAGCCTTCCTATGAATGAAATGATTCTTTGCTTGATGCTTGGCACTTTTGAAGCCCAATAGTTTAAATAGCTGCCAATTCTAGCTTGAAAGTAAATAAAATTTACCTTAATTTACAAAGACAAATGCTATACATTATAATGTTAAAAAAATGAGTTGGATCATTAGCTATAGAAACTATTCAAAGAAAAAATATTCACTAGTCCCATAAATGAGATCCATGCAAAATTACTAAAATTGGTTGAACTGCCAAGAGGAAATGTTTCACTTAAAGACATAGGATTCTCCAGAAGCCTTAATAGTGTTTTGCCAACACCAGATAGGAAAGGGCTATTGTTGCATCTTATTCTATTCCATTTAAAAAAACCCGGAAGAAATGGTGAATGAAAGTGATGACAGTTCTGGGGAAAAGAGATATATATATTAGATTTTGATTTGCACTCCAGCATTGAATATCTGTAACTGAACGATTCGAATGAGCTCCCTCCAGTGGATAAGAGCCATCACCAAGCTATGCCTCCCTCTCAGTGCTAGCCTGCCCCTCAGGCAGCCTGAAGCTAAATTGAAGGGATCCAAGAGGAAAGTTAGAAAAAACAATGCAGTCCTCTATGCAAACATTGGGATTCACAGACAGGTCACAACCCCAACTGGTTTGTGAGAGGACTGCTCCTTCCATCTGCCCACAGCGCCATTTCTGTTTCGGCTTCTGGAAATACCAAAATCACCCCAGGAAACTACCCCACTCATACATTTAGGTCCAACTAGATAAGTGAGACTTAGCATGAAGCTTAAAATATTTCAGAGTTACCTATGTCCTTTACCTGAGACCAAGAGGAGGAAAACCAACTGCCTTGATTTATTGATAAATATGCAGAGTGCTTGTAACAAGGATGTAGGATGCAAACTTTTTGCATCTCTATGTTTGGTTTCTGAAGATAGGAACATTTTTTAGGGGCAAGTTCTCGATATTTTCCAGTAAGATATTTTTCAGCACAGTTCAGTGTTCTCCTCTGTATTCCCTTTCCACATGTCACAGAGCACTGAAAAGAGAATTTAATAACAACAATTTAATAACAACAATTAGTGCAAAGGAAGGTAGTCCCTTGTTTCATTCCATGTGAAGCATTTTATCTTTTCAAGTCAATATAAACTTGATTTTATTTTGACTTTGATCAGACATATGGGCAACCTCAGAGTGATTCCAAACTCAATAGGTTACATTTCAATTCACTTAACAGGAATTATGTGTTCCAAACAACACATCCTCTTCTAATATACTCCATTCCAGCTGTTCATCCATTTTTTCCTATTCTACAGCCATTATATATGGGTCATAATATCTGGCACTTTTTGTTTCTCATGTGAGTCTCAGTAGAGGTAAAACCAAGTTCCAAACACAGAAGGATAATAGGCATACAAGGAAGATTACAGAGCAAGTTTCTTAAAACTTTGGATTGTATCATTTCCAGAGTTCAACTCTTTCTAGAGACAGAGTTGTGCTCCATATAATAGGAGGCTCAGCACTTTGCTCTAAACAATTTGACACAGTGGTGGGTTGCCAATTTTTTTTACTACCAGTTCGGGTGCCTCCCGCCGCCGCTACTACCGGTTTGCCCGATCTAGGCTGAACTGGGAGCAACCCACCTCTGGTTTGGCAGCAGCTGGAAGCAAACTGCTATTATTACATCTAATGAAATGTATTGTTGTATTTGAAGACTTCTGGGTTTGTACTGAAATGGCATATGCTTAATATCTTCCTATAGTAGGCAAAGTAGATTCCTAAATACAGCTAGTCCCCAGTTTAAGAACAAGATCCATTCCCGAGGTCTGTCCATAAGTCAAATTTGTATATAAGAGGGAACAGTATTATACCACAAGACTATGTTAGTATTGTGTAATCAACTTGAACCATTATGTATTTAACAATTTTGCTACAATAGGCTTAACTGGTCATTCTGAACCAGGGCAATCTTAACCTGGGGACATGCTATGTTTAAATACCATAGACCAGCAGTCCCCAAGCTTTATGGCTTGGTGGCCCAATGGAGGTGGGGGAGAGATGGGAACGGCCCACCGCTCATGCAAGCCCACAATTGCATTTACATGCATTTACAAAATGTTGCAATAACAAGCAAGCTTCATTGAAAGTTAGTGAAAAGATTCAAGCAACGTTGACACATAGTGAGATGGAAATAGGAGTGTTGCTTAGTATTAATGGGTAAAACTCTCCCTTGGATAGGGTTTTCAGGATGTAAAAATTAAACAAATATGAGACAAAAAATAAATTCCTGTTCTAATAGAAGAGAATATGCATACTTCAGGATTGAACTGTTACCAAGGACTTCATAGTTATCTTGTCATGAATGGGAGAGATTGTATATTCATATTTGTTTAAAAAAAAGTTGTCTCACCTCTGTCCATGCGGACACAAACCACTGAAGTTTCCTATTTTTATAGCATCGTTTCAGGAGGCAGGTTTCTTGCATCTTTGGTTTCAGTTCTGCGGCACAAGCAACATCGGATAGAATTTGATCCCAGCGAGAGGAAGAGAAGCTTTTGCACAGAATGGTTCTTTTCCTCCAGCCTTTCCCACAGGTTCGAGAGCACTGGAAGTGTAGAATGGACAACGAACAGGATAGCAAAAAGCTTCTCAAAAGTAAGAGAAAAGAATTTGAAGTAAATAAAATATGTAGCAGTTTAGGGTGTCTTATGTACTTCGCTTTTTCCAGCAGAATACTCTTACATTCTCAGCATATGTAGAATAGAATTGAAGAAGAATCAAATGCCCATTTAGTCCAGCATCATATGGAAGGAAAGTGGGCAAGCATGGCATAGGGACGATGAGCCTTTCTGCATTGTTTCTAAATTTATATTATGGCATATAAATGTAAATGATACTAATGCTTATTTCTTAGTCTGATTTCTTTTAAACTGAAAAATGCTTACTTTAAATAAAAAAAATTAAAAACTTACTGGAATTCAGTCCACCCTACTGATCATAGCAGAGTGTAGGCGCAGTTTTATCTTTTTAATTGGTGTTAAAAGTTGCAGGTGACTTAGATGTGTGCAATATCTAACGACAAACTACATTTCCAGTAATTAATTATCGTATAATTTTCCCTGAACTGTCTCTCTTATACTGGTGGGGAGGGGGGAAGACCCCTCTTTGCCCACTTCCAGTAGACTGATATTCAACTCTACCAAAGTGTGACTGGTAAAAATGAGTTTCAGGAGGTCTGTTACACATTCTATCCAAGAAAACAAAGTTGCCCTGAAATGCATGTAGTTATTTATTCATCTGTTGGATGTAATTCTGAAGTATAGAAGTGTGAATTTAATGTACCTCAGACCATGGCCCGGTGCTCCACATAGGTGGACATCTTTGAGTGTTACACAGCTCCCTGGTGACTGGGGCAGGGATTTGACAAAGGGAGTCTGATACCCTTTCTGGTTCGTATTGAATTCTCTGCATGCAGTGAACATCCCGAAACCTCTCTCCTCCTCCACAAGTCAAGCTGCACCCACTCCAGTTCCCAACAGACCAGCTAGAAGAGGGTTAAAAAAACACAGTTTGCACTTGCAGATCTGAATAGCTTGTAAGGATCACACTTAAACCACAGCTTTTCTCCAAACATTTAAGAGCTCGATTTATGACCACAATTGAGCCCAAAATTTCTCTTGCTAAGCAAGGGACTTGTTAAGTGAGTTTTGAACCTTTCTTGCCACAGTGACTCACTACAGTTGTTAAGTTAGTAATATAGTTGTTAAATGAATCTGGCTTTCCCATTGATTTTGCTGGTCAGAAGGTTATATTCCATAAGTATATTCCATAAGTTCATGAAACCGGAAACCTCAGATGTTATTACAGATTGTGTTTAAATTTCAATACTCAGTCACATCATATAATTTGGAGAGTGTGGAAAAAGAAGAATGAAAAAGAAGAAAAGAATACAGCGGATAAAGATTATTACTCTTTAATGATGGAAATATGTCACTTTTCTAAACATAAATCTGACATTCTGAAATGCATGTTGTAAATTAATATATGGCAATGATTCTACAAAGGGAAATCAATGTAATTTGATTTAAATCATTCATTTTGTCCCTACTGATTTTTTAATTTAGACTTTTTCGGCAAGCAGGAAATTTTTGACAATAATTATAGTATAATAGCAATCACAATATGTTCAGAAACTTTACCACAATGAATGACAATGTGTACACAATTAAGAGCAAGATCGGAGAGCCACACGTCATTGAGCCAGTTTCTTCTTATATATGAACTCACTGGATGATTATATGCAGTGCAGTAACTGAAAGGATGTCTCAGCAGGTGGCAGCAAATGGCTAACCTGGCCTAGTCTGAAAGCTAAGCAGGGTTGAACCTGGCAAGTATGTGAGTGGAAGACTACCAGAAAATGCAAAGTTTATAGCTTAAACTGGGAGTTTGAAAATACAATTCCAGAAAAGACAATAGGAAAAACCCTTCTGTATTGTTTTCAATAAAACCAGAATAACGTGTCCATGCAGCACTCCAGAGCTGGGCTTGACTTGAAGGAGATTGTATCTCCTAGCTCAGGGGTGTCCAAAGTTGGGAACTTTAAGACTTGTGGACTTCAACTCCCAGAATTCCCCAGCCAGCATGGGAGTTGAAGTCCACAAGTCTTAAAGTTCCCAACTTTGGACACCCCTGTCCTATCTGAAAAAAGCCCAAGGTATTTCTCTTCCACACACCCATAATATTTCTTAAAATATGAAATATTGTTGCTTTTCTATTAGTGATTTCAAATACAACATGATAGAAACAAAATATAGATTATATTGTTTATGCCTCATCCTAATCTTGCTACAGGAGAAATACAGATACTCATTATGACCACAATTGAACCCAACATTTTTTTTCTAATGAAGACATTTGTTAAGTGAGTTTTGTCCCATTTTATGACCATTCTTGCCACAGTTATTAAGTGACTCACTGAAGTTGTTAAATTAGTAAAACGGTTAAGTGAATCTGGCTTCCCCACTTACTTTGCTTATCAAAATGTTGCAAAAGGTGATCACATGACCCTGGGACACTGCAACCATCATAAATATGAGTCAGTTGCCAAGCATCCAAATTTTGATCACATGACCATGGGGATGCTGCAATGGTTGTTAAGTGTGGAAAACGGTCATAAGTCACTTTTTTCAGTGCTGTTGTAACTTTGAATGGTCACTAAATGAACTGTTGTAAGTGGGGGACTACCTTATAATTCAGTGTTGACAGGGCTTTCATCATATATTGGTAAGTAAATTTACCAGGGTTCAGACTTATTTCACTATAATAGTCTAACCCATATTCTGCTTTTGCTGCTGTATAAAAGAATGAATATGCAATTGCAAAAAAAAAAAAAAAGAAGAAGAAGATACACTTCTGTCACATTTTCCCCAGTTCTTCTGTTTGAACAGATGTTTAACTTACTGACCTTAGGGGCAGGTTTCAGAATCCCCCAGAATGCTCTTTTCTCTTTTCCCAAGTTACTGCCCAATATCAAACCTTGGCATGGAAAAGACTGGGGTTGATGACAGGTGATTGGCAAAGAGCTTGGAAAGACAGACTCCTGGAACAGTAACCCAAGCTTTAGTTATCTAAAACATTCCCATCAAAATTTTGGATTCTTCACAGTTCCTTTTTAATTTTAACAGCTTGTTTCATTTGTACCCTATAATGGGTAGCTGCTTGTGCACTTGATAAAGCATGTGAAGGCTTTATTAGTTCCTATCAACACATTGTATAATGTGGGCTACAATAATAAATTAAACCCTAGGATTGGAACTGTTAGTATTTATGGATATCAGACAGAAGAAACAAGCTAGCCTTCATTGCTCCCTCCCTTTGTTCCACTCATCCATCTTTGATTACACTTTAAATATGTTTTTAAAATGATTCTTGATGGGACATTCAAATGAGAATGAGGACTGACAGGCACAGCTTTATATGACTGCTGTTCATTCTGGATCTCTGCACCTTCCCCCATCGCCCCAACTTCTAATAGTGGCTAGAAAATGTTGGGAAATGTTGAGATACACAAGAGAAAGCCATCATGCAATTTATGAGGACAACATAAGAAATTCTTATAATGCAAACTTTGTCACCAATTAAATTATCTAAGTAGAGAAAGTAGTGTGCTTCTCTTTCAAGGCCTATACTTGACTTAATGTCAGGATGAAAACTAAATGTTATGCCATGATTATTTACTAATTATGCATTGACTCTTTCCCCCTTTTCTAGAGTAGTAAACGTTACAGTTTGCTAAAAAAAATGTTTTGGGGGTCTCTGAGGATTCACAGCTTTGAGGACTCCACACAGTCTTGTGACGTCAGATTATACAGTTTTCCACTCAGGCTCTAAATCAAAGAGGTCATTGGACTCATGTGGCTACAGAAAACCTCACAGAGTACAGCCAGATCTCGAATTACAACAGTTTGTTTAGTGACCATTCAAAGCTACAATGGCACTGAAAAAAATGACTTATTACTGTTTTTCATATTTACGACCGTTGCAGCATCAAAATTCAAATCCTTGACAATTGACTCATATTTATGACAGTTACAGTGTTCCAGGGTCATGTGATCACCTTTTGTCACCTGACAAGCAAAGCCAACAGGGAAGCCAGATTCATTTAACAACTGTGTTACTAACTTAACCACTGCAGTGATTCACTTAGCAACTACAGCAAGAAAGGTCATAAATGGGGCAAAGGTCACTTAACAAATAACTTAGCAACATAAATTTTGGGCTCATTGGTAAGTCAAGGCTGTATGTATTTTCATCCAAATCATAGGTCTAGGCTGTTTGTTTCATTTCATTAATCTCAACATCTTTATCCTTTTTAAAAACATGATTTGGGAACGCTAGTAAATTCTTCAATAGAGGGAGATTCAAACACAATGCTATGTTTTAAAATCAACTCTATATGAATGTACTAACATCCAATCAGAATGTTGGCATCAATCTTCAGAAGCATTATAATAATGCTTTATAATAATGCTCACTTACAAATTGCTATTCAAGCTATGAGACATCTGTATGCTGAACATAGAGGAAAAAGGGTACTCTATTTAAGTGATTTTTACGATCAATATTAATAAGAGTTTCCGATTATTAGACTTTATGGTGATTCTAAACCCATATGCATATTTACTAAAAAAGAAAATGAATTGAAATTAATAGGATCTACATGATTTTATTTGTTTTTAATGAAATCCTAAGATTAGCCTTGAAATAGATTGACGTGGTGGAAAAAACATGGAGCAATCAGAAAAAATGCACCATGCTCTATCTGGGCCTGGAGAATGCAATGGAATACTTGGATATTCCTTCCTTCCATGAAATCTATGGAATATCAGTAAGTTAAAACATTATGCTTATTTTGGCTTAGAGCCAAACAAACTGATAAATTAGACATTTTTAGAAAATTTCTCTCTGTGTGTGTGTGTGTGTGTGTGTGCGCGCGCTTTGAAAAACACAGTAATACATATTCAGCTAGTATACAATGAGAAAAATATCCAAGAGAATCAAAAGCTTCAAGGAACTTATTAGAGAAAAGCTTCTCCACAGTTGTACAAAAGAAATGCAAAGTTACAATAAAGGATGCAGAAAAAGAACTCTGAAATATATAGGTTAATACCATTTTAAGATCAGAATTTTTTTTAAAAAATCCTAATTAACAAAATTGCAGAATGAAGAAACTGGCTGAATTGCTAGATGATAAAAGAATTAAAGGATTATGACATTGAAAAGAAGCTGAGAAAATTATTTTCATCTTTTTTTCTAAATCAGATACGTTGATCATTGGTGCCCCACCAGTGACTAGATTTAATGGTCTAAATTCAGACAATAAACAAATGCTGAATCCTGACAAGGGTTGTCTGAATGAAAGATTCTTATATCTAAATTTGGACTTCAACCTATTCCAGATGGAGATGCACTTTCCCAGAATACCTTGACTTAGTTTTGCCATTTGAGACCTTAGTAGCCTTGGTGGCTGGGAATCACTTCCATCGGTCTAGCTTAGTTTGCTAAAGAAGTGATATAGTTTGACCCCAATTATTTATGTTCTCACAACATTCTAATTACAGAAGCTGATGCATGTCACATACCGTCATTGCCTTAAATAACTTGAGTTCCACATTTCTGAAGGAGCTCAGCTCTTTCAGCCTTTCTCAGATTTAAAATGATCAGGGAACGCTTTTCTCCAAAGATCAGAGATAGTCAGGACAGTAGGTTAGACTACTGGGTATTCCAAACAGACTAGAAGGCACAATGACAAACCACCCCCATCAAGAAATCAGAACAGGCATGTTTTTTTAATGCACGAGGAGTTAAGCTCACCCAACAGTACCCACCAAGGGTGGCAGGTAGGCAAAGGAAGAAAAATTGTGGTTGTGACATTATGATTAAGGCCTGTCACTTTGATACAAGGTGTGATGCCAGTTCAGTGAAGCTTTGATTGCAAACTCTGGTAGCACTGACATTTTATTGTTTTTGGGGGGGAGGGAGTTCAACTTTGTTTGCTTAACCATTTGAAAAGTTTTAATTATTACAGTATTCATATTTGCCTTTTACTGCTGCATCCTAATATGGATTTATTAAGTTCATTTTTACACATTTTAAAATTAATTTAATTCCCTTCTGCTGTGAGATGAAGAGCAATATTAAAATACTTTCCACAAAATTAGCAATATATTAGAATGCACACATTCAGAACAAGGTTTTTTTCATCCTTTTCTATTACAATCCTTCATGTAATAGAAATGGAGGAGTTCCTCACTGAAGCCACGTCCAGCTAGGATAGAGTGATGTTCTGGTTCCTCTTCCTGTGATGGTCTCTATGGTGATAACTGTCAGTAAGAAAGAAAGGAGTTCTCAGGAAGAATTAGACGTGATAAAATCATGCCTCAATCGGGGCAGGAGAAAGTGGAACTTTTTAAACGAACATAGTTAAAATTAGGCTACAAAATATACCCTTGGTAACACAGAAATGACCCAAGAAAGCTCTGGAATGAATGCATGTTTGGGGAGCTGTCAATCATGCAGCAGCAGCAGCACTAATGGATTTAATTGGAACTCTATCTTCAGCTTGTAATATTATATGAGGAGAACATAACATAAATGTTTATGGGAGACATTTTTGGGGCATGCTAAACAACTAAATAACTGGCTTAAGCCTAGCTAGTGTAAATCTAATATTTATAAATTTAATGTGTTAGCTCAGTTAGTTTAAATGCTCAAAACTGGGATAACAGCCAACTTTGGAACTTGTGGCCATGAATTCTAAAATACCTTATGCACAACATAGAAATGATGTCTGGAGGTTCCAGACGATATAGCAATGTCTCTTTTAACTTGACAGACGACATATAAATGAGGTAACCCACTATATCTGCATAAGGAACCATAAAATAACTGCTTGTGTATTTCTGGAATGTGTTGCAACTAAATAGCTGTTTTACTATGATGATTCAGACTGAATGAAATTAGAAAGGTCTTCATAATTAGTCTGAATGCCTAAAAATTAACAAAAAATTAAAACATTAAACAGAAATGTTAATAGCTCTGAAAAGGGATTGTTTATTTGTTATATATATAGACAAATTTGTTTGTAATACACACACACAGACACATAAATTCCTACTCAGAGCTGTTATACACACACACACACACACACACACACATATAATAAAATAACAATAACAAGCAAAAATAAAATAGCAAGTCTTCTTATGCACCAAGAAGAAGAAAGACACTGTTAAACTACCAGAGGAAACAGATTTATGATACATCAGCCCAAAGGTTAGCCAGGTTTTAACAGTTTTCTTTAATCCCAGTATTGATGGAGCCAAATTGAATCCCTCAGAAAATGCTACAGCAAAACACTTAATTCTGACTATGCAGTTTATTTTATAGGAGTTCAAATTATAGCTTGTCATATTTCTTATAAATGAAAAGTCCCCTTAAAGGGGTGTTGCTTTTTTGCAAGTAGTTTTAAAATAGCTTGCCTTTACTTTCTTTCTGGATTATTTTGCTTTCAATTTCCCAATCTTATCCACATTCTTAGAATTTCTTGATAAAATCACCATTCAAGGTTCAACAATACTTTTTTATTTTATTTTTTGTGATCAGTGAAAACTGGTTAGGTGTTGCTACATGATGTGACTTTAAAAACATGAATGGAATTCTAACATACATCAGCGAAACATGGACACTAACCAGGGGTGGATTTCAGCCGGCATTACTGCTGGTTTGCTCATGTACACAGTGGATGTGCGCTGCTCATGCATGCACATTTCAAAGGAAATTGTTCTCTGTGTGTGCAGAACTAAAAAAAAAAAACCATGGGGGCGGCAGTGGCAACTGGGGAACCGGTTTGAGGCCGTGGCCATGGAAAGATGCATGCTCGGTATCAAGGCAAGGTAGAAAGGCCTGTACATGGATTCTCTCACTGTCTCTGTCTCTGTCTCTCTCTCAGTCATCACCACTACCTACCACTACCACTATCACCCTTGGATTGCCTCTAACCCTAACCCTAAGAATGGGAGGCTGTTAAGCACCAAAACTGGTGCCAGTCCTCATTACAATTATAAGTATTATTTCCTTATTTTACATAGTACCTTGGAGAGAAGGATAAAACTTAGGAACAATAACTTTAGAGATTCTCAACAAAATGACAAAATTAACATGAGTTTTGAACTGGCACTCCACAGATGTTAGTTCATTGGCTTGAATTCTATGACATTTCTTGATCTATATTGAGTTAATGAGGGAGACAATTCCAATAAGGGGATGCAGGTAAACAATCTACATCCAGACTAGTTCATTACCAAAGAAAAGGAGAGGTGGAAACCATCCCCTCTGCCAAAAAAAGAATGATGTCAAATCTATCAGGGCAGGAGAATTAAGCACAAGAAATTAATCTTTAATTTTACTGAAACCACTATTTCATTCGATACATAGCAGGTACTGAAATTCTCTCATAACATCTACATTAGCTTCTTTGAGATACACCTTATCAGAAATAGTATGTCCTTGAATGGTCCAGTACCTTCCTCCATCCTAGTGTACACCAGAGCCAGTTTATGATATGATTGGGGTCATTTATACTAGATGACCTACATTTAGTCCATTCAGATTATAATGAAAAGCTTTATTGTTGTTAATGGATGATTAGTGTATTAATTATCAGTAATCTTTATTAAAATGTTGAGTTACAAAATCTGTCACTATCGGGAAAGAACAACCCACCCACCCCTGCTTACTTCTAAATTATTTTTTACCATTATACTCTTATATGGGACTGCAAGAAGGTAGAGAGTGTTAATTGAAAACAAATGCATTAATCAGTAGAATCAATAAAATAAACATAAATTGCAATGCAAAGCCATAAGACACTATAGCAATAGAGGAGTTAAAGAAATACTTTAAGTAAAATTTAAGATAGGACAGAACCTCATTTGTTATCCATAGCATATTTAAATGATAACAGTAGGGCAAATGGGCCTTCAGGAGAAGGGGCAACCTAAGCTATCACTCACAGCTTAGGTGTCCTAAGTGAAAAGGTTCTATCCTACATACAGGGAATCAGCTGATTGAGAAAAAGATGGGGAACTCAAAGCTGAACTTGGAGTCAGAGCCAAGGGATAAATTGTTAAGACTCAAGGAATAAACACCAGTCAGAACCAAATAATAGAAAATGAAACTACAGAACAAGCAGGAAGAAGATAGAAAGGACACACAGCACCAACAGCAGAGTCAAGAACAGTTTGTTCTTCAGAAAAGGTTCCAGCCTAAGCAGGAAGCCTTTCAGGGTCCAGGAAGGCAAATAGAAATACCACCCCATAGCACTTTACAGCACTCTCTGGGTAGCTTATTTTGCACATTGCCCCCAACAATCTGGGTCCTCATCTAACCAATCTCAGAAGGACAGAAGACTGAGTCAAACCTGAGCTGGTCAGGATCAAACTCCTGGCTGTGGGCAGAGTTTGCCTGCAATACTGTGCCACTAGGCTCTTCATGGCCAGCTTTGGCATGAATGTTCAGTCCAAAGTTTTAGAAAATGTTTTGCTAATGATAATATATTCCAGCCTAGACTTCCCAAAGCTTATCACACCAAGAACTGCATATATTCCTTCACTTGTGAAAGCCTTATAATTAATGAACAGGACTTGAACCATGACTGGAAACAAACTGGAAGCCAGTGCATATTATAAATACATTCCAAACAGAGTTCATTTAACAGACACATGCAATGCCACATACTTTTGAGGAAATGCACACTTTGTTGTGCATTTTATTACCTGGGAAGACAAGCTGGCATTTTGCAAGGGATGGCTCCAGTAGCTGGTCGGCTCTTAGGGTCACATAAAGAAGCATCAACTTGTACTTGAAAATCTTTGTAGCAGGTTCCTTTTGTCACAATTTGACCTGCATATAACACAGCACAAATGGCAAACACAAAATCATGAACAACTACTTACATTTGAAACTCCATCTCTTGATTATCTAAAGCCACTGTGTTGATCTTACACAATCCTACACAAACAACAAGGACACATATGACTACTTCCCATGGTTTTATTTCCCAGGTCAAAGACATGCTTTGTGCCTTAAGAATTCACTAATTTCATACTATTTGACAAACAATTCTGGGGACTATGATATACCATTTGCTCCTAATTGCTGATCCACAGTTGTCTTTCTTTTCTGCAGACTTTTCTTGTTCCCATCCGTTTCTTGACTAAAATGTAAACTCAGTTGTGTCTACACAAGCTAGCTTGTTGTTAGTTCTATATTAGCAGAAGAGGGATGCAGCTTCCTTTTTCAGTCACAGGGAGGTATAATTCAGACCAATGTCTTTAGAGAAAGGAAACAAGGGGATTATTTAGACAGTTATCCCAATTCAAATGTTTTGATTTTATTTCTGGATTGTTCTTTTTATTAATCCATTACTCCCTTTTAAAATTTTATTTCCGGACAATGTGTGCAATTTCTTACAGCTCTGAGTTTACATTTCTCACCCTATTCTTATACATCATCAATACATAGGTCTACGTACAAGCACTAATTAAATTACAGCACAAAATAGATTTTGTGATCTGATAATGACTGATATCTTATCAGTGATTCTGATAATTTTAAAGGAAACAATGAATTGAAAACTGATAATCTGAGCATATACCAATTCTCAAGTATATCGGAAAGTAATGCCAAAGGATGAAAAGACAACAAACTCACAAAGCACAATAAAATGGGGGGAAAAACTATCAAAATGTAGTATACAGAATTCAAGTACAACAGTATAGATCTTATATTATGAGAAGAGTTTTGTTGACTACATTTGAATTAGATAAAAGTTTAGAGTATCTGATTTGAAAGTTTGCAAATAGGGATTATCTATCTGTCTAGACCAAATTTTTCAGCTTGTACATTTAGCACAGTGCAGGCAACTGCTTTATTGTTCTGTGAAGCTGTGACTCCAATTTAGAGTTTTTTTCTTTGCAAATCTGTGTACATTTTTTATGCCTTAGAATATATGGAGAGGTTACATAGTGATCAACCCTCGTAAAATTTGTAAAAGCACAATGCAGTTTGGTCTGACACACACTGCTAGTCTGAAAGAATGTTTGACCCATTTCATTAACCTGTTTAAACTTACATTCCACTATATATAGTTTGACAAAGTTTATGTAAACAACCTCAGGATGAGATAGATGGTGGGCTGGTGGCCAGAATTATTACCATTCCACTTCCCCATCTTACTCAGCTTCTACAGCTCAAACTTGTCTTTAGTCTTTCAAGGATTCCCACTGCAGGGAATGACCATATTATAGTTACAGAATCCACTGATGCTCTGTGAAGAAGAAAGAAAGGATGGGATGGAGCAGCTCTCAACTTATGTCAACTTCAGCTGGAAGAAACTCAATTGTCATTATTTGGTGCCTTCTTCACTGAGTTCAAATCCTCTCTAAACATGAACACTCATAATCCCCTCGTTTTTTTATCCTCCAAACCTGTTTCAATAGTAAGAGGTCCTTTAGAAAATAGTTACTAGGGAGACTGCCTGAAGGGAACCACCTCAGACCACTAAGGTGGGTATGGCGATCCATGTGGCAGGGTTACACTTACTCTCTTCAGCTTTTATCGTCCACTTTTCTCCTATCGTGGGGTTTTCCCCATTCCTTCATTCCTTCTATGCACATTTCTCTTAGTGTAAGTTTATCCTCTTCTTTATAGATTTCTTTGTGTATGTACTTTTTTATTTCATAACATTTTGCATGACTGATATAAATTTATATCAATCTACTAATGCAGAGTAGTGAGTGAGGCAATGGTGGCTATTTATCATTCAGAGATGAAAGGACACTATTCTACAATTTATTTTAGTTCTATTATCAGCCTCTTTCCCAATGTAGTCTCCCTATGCAGACTCTGCTATTTTTGATAGTTACATAATATATGGCTTGCCAGACATCCAGACGACTTAGTCATCCATTTTATGGACCTGCCCATCACATGCTGTCTGTGTAATGACTAACAAGAAGCTCGGAAAATAGCTGGCAGCATGTCATCTTCCCAGCAAGGTGAGTGACTTTGAATTGCTCTGAGAAGCAAGCATTTGGGAAGAAGGCAACAGGAACCATTTAGTTTGTCAAATAAATCAGACTCCAAGCTCACAGTGTCTCTGCTCATTAGTCTTCTGGACTGAGAAGGCAAATAACAGTATTTAAGACTAATATAAATAATTGCTGCTATTCAAAAAGTTTCAAATTAGTTTTTATTTATCCTCATAAAAGCTCTGTGAAACCTAATAATAGCCTAATGCTTTATCAGTGTATCTGTACTTTATTGCTTCACAACTGATAGTTCCTCACGAGTAATAACAACACTGAATACAGAGCCCAAGCATGTTAGGTTTATTGCAGATAGACATGCTTTTTTTTTAGTTATGCTGCTAATTACTACATAAAGTAACTATTCAAATGTTACTGAAGTTGACCAGAAACAGAATAATAGAGTTGGATGGAGCCTTGGAAGCCTTCGAGTCCAGACAAATGGCTGTCCAATCTCTTCTTAAAACCCTCTAGGGATGAAACAACTACAACTTCTGGAGGCAAGCCTTTCCACTGATTAATTGTTCTCACTGTCAAGACATTTCTTCTTAGTACTGGATCTCTCTTTAATAAACTTCCATCCATTAATTTTTGTCCCACTGTCAAGTGCTTTGGAGAATAGCTCTTCTTTGTGGTAGCCCCTTAGATATTAGAAGTCTGCTCTCAGAAGCCCAGTGCTTCTCTTTGCTAGAAACTAGACTTTCCTGCAATTATTCATCACATGTTTTAGTCTCTAGTCCCGTAATCATTTTTATTGCTCTTCTGTGCACTCTTTCTAGAGCATCAACTTATTTTTTGTATCACAGTGTCCAAAACTGAATACTATATTCCAAGTGGGGTCTTCCAAAGCAGTATAAAGTATTACTGACAGTTCATGTGATCTTGATACTATCCCTCTCTTGATGCAGTCTAGGGCCACATTGGCTTTTTTGGCAGTTACAGCAAAAGAATTTCAGCAAGGATGAATTCTGCATATCTATTAAAGGTACACACATTTTTAATTCTTTGGCATTAGGGTATAAAGAGAATCTTTAAAAAATTGGTTAAACAAGAGGCTCCTATGTCTTGGGAGTGGGAGTCGCTGACCCAATTTATATGATTTATAATTGTAATAAAACATTTGATTTATTGTCTTCTCAGCTGTCTGATTTTCAGCTGCAATGGATACATTATTTAAAATATGGCTAGTATGTTGAAACCACAATTTTGCTTTCTCATAGCTGTAAGGAATCGTCCTAATATTTAGAGTAAGTTTTGGAAGGTAGTAAGGTGTATTTTGCAATTTTAAAAAACCTTACTTTTTATTCATTAATTAACTAATTATTTTATTTATTTATTTATTTATTTATTTATTTATTATTTATTTATTTATTTATTTATTTATTATTTATTTATTTATTTATTTATTTATTTATTTATTTATTTATTTATTTATTATTTATGAAATGTATAGACTTCCCATCTTACTTCAAGGTAACTCTCAAGATATTTGAAATTAGTCTGGGATGACACTGCCAGGCTAGTCACAAATTACATATAAGATCACATTTAAGTGGCAATTTCCATAGTGGTTCAAATCATACAGGAATGGAGAAAAAGGAGGGAAATAAAATTATGAGAAATCATTGGAGTTTCTGCTTCTTACTTTCTTGTTCCATCTCTGTCAATTATTATTTTAATTATACCTACTTTTCTCATTCAGTGCTTTCTCATTCACCCTAACTCTCCAAACCATTAAAAGAAAAGGGAATTCCTTTCTCTGGCTGATTTGAAGATTTATCCACCCACCCCCTTCAAAGTATGTACAAACATTCAGGGGAAGAAAGGGCTCCTGAAATCATAAAATATGGATCATCATTTAAAAAATGTGATATAGGATGAGACTATGTTCAAATGAAGCTCCATCTCATAAGTTGTAACTCCTTAGTGCATCTGGACTCTAGGGTTGTTTCCATGACTAGTTTTAAATCTAGTGGAGTAATTATCAAGGCCATTGTGTGACCTGTAACTTTTCCTTGTTAAAATTACATGCAATGCTTGTTTGGGTACTGCTTTCATGTAATTGTCACATTCTCCACCCAATGTATCATTGAAGGTGGGAAAACAATATCAGATAATGCTTGGCCAGGAAAGCAGTATTAAGTGTAACTCTCAGACAACAAAAGGTTATCTATCTCTATTCTGTCTCAACTGCTGACTATAACACCATACAATTATTGAGATGAATGAACAAACAATCTAAAAATGATTAGCACTGAGTTATGCACAGTGCTACAATTTACAAAGGTCAGAATTGCATAAGTGGACCTACATTTTATTGAAATGAATAGATCTCTGCAAGCTAAAATTGACAAAGAAAAAAACAACAACTGATAAAATACTTGGAACAATAAATATCCAGCTGCCAGTGTGTCCAGCTGTGCTTCTTCACTGAAGAAGCATGTGCGCACTTAACTCATCGCATTCCATTGTTTGTCCACTGCAACTTCCTATTTGGCTTTGAGGGAGGGGAGGGAGTTTTTATTAGAACCCAAAACAAATTGGGCTCAGGGTGAAGGAAACCCTTTCTTGTTTGCTTTTTGCCATTCTTTTTTCTTTTTATACTTGCAGCAGAAATTTTCTGCAAGAACGCTATCTACTAAGCATTTAATTCAAGCCTTAGCAATATGTAATTTAGTAGTGATGAACTAATAAATCCATCGAGGTGACATTAACACATACATATAAATAAAAAAATCTAAAATGAGATTAAAAGATTGATTGAATAAGGGCAAATGATCACTTTAAAATCCTGCTACAGTTTGACAAGCATAGCCCTCTTAGGTCAAGGGCTGTAGCATCTGTATTGAAGGTGCTGAGACAAAGATCAGCTTCAGTTTTTAAGGATCACAGTCATTTTGACCTTTATCTTTTACATGACATCAGCTCTTCATTCTCCAGGTGGCAGATGTTTACACAGAACAAGCAGTAGCAGATTATCACTCCATAAATAGACAGCTCAGAAGCAGATGCTGCCCTCTAACAATGTAATGTTCATTTTATCAATCCTTGACAGCTACCCAGACTAGTCTAGGTGACAGGATCTCAGAAGGATAACATAAGCACGTATCTTCATGGGGATTTTCCCACCCTGTTTTCAGATTAGATCGAATTTTAGCTCCCTTCATCTCAGTCCACAAAGCAATGACAGGAGTGGTAAACTAATACACCTGAAAGGCAATAGTTTGCGGGATATTACTCTGGAACAGAGGAAAGCAGCTAACTATTTCAGGGGTCATTTTGAGCCTCTGATTTTAGCATCTAGTTCTCAACCTGTCCAAGCTCCTTAACATTTGCATTATTATACCTTAAAGAAAACAGAGTCCTTTAATTACCTTCTTCAGTAACATAAAAGAATGCCAAAAAAGAAAATTACTGTCTTTTAATAAAAGCCTAGCTTCAACCTAATCAAAACTCAAAATTTTGATCCAGTTAAATAGATTTGTAGATAAAAAGATACACCTTAGATACATTGTTGATAAATACATACACTATAAATAGATACACATATGAAATATTTCAGATTATTGTCACTTCAGACTCAGTCAAAGTTATCATTATGTTGAAGAAAGAATAACTACTTGTAAAAGTATTTTTGAGAGGTGCTGTTTAATTTTGGACTTCCAGATAAGAAATAGCAGACTGAAGACCACTCCATAGGTTAGATTATAGAAGGAATATAGTCATGATGTAACTTTAGATAAAGAGGAAAATTTATAATTGTACTTATTACTGCTGTAAAGAAGATCAGAAGCTGCTTCTCATATCTTTTTTTCTTTCTTTTCTATTTTTTTCTATTTTAGTTTTTCAATCTCCACAATATATATGGAAATTGCCCATTAACTGCTTTTAGCTATTAGAAATCTTTGAATGGACATGTTTTACAGCACTGGGTGAGTTTCCTTCAATCCTCAGAGAAATAAAGTTTTAATTAAAATTTTTAGAACTTAAATTGGAATAATTCACAAAAGGGTCCAAATACATTTGAAACAAAATTTTGGGGTTAATTCTAAAAAATACTCCCATGGGGTATTTTTGCTCTGATTTTTTTTAAAAAAATAAGATTTAAAAATTAGGCAATAGAGGCAGAAGTTATTACAGAATGTATTTCAGAATTGGCTTTTTTGGCAATTGCAGCATACCACTGGCTCATACAGTACTTAAATAATTGTCCACTAGGACTCATAGATTCTTCCCAAAGTTACTGCTGTTGAACCAGTTACCATGTATTCTACACCTGCACATTGGTGTTTTTTTTTTTTTTTTTTTTGCCTAAGTGTAAAATTACAATTAGACAATTATACTTAAAGGAGAAGAATTCAGAAATCTGAATTATAGTTATGGAAGAAAAGAAAATAATCTAACATATGACACATTGAAGGATATTTTTGAAAAATGGACTCAGAAATTAATTTTATAGTGTTGACAGAGACATCTGTCTCAGAGGAAGGACTGTGTATAAAAGATGTTATGGAAGAAGAACAAGTTTTACTTAACAAGATTGAGACTAAATTACAAAGGTCAAGCTACGAGAATGACATGGAAAAAATGCTGTATACTGTACTTGACATGCAAAAGAAACTGGCTGGTATTAATAATTAAAAGTGATATACAAATAATAAACCAAAAAAATGGATTAATTTCCAAGATTGGATTTACAAAACAGACATTAAAATTTTGAAGAACCTCATGAGACAGAACAAAGAAAAATGAAAAGAAACCAAGTGCTAAGAAATTATTTGAATGGACTAAAGATTACAATTTGGTAAAGAAAGGAATATATATGTTGTTATCTCTGATAAACCTTAATGGATTTTCATTGACACCAGGACTGAAATGACAATGTGTTATGGATTTGTTTGTAGATCAGAGATGGGATATGGAAACAAGAAACCAATTGTTATACTTTAAGATGTGATAAGTTACTAAAATTATTTATACTTCTGTTGATGAAGATAAGAACTCACTTCTGTATTTCTCTTTCTTCCTTGTCTCTTTTCTTTTTGGCAATTCTACTCCCTTTTTATTTTTCTATCTTCTTAGCTTGTATTCATTTTTACTGTTATAATCTTTATTAAAATTATTATACAGACATTCATACGCTCTTTAATTTTTGTCATAATTTCCAATTCAAAAGGTAGTATTAAGGTGACATGTGAAAATATTGTAAGTTTCTAAAAGTATGGTGCATTGGTGTTATCTTGTTAGTTTGTTAATAAAAATGATCAGCATAAGGTGTCTTTCCTCTTTGCCTCTAATATTTAAGATAAAACTTCAGAGGTAGCTTAGATAAATTGCTCATTAAGGAGATTATTATCCAAGCGAACTATACTTCAGAATCCACTGAATGTGCCTAGGTAGGTTTGATTTCTAAAAATGGAACAATTTGTAGTCTGCAATAAAACGATATTTTAAAACATTTTAGAAATACCTTACCTGCTCCACATGAGACTGAGCATTTAGGACGGATGATGGCCCACGTATAGTTATGTTTTAATACATGTGTTCTTTTGGTTTCCACTTTAGGAAGAGAATATTCCCATGCAACTCCTAGATTTTTACCTTGTGAGAGAAGCTGACAAAAGGAAAGAAAGGAAGCTATCAGTTCATGCTTAGCGTGTGCTAAATTATAAACGCTTCCATAATTAGGAATTCCTGACCAGATTAATAAATACAGCATTTGAAAATATCTAGAATGACTCAGGTTGAACTGAGATGAATCTAGAGCAGTGTTTCTCAAACTTGGCGACTTTAAGTCCTGTGGACTTCAACTCCCAGAATTCCCCAGCCAGCTATGCTGGCTGGGGGATTCTGGGAGTTGAAGTCCACAGGACTTAAAGTCGCCAAGTTTGAGAAACACTGATCTAGAGAGTTATAATATTTGTCTAAGTACAAAATGCATAAATCTCTGGAATAGAAGTAAGGACCTGATTTTGTCTCTCTTACTTCAAGAAAGATGAATTTGCTTAGCAAAGTAGGACAAGTGTGACTAGACCTGGTCCATCAGCACAAACTAGCAAATATCCTATCTACAAATTTTATACTTAGGTATGAGTATATAAAATTAAACTATTTGATCATCCTGTGGCTAATCAGAAATATTGTGGGTGATCCATAAATGCTATTTTCACTGCTCTTGGGAGAATGGAATAATTCAAATTGGCAGCAGCATTCTGGGGAAGAGGTACTGATTATGGTGTGGCCAGTGGATGAAAGCCTTAACACCTCAGGATGAGAAAGTTCATCTTACTAGCCAATAACTGCTTGTTAGAGCTTGAGACCATCAAGTGATCTAAATGATATTGGGCAGAAATCTGGGCTCCACACCACCTGACCCTGACATGTTTATTTCTCTGGTAGCAAGTCTTGCCTTCGATCATTTCATGATATGGAGAATGACTTGAGCTGCTGCATTAGCACAATTGCTCCAATTGCTGGCTATTTGGGTATTCCCATTAAATTCCTTACAAAGTGATTAGACACGTTAAAACAGATTTAAATATCAGAACACACAAACACACAGTCATGAAACAGCCAGAGTTAAGGTAGGTCTGTCTGTCTGTCTGTCTGTCTGTCTGTCTGTCTGTCTGTCTGTCTGTCTGTCTGTCTGTCTGTCTGTCTATCTATCTATCTATCTATCTATCTATCTATCTATCTATCTATCTATCTATCTATCTATCTATCGTCATCATCATCTTAACTACTTTCTTTTTTACAAATAAAATCTTATGTCATTGGAATCTGTCTTGTCTGTTCACAATTTTAGATATGACTAATGAATTCTTTTCTTCTATTACTGTTCATGGGAATGTGTTGAATATCTAAGTGCAAGTTTGACTAATTTTCCAGCTGTTTAGCATTGAAGAAATGGATGGAACTGTGGTCCCTTCCTAATTTTAGAGGCATTGATTTAGGATATCTCTTCTGATAAGGTAAATTTATTTATAGTCTGCCATTCCAATAAAAGCTGTGGCAATTTGATTTTGGTATTTAAAGTAGTATGCAGAACAAAAATAAATAAATTGACAGCAACAACCTCCCAAATATTTGTATTCTTTTGATGATGGCATGCTACATGGGAATTAGATTCATGTGGACTGTTGAAGAAATGCATATTCCAAGGAGACTTAGGACCATTTAAAAGGAATTGGCATAGGGGTTGCTATGGCATGAGGACAGCATGAGATGTAATTTGTGTACCTTGCACAGATAACTAAAGAAAGAAAACAGGATAAAACAAAACAAAAAGAAGATCTAGATTTTTCCAGCTAAGTTTTAACTACAATCCTTAATTAACTTGTTGGGAAAGTTAGCAGCAACTATATTATAACATAAACACGTTTTAATAGAAGCAATACTGTTGTTTGCAGAGAGAGAGAGAGAGAGAGAGAGAGAGAGAGAGAGAGAGAGAGAGAGAGAAGAAGAAGGAGGGGGGAGGGAGGGAGGGAGGGAGAGAGAGGGGGGGAGGGAGGAGAGGGAATCTTTGCAAGACTGCTATTGAATTGAATTCTTAAGCTTATTAAACAGGCCTTGCCCCTAGGCTGCACTTTTTGCTACTCTGAACCAATGCTTGATACTTTGCTGAACTATTAAGGTAACTGCTTCTAATGTCATTTCTCTACTTTGTCCCTAGTGATAATGATAATCTCTGAATTGTAGAGCAGTTGATGGCAGATACAGTAGGAATGGAGAAGTATATCCCCTTCCTCAAATCCAAATTGTTCATAAGAAGGACCTAATCACTCCTGAACATTCATGACACAGAATTTTAATCAACTATTTCATTAATTACTGCAATCACTGCATATCTTACAATATAGCTGCTACTATATCAACTTGTTAATCAAATGTATTCTGTCATTTTTGTGGGGCACATTTTACTTTGCATTTTTCTATATAAGCTTCTGGGAAACAATTCAGAAATGTGTTTTGGAAAATAGCATCCCTGCTCTGGTTCAATATTTCAGCTTCAATGTTCTGTTTCCTTGGAATAATCTAAGTTGTCCCATGCTTCTGGGAATTTTAGAGTAGGAACTAATTTCTTTCTGTAGGAAGTTAAAACCCACCTCTCTCCTAGAAAAATGAAATATCCTGGGAAACATTGAAAAGGCAGAATATTATATTTCCCTGGATAAGAAATAGAGAAACATTTTTTTAGGCAGGAAACAGACTCACTGTTAATAGCCCCCCACCTTTGTCAATGGGCCATTAAAATGCCTGAACCAGTCTAGTCTACATAAAAAAGATCCCCCCTTTAGCTCCAGGGTGATGGGATTAAGGCATGATAGTATTAGCCCTTTACCCATCTCACCATGGGGCACCTGGGAAGAAGCAATGCTCAACCAAACTTGGACTCAAAACGCAGCCTAGAGAGTTGCCCCTGCATGGCTCCATGGGAGTCTGACAACCAATCAGAATTCAAATCCAAGATCAAAGCCCAGAGAGGGCATAAAACCAGGGACTTCCAGCATCTCACTCTCTTTTTCTTTTTCACCCAACATCTGGAAGCATATGATCCCCCTTTTCTGTTCAGGCACTCAAGCCATGTGATCCTGTCCACCATTGAATCATCTTTCCAAGCAGCCTCCATGTTTCCAGTGTCTCTTTCCCCACTTGGAGCTGAACCCAGATGGATATTTTTCCAACACTTCCTTCCTTCCTTCCTTCCTTCCTTCCTTCCTTCCTTCCTTCCTTCCTTCCTTCCTCCCTTCCTCCCTTCCTCCCTTCTTATTTGAATGCTCTACTTTTAATTTGCCTTTTGTTTGTTTTGAGATTTTGCCAATAGATATCCTCAGTCTTTTCGTATCAAACACATACTGTAAGTATACTCTATATGACTACTTGAAATTAAAAATGAATTCCAAAAATAGGGGACAATTTAGATTATTCCAAGATTATTATTCAGTAATTGCACTCTAATAATATGTAAAGGTGTACAAAATAATCAGATTCCTTCTCTATTCTTTGTGACCTTATTGTCTCCTCTCATTCAGTCTAGCAGCAGCTGGAAAGGAGGAAAGCAGTTAAGTTTTTCTCTAGATCTGTATAAAGTCTATGTAATATTTATAAAAGAACATTAGGAGTTGCTGAAGCTTGTATTTTGATTACACTGCAAAGTCATAATGTCAGTTATAAATATCCATGACTTGCTAGAGTATAGGTTAAACTGCAGTAGGTCCTCATTTCAGGAAGGAGGAACAGAGCTATGAAGCCTAATAAAATTATGTTCCCTATTCAACATGTTATTTTCCAGCATTGTATTATGACTGTTCCAGGGTGAATCACCATGGAGAGGCTATAAACAGAGATCAGGTTTTGTTAACCTGCATTATCCATGTATTGGACTTCTCAGTCAACATGATAAAATAATATGAGTCTTTTAGGAGTTCTAATTACTTTTATACAGTGAACAACATTCCAAGACAATATCACTTACCTCTATTGTAATACTCTCATTTATAGGTCCAGAAGCACTTAATGTCTCTGGGTGGTTATATGGTCTTTGATAGACAAACAGAGTGCCAGCAAATTTGTATTTCCCAGGCCAGTCAACAGTCCAATAACCATTGAGGTGGTACTTTTTACTGGAAGTGCGAACAGCAATATAGGAGTTGGATACATTCATCTCATACACATTAATGCTTCTTGCTCCAGCAGGGATTGTGACTAATGTGTAGTACTCTAGATAAAGGAAGAAAAGAGACACTTCATAATGCCATAGCCAGATCCAGATGAAATTGTGGACTATAAAAAAATAAGTTAATAAACATCTATTAACTTCAATGTAGGTTTCTGCTAGGAATTTGGAGACTTACAATGAAGACATCATGATGTAATTATTATTATTTATATTAAATCCTGTATGTGGTAGAGAGTTCACTGAGCGATATACTCAGAATTGCAGCTTTAGGCATGCAGTGGGCCAAAACTGTTGACCCTAGAAAAATGTTTTCCATTCCCTCCCTCTTATAAGTATAATCTTTATTGTCATTGTACTTAAATACAACGAAATTGGTTATATCCCAAGGACTTAGGACAGAGCTAGTTTAAATTTCTTCACAATGCTTTCTGCATTTCCCAGGCTTAAAGTAGGTTTTTGTAACTGTTGCTACATAGCTTCCCCAGAGTCATTTCTTTAGCATTCTACAGGGAGCTATTTCTACTGTATGAATTCAGGCATCTTTAAGCATAGGACAATGATATTGATTCTTGTGAAAAATGGTTATAGACAGTCCTCCAGATAAATTCTTTTCCAAAGAGATGCAGAGCCTACATGAGGATAAAGAACCTAATAAATTAAATCCTGAGAAATATTGGCCAAATTTCTTCTCACCCCTGATCCTGCCATCCTAAATTCAGGCTCTGAAATAAGGAAATAGACATGCACATCAAATCATATTTTTTTCTGAATTAAACATCGGAAAGCAGAAACTAGAAGGAAGTGCCATATTTCTTGGGAAAAATAAGCCTCCTTGAAAATAGGCTGTTATCTCAAGTAGATAAGCACTAACAATGGGTTATAAGCAACACCAATTGTGTTGCAGTGAGATAAAAGCCTGTCCTTTGTTTATTCAACACTGAAACATAGTGTTTCAGTTGAGTCCAACCTGACCTAGATTTTTCTGTGTTTTGAAACTGTGCTGTTCTGAACAGGATAACATGCTATCTACTCCTGAAGTTTCAAATAGCAGTACTATGGAGTCAGCATCTTGCTAGGCACATAAACTGTAGATGAAACATTTGGGAAGAATTCCCATACTGTTTCTATACCTGAAGGATACGGCCTTTTCTCAAAAGGATGCTGGGTCTTGGAGATACTTGAAAAATAATAGGAAGTCTTTCTACTATCTTAAAGACTGATACCAACAGATAAGCTCGCAGCCTACTTTCACTTAAGAAGTAGATATAACACCAAGTGATGATGTTAGGCCTTGAGCACAATGTTACACTAACCATGTTCTTGTCTCTTATTCTGTAGGGAAGAACATGATAAAGGACTGACTTCCAGGAGCACTAAGCATCATGTCATTTGAACATGAGTTATCTGCAGATAAAAGAAATTTGGACTCAAGATACGAAATACAGTAGGGAGACTACAGTATGACATGGGGTCTACAACCTCATAGGGTAGCAGATTCATCTGATGCTTTTGAAAGCATTCTGGGATTTCTGCAAAAAGTATTGCCCTATTTGGCTTGTATAATTGGCTGCTACAAGGATATGATGAGTAACACGAGCTTACACTAAAGTAAACTGAAAATGCCGAACCCCATCCACCTCTCCATTCCTCAGTAGGCTTATTAATGTCTTTATCCAGTTGGGTGGTGGGTATCTGCTGAGATCTTTTACAAGCCATTATCTTTAATCACAGACATACATTAAATGTAGTTTTCTAGCCTTCAGAGAAGAAAAGCCAAAAATGTCTAGAAAGCAGCTTTATTGCCAGTTGTATGGAAGTAAATAATATGTGATGAGATGTCATAAAAATGTTCATTTAATTTGTTTTTATCATCCTTATTTATATAGACATGCATGCCTTTTTCTGTAAATAAACACAGAAGTACTTTTCCTCTAATAATTTCCTGTAGATAATTTTAATGGCGTATTATAATGAAAATATTCTTAAATTCTTACGATTTGTAGAGTGTTGTTTTGTGTACTGCCCTTTATAAATACTGCAACTTGAATCATCTCCTTTGCATACTCCACAAGAATCTTCTACAGCATTGGAGCCTAAGACATGATCACAGCCAACCACCTGCAAAAGATGCATGCAAACTTATATAACATACAGTAGTTTAATCTAAAGGTTTACAAATAAGAATCAAAATATTTCATTTTGCTGGACATTTTGGTGTAGCCTTATAGAGAAAAAGCCTGCATCTTTTGTTTACATCTTTTTGCATTATGTGAATGTATTATTTGTTTATATTTTATTAATACAAAATTATCTTCATAAATCTAAAACATGGCTTCTCCCGCTTGCATATATTGTGATTCTTTTCAAAGTGTTTACCTGGCCCTTCTTGCCATTTTAGGCTATCCAAACGTGACAGAAAAATAACAAGTATAACACAGTGCTGAGCATTTTATTTACCATTTAATAGAGAAATAGGTAATACTTTTACCATTCCCTGCTCATCCCAAAGGACTTCACACTACGTGAGTATTTCTCTTGAATATTCTTAGTAATTCATAGCTAAATTGGAGAAAAATATTTGAAGAAAAGGGTTTGCAGAAATGCTATTGATAGAATGGAGGCTTCACACTTGCATTTTTTATTTTTATCCTCTTCTATGTAAAAATTTGGAGCAGCATTTTGGACATTTAGGAAAGAGCTTAGCTGTTTCCTAAATAGCCCCTACTATTAAAATATAGTAGTTTCACTGGGAAACTGTTTCTATATAATACTTTATGGTAGGTGTTCTGAAATTCTTTGAAATTGAATTGAACTTTGAATTAGTTATAAAAGCAGCAATTTTTGTGAAATAAATGGGAATAACCATTAATTTGAAGGGTGAATTCTCTGTTCCTAGAACTACAAAGTGGCCCTCTACATATCCAGAGAGTCCTTTGTGCTGGTAAAGGCCACTTAAGTTCTATTCCCTGCCATTACAGGAATCCATTTTTAATTGTTTTAAATTTATGTTATAACAATTAAGAACAACAAAACTCCAAATGCATATAATAACATTAAGGAATCAACACAATTTCAAAACTGTTGAACAAAGCCATTAATTTAAAATTAAAATGTAGATAAATTAAAAATCTTGGAAAGTAAATCCAAATTAAAGCATTCCAGGCAGGCAGTTATACAGATTTTCCTTGAACATATCTAATGAAGAAGAATCCATCATTTTACCTTAAATCCATTATTTGGAGTCCTGCACTCTGAATGAGAGAGAATAGGTCTTGACCTTCTATGACAGGGGTGTCCAAACTTGGGAACTTTAAGACTTGTGGACTTCAATTCCCAGAATTCCCCAGCCAGCCATGCTGTCTGGGGAATTCTGGGAGTTGAAGTCCACAAGTCTTAAAGTTCCCAAGTTTGGACACCCCTGTTCTATGACATCTTTCAGGTACGTGACAAATGAAACTACATGCCCTCAGTTCCCTGCTCCTTCAATCTTTCTTTACAAGACTTGGTTTATAGACCCCCTCAATATCATTGTTGTCCTTCTCTGAGCATGTTGAAATTTCTTAGAATTGTTCTTTATTTGTGATGCTTAAAACCCAAAGCATTTTACAGGTAGTTCTTGACTTATGACCACAATGGAGCCTGGAATTTCTGTCATAAACCACAAGGTCATAAGTTGAGGTACTTACGTGACTGGACCTGATTTCATAACTTTGATTGTGGTGGTTACTAAGTAAATGCTACAGCTATTAAGGGAATCCAGCAGTTGTTAAGCAAATGCGACAATTTTTAAGCAAATCAATGCATTCCTATAGGTGGTTGTTTTTTTGCTAGAAACCAGCTGAAAAGGCCAGAAACTGGCACAAACCATAGTAATTTGCAGTCATGTGACTGCTGAACACAGCTACTGATTGTAAAGGTGATCCAATTGCCATGTGCCTGAAATGTGGTCATGTGACTGCAGAGTGTGTGCCGCCATTGAAACTGGGCTGTATCTTTTGGAGGATGTGTCCTAACTTTGAACCATCACTAAATGACTGGTCAGAAGCCAAGGACTACCTGTAAAGTGAATGATTAGTTCCCAAGAATTGGAAATTATAATTCTGTTGATACAACCTAAAATTACATTTGCCTTTGTTACACCTTTTGCACTACTGACTCATATTCTCAGTTTGAGTCAAATTAATATTCCAAGAACTTTTTCCTGGTATTCCCTTTACATTTGTTTTAACTGAAAAGCTTCATCTGACCATGGAGATTTGAGCTCTTTCAAAGTAAAAAGATATTGCCTAACCATATTTCTATCCATCCATCTAGCCAGCAATTTAACAACCAGTTCACTTGAACTGGTCCAAATCGGCTAAATACCACCACTGGACATAACTGAATGGATAATGTTATGAATTTGCATGAGGGAAATAATATTGAGGCAATATATGCAAACCAACTCTTGTGTTTATTAACATCAACCAGAAACAACAGAACAGAACAGCACCCATTTGACAGCTATTTCTATGATAGCTGTCAAACAGGCAACCAATCAGCAGTCAGCCATTCTCCTGCCTGAACTCCGGTGTGTCTTGACCAATAGGAGACTGCCTGGCTCCAGCTGATTCCTCGCGGTCATAACTATGAGGACATAACAGATAACATCATCATCAATGTTATTTTTAGAACCAGAGAGAGACTTTGGGCCAGACCTTTTAGGCTGAGAGAAAATGATTGGCCAAAGATTTGCTTTAAGCCTAAAGGCAGGACTAAAACTTTCAGTTTCTAAGTTTCTACCCTTGTGCCTAAACCACTACACCAAACTGGCTCTGTATATACTAATTAGAGATATGAAATGCATATTATCAGTGAAGAAAAGTACCTGAGTTCATCATTACCTCACAAATACCATCAATACAAACATTGCGGCTATCCTCCGAACAGGGTGTCCCATCTTTTACTTTGTTTGATAAGGAAAAGAAGAAATCAAAGCCTTCCGCAATACAGTATAGTTTGCACAAATACTGTTCTGAAATGGAAAGAGAACAAGAAGCCTTCTTTTAGCCTTCACTAGAGCTGGAAGTAAAACATGAATAAATCTAAGGTCACCTAAAGACTGCAAGGGATCCAATGGGGCAATTTTCACAAGTCTTTCATTTATTAGAAATTGTAAACCTGGCAACTGAAATTGTATCTTTCTACTTTATTGATCATTTACATTTGTGATTTTTAAAAATCAACATAACTCTAAACAGAAGAAGGAAAATGTATAAATCAAAGTCCCAATGCAATTAAAAACTGAATCTTTATTAACTTAAAAGATGAGCGATTTCACATCATGCATATTCTCCAAATGAAATAGGTTTGCTAAAGAAATGCTTATATTACTCTGAATTCATTCATCCTAAATGAATGAATAAGTGTTTTTATCTTGCTTTCAGTGCTATTTAAATGGAATATTTAAATAAATACATCTAAATAAGGATACATTGAAGTGTTGATTTTAAAATGCATTTGTAATTTTAAAGCTATTGGGAAAAGGGCAAACCATTACAATGGCATTAACCAAGAAAATTATGCAAATTCATACCATGTTCTTTTGGGGGAAGAATTAAAACATATGTTTCTTATATATACATTAATAAAGCTTGTGCTGTTGCATTGCTTTCTTTAATTCTTCTTCTTTTCCTCATAGGATATTCTATTCTTTTACATTTTATTCTCTTTTATTAAATAAATAAAGCAGGAGGAAGGGAGGAGAGGGGGAGGGAGGGTAGTGCATTCCAAGACATCCCAAACTCTCTCTAAATAGAATGTCTGATATTAGAGGCCACCTTTATAGAATACATTCTTTTGATGTTTAACAATTACATTTGCAAAATGGACCATTTCACAATTTAAAACAGACATGTGTATAATCTGAAAGCCTGTGGCTGAATGCAGTTGGTCTGATTTCTTGAGATGAGGGGTGGGGCTGGTCCTATCACATGTGCAATTTCATTCTTCTGATACTGTCAAACATATTTAAATTCACCTTCTACTTGAGTGTATGGTTTCCACTTGTAGTGCCATCCTCTGAACTTCTTGCTGTTGAATTCGGCACACTGAGCAGCTCTAAAGCTAATGCTGTTTAGGGGGCACTTCTGAATGTTGCAAAGCTTCAACATCCGAGAGGAACCTTCACAGAATTTCCCTCGATGCGAAGGTCTACAATATTAATGGAAAAACTACCTCAAATCACTTATTAATTAATAACATAAATTTAAATAACCCAGCAAACCGTAGAACATACACGAGAGATTCATACAGAAGCTTGTGACTGAAAAGTTCTTATCCCATCAGCCTAGTATGCATATAATTATGATGAAAAAAATCAGTTTTACAAAGTAGTTGCTGTCTGCATAAAAGCTACAAGGTTCAGTATGAGACACAGGACAGTTCTCCATTTACTCACATTCTGCTCACTGTTTTCCATATGAGCATGCTTAATCTAGAAATAGGCCAAAACGATTGCCCCTAATTTGTCACCCAATTCACAGGCTGCTGACAGTTGGGAAATTAACACCTTCAAGTGGTGCAATGACAGAATACTTGCTACAGTCATTTATCCTTGCCAGAAAACCTCTGAGAAGGACTAGAATACAATTTTTTTTAAAAAAGTCCATGATTTTCATTTTTTTTTGAGAGAGGATGTTGATGTTTCACTACATCGAAAATATCTCTTTCCATCCTGAATTAATTCTTCTTCTATGAAATGGAAAGCCATACAATTCATGGAAAAATTACATGCAAAATTGTATTCCTGAGCATTGGTTGTGACATTAATTCATCTATTTCCACTCCAGCTAGCTTTACTATGCTTGCTGCACTTTCCCTGAAATATGTAATGCTATTTTGGAAACCTGAAAAGCCCAGAAACATTATTTTTGAAATTAAGACTATGTATAGTCTCCAGTTAAGTATGTATCAGGATGTGGGGCAGAAGGTGCTAAATATTCTTCAACTATTGCTCCTTGGGCCAAGGAAAGCCAAATACGAAACTTAGTAAAGTGGATTGTGTATCATATCCTAAGTGTACCACTTTCAACCAAAGTGCAAGCATTTTCTCCTCCCTATTGTCAGTTGTGTCCTTAGCATTATCAATATGGTGAAACTGGTCAAAAGATGTTGAGAAAGTATCCTTTCCATTCACTTATAACCAGTGGTGGATTGCCAATTTTTTTTACTGCGCATGTGCAGAAGCACCCGGGCAAGTGGGCGGAGCCTCCCACAGCTGCTACTACCAGTTTGCCTGATCTGGGCCGAACCAGGAGCAACCCACCTCTACTTATAAGTCAGACAGTCAAAACCATGCCAATTTAAATACATACATTCATACATACATACATACATACATACATACATACATACATACATACATACATACATTTCAAAACTTACTAATCTGATCTGAGAAGGTGGAGAAAGGAGACTGAGGTGGCAGAGCACTTCTATGTGAGGAATGCTTAAATAAATAAAAGCAATATGGCCTGGTCATATTTTAAAATGATGCATAGCACAACATTTAAACAAAGCAGATTCCTGAAATGATGGATCAGAATCAGAGGTGGGTTGCTCCTGGTTTGGCCCGGATTGGGCAAACCGCTAGTGGCGGCGGTGGAAGGCTCTGCCCACCCACCTGGACGCTTCTGCACATGCAAAGAAGTGCTGCGCGCACAGATGAGCAAACCAGTAGTAAAAGAAATGGAAACCCACCACTGATCAGAATGCTTCACTTGCAAATGCAAATAGCTTTTAAATAACTGTTCATGGAACCTCCTCTGCCATTTGAAGACTGTTCATTTCTGTTTGGAGCCTATCTCTTAGCTTCTTAATTCTGAATGTGCATGAGTGCCTCTTTATTCTACTTGCACCTCTGAATCTAATTCTTGTTCACAAGTAACAATGCATGTGCAGAGCAATGGACAGTGCTGGGCACTTAACTAAGGACAGAAATGTATATTTAAAATTATAGGGTGATATAACAGGGATGCATTTGAGTGGATTTTCAAGACAAGAATTTAGAATTTAGAATCAAGCACCAACAATAAATTTGTAATCCTGTGCAGCAAAGATTTGTATGCCTGCTTAGCCACCTTCTCAGATATTAGCTTCAAGTCCCTCAAATTCCCTTCTGCTTTTTATTTTTGAACAAAATAGGATTACTTCATCTTAAAGATTCTACCTTTACAAGCCTTCAAGTAAAACACTTTCTTCTGCAGGAGAGGATCCATGGCCAGATGAATAAACTATTAGTTCAACAAAGAAATAGAACCAGGGCATCTTTTGGAAGTCCAACATTTTGTCCTAATCCTGGGCTACTTTTAAAACAATTGTTCATACCATAAATAGTTATGATTAGCTTTAACAATTTCGATTGCATCTCAAAGCGCTTAGACCTGAAACAAGGAAACAGTTACCTTGGATTAGAACAGTTTCGTTCTCGATGAGATATACCTCCTCCACAGGTTCTAGAACAGGATGACCAGCTGGACCACCCAGACCAATGTCCGTGGATTGGCTTTGGTCCTTCATCACCATATTTCACACATTGGCCACCACGGCACCACTATAATGTACAACAAGTTTGTTTGTGTGAGAGTAAGCAATTACTAATAGATTGTGAATTCAAATAATATAGGGCTTGGCAGTACTTTGCATTATCTTGTTAACAAAATGGTGGCCTCTGACACTGAACAGTCATAGAATAATACCACACCAGCTATAAGCAGACTAGTTACTACATTCAGGAGTAATTGCAGATTTTGGAAGTTTTTGAGATGGCCCAACTTAAAGTGCATTAAGTAGTTTTGGCTATGTAATACATCTATGAAGCAACCCGCCAACTTTATTTGAGCTCAGAAGCTAGGCAAAGTTGGGTCTGGTGAATTTTGTCAGCGGTAAGACTAGATTGGCAAATAACTTTCAGATGGTTACCAAGAATATTAATGAACACTGTTCCTGAAATCAGGAGTTAAGATTAATTTAAAGAAGAGTTTATTTTTAAGCTACAATCAACATGCAAATAGGGTAATTCCACATCTCTAATAAACATCCAGGTAGGATGCAATTATTTTCACATACCTTTCCTCCACTCATTGGATTTCTGCAATAAGGTGGACTTTTCAAAGAACAAGGGTCTTAAAAGTAAAACTATCTTATTTGGAAAGCCTGCAATCTAATCTAGGTTGGTTTTACAGCATTTCAATAGTTAATGTTATCTGTGTACAATTGTAAGCAAAACTCTCCAATATTAAATATCTAACATTAAAAACAGCAATAGTTCATAGCAAAAACTAAACATTAAGCATATAATGACTTCATTTTGCTTGGATCCCAGCAATTACTATAGTACAAAATTTGACAATTTTTATACACATTTTGAAGTACTGATAAATTAGTTTATGGAGATAATACAGTTAGAGGGGATATTAACTATGATCACCGAGAATATGTAGCAATTCAAAAGGAAATGTATTACTGATTCAATTTCAGTGACTGAATATATATATAAAGAATTTGGCAGAGGATGTTAAATAAAACTCCCCACTTCCCCCTGAGGGCGAAGCATTAATATATGCAGTGTAAACACTCTTTATTTGAAGGCATACAACTGTTGTAAAACAATTTGAGGGTATTAAGAGGCAGATGCATGACTAATTTTAATGAATAGAGTATCAGTTCTATTCCTCTGCATATCACAATCTAAGGCTCTCTACTTGACTTAAGTCCAAGTTTTGCCTAAATCCAGCAGTGATCTTAATAATAAATCTGCAACAAACCAAATCAAATATAATTTAATTTTTCCATAAGCCTGTCTATCAAAGACAAATTTCTACACTGCTCCTTCTGTGTACAATTAGTGGGAATAAATAACAATGTACTTATTATTAGAGAAGTCAGGAACCAAATAAATTACATTTGGGTGGTTTATAGAAGTCCAGCCATTGTTGTGAAACACCATAAGTCTCCTGGAAGACCTAACGCACATTGTTTCAATGCCCTTTAATACCCCTTCATATGCTTGATGCCATGATGGAGTAGTAGGAAGGGGACTAAGTGAAAACACTGAATTTTCCTTTCAAAAAATAATAGTTTCTCATATATGGTAACTTTCATTTTAAGTATATAAAAAAATACATCACATACAAAAAAGTCCTCTGTCCATGCAATTATTAAAAAGATACCAGTTTCTAAACCTGTTTCTAATACAGATTATTCACTTCTTGCTATGAAGTAGTTTTCATACATGTTTGCAAAGGGGGAACTGCTTTATTCTTAGTCAGTTTCCTAAGCAGAACAAAGCCCTCAGTCAGTTATAGGACATATTTTATATAACTGTTTTGTTAATTTTCAGGCAACATTTTACTTTTGGAAATTGCTTCTAGAATAACATTTCAAAATGGCTTCTCAACTAGGCATTTTTAGGGTGAGGAAGGAGCTGAAAGCTTTAGAGCAACTCGTGCCAGTCTCTTCCTAGTTGTCCACAAACAGGCCTGAAGACCTGTTGAAGACAAAAGATAAGTAGAGTAGAATGAAAGCTCTACCACTTTTCTCCTCTTCATGCATTTGTGACAGAACATGAAAAAGGCTTATTTATTTATTTTATTTTATTATTTATTAATTTTGTTACTCTGTTTCCCCAAAAATAAGACTCCCCAGATAATAAGACCAATCAGACTTTTGAGTGCATGTGCTAAAATAAGCCCTCCCCCCAAATAAGCCCTCCCCTAAAATATTTAAATGCATGCGCAGCCGGTCCCTGCCATTTCCTGGGGGGAAGGGAGGGAACATGCCCCATGTGCCCCACATGCACCTGCCATCAATGCAGAACAGCCTCACAGAGGCCGCTCCTGCAAACCCGAGCTGTCAGAAACAGAGACAGAACTTCCAGTTCTGGATCAGCTGATCTGTGGGCCATGGGCCGAGGTTAAGGGGCCTCCTGCACCTCAAAAATAATAAGACCTCCCCAAGAATAAGGCCAAGTGCTTATTTCGGGGTCAAAAGAAAATAAGAACCTGTCTTATTTTGGGGGAAACATGGTATTTATTTATTTTATATGTCATGTTTCTAGACTGCCCATCTCTCTCAAGGATGGGTTTACATGTAAACATGAGAAACAGCAAATATTAATACAAATATTGCTGCTAAATATAGTCCTAATATATGCATCATGTTTGGTGATATGTCTATGTTGAGAAAGTACTTCTAATCAACATTCAAAAAATTTAAAAGCTCTATACCCAATTTCTAATTTAAAAGGCTTTGAAAAACTAGAGTTCATTTAAACTGATTTATTACAATTCAGAATTCCTGCTTCAGCTGAGCTATAACTAAAACATGAGATGCTTGGGGTTTAGTTGAGTTCATTTTTGCAACAAGATTTATGTTTTCCTCTCAGACACCTGGTCTTTGTGATAAACTACAGCATGTCCAAGGTCACATAACTTGTCCAGGGGACAAAATAATAAAAACTTCATTTCTTTTCACTATATCCACACCTTCATTTGAGATGTTACTGCCATTGTCTCAACTTCAGTCATGTTTGGTGTAAAAATAGAAGATGACCACAGCGGTCAATGTTGATTTTAACTTCTGTATGCTTTATTGTTATTCCTAAACTTAATGCCCAGAATGTCAATTCTGGAAAGTGAGAATTGACAAGTAGTACATCTGTATATATCACTACTAGTAAAATGCAATCATTGTTGTTCCACATTATTTTTCTTGAAGACAAATATTTGATATGCAGAAACACATAAATGTTTTAATGTATATTATCCAGCTTTATCTTACTGTATATTATCTAACTTATTGTATATTATCTAACTTCTAACATAATATCTAACTTTTACTACAAATGTAAAAAATAAACATTTTTAAAAATAGAAATAAGTGCATCAAAAGAAGGAAAACAACAACAAATGGGAAAACACTTCAAACGTACATTCATTTTTAATGGTCTTTGACTAGTCAGTGTTAAGTATTTGAAGAGTTATTTCAGTTCAAGTATTTCAGGCTTTAAATCACAGTCTAAAAAGGGTCTTGGTATTAATGTCAATATCTATATTTCACTTTCCTTTTAGAAAGAAAGCTTAGTAGGCAATGATAAAAGAGGTAAATCTTAGAAAATGTCTATGTCTCATACAGTTGGTTGAGAATTTGGGGAGTTGAAGTCTCAAAACATCTGTAGATTACCAGAAAAGGCTGAAATCGTTCATTCCAGTCAGATGTTGACTAGAGTTGATTGCTACTAGCTAAGGTGACCAACCGTCCTCCTTTAGGGAGGACAGTCGTCCTTTTGTAAGTTCTGTCCTCCCTCGAAAAGTGTCCTCCTATATGTCCTCCTTTTTGATATTTGAAGGCTAATCTGTTGCGCGTTATGTGACGTATTTTATTAAACAGTTTTTAATGGTGTTTTTTTTTTTTACTTCATCGCAAGTATATTGAACAGATATTGAATCTTGTGTTGAATTTTTATCTAAAGAAATGCTCGACATTAAAATAGATGACAATTGTCTCTTTGAAGAAATTAGAAGACTGAATGTATATTTAAATTCTGAAAAATTAATACAATGGGAAAATCAACATGTTGAAATTGATAAAAGATGGGTGGATATTTTCTGCCATTTCAAAAATGAACATATTCCATGTGAACATTTATTTATACTTATTCAATTTACATTGTGCTGCCCTGGAACTAATGCAGCAGTTGAAAGAGTTTTTTTCAATTGCCAATGATTTTTCGACAAGTGAGAAATCGAGATTGAATGTTGATACTCTAGCTGCAGCACTTGCCGTAAAATTCAATATGAAGGATGTTTCTTGTTCAGATATTTCCAATATATTGTTAGAAGATGATACATTGACAAAAATATTAATTCAATGGAAAAGTACTCATTTAAATAATAATTAACAGGCATGTAAGCATAATTACAATATAAAATGTTGCAAATGTTTTTATTATGCATATATCATATTTTAGTGTATTATTGTTGCAATGAATAAAATATTTCTTTTATTTACGATATATTTTTTCCAATTTATTTGTCCTCCTTTTCATTGTAAAAAAGTTGGTCACCTTAGCATTTTGGACAATAGAACATGTTTTGTCCTCCTTTTCATTGTAAAAAAGTTGGTCACCTTATACTAGCCCACTACTTTCTGTTTAAGTTTGCCTTGCCACCTGCTATTTTGTCATATTAATGAATGCATGTTTGGTTCATTAATATGTTAATTTGAACAATATGGTTCCTATCCTCTTGTGCTTCTCTCATGCTATTTCTTGCAGCTTCTACTTATCTAAATTTTTGTAACATACTAGGTGGGCAAACACTGCAATATGCATAGATATGTAATCCAATTAATTATGTGAGAGAAGAACCTGGATTTATTACTGGAACAATCATAGCTATACTGTAAATATAATTCAACAAATGTAAAAAGACCTTTTTATTTTATTTATTGATTTATATTTCATATTTCTAAATGGCCCATCTCCCTCGAAATTAAAAAGTTAAGAGTTAAAATTTAAGATTTTTTTTAAAAAATAAAATTATATAATGATTATAATTTTGTTTTTGTTTTGAAAAACAGAACATGAAGAAATATTCCCTCAAGAATTGAATCAAATATAGAGTGCATTTTAAAAACTGTCTGTATATGGAAAAGAGCATACACTTAGGAACAGTGTATACAGTGTATATAAAATTGCGTATAGTTGCAAAAATATGTACATTTGGAACATAAAATATATACATTATGGAAACATTTCTATATAATAATAATTGCTGAATGTTCTGTTTCTTGACATATAACCCACATTGACATTGATAAATTATATTGATATAACTGCCTCAATCAGATTTGGACCAACCAATATGTTCCTATCTTCATCCATTACTTGTAATAATAATTCCTAGGCATTGAAAGAATAAGAATTTTTTATTTCCAGATATACAGTGAATGTAGACTGAATGCATTCTGCCTTTTATCCTTGAAATGAATCAGTTTATATGTGAAATGCGAAAAAAAAGGCTCTCCCTTAAAAGTTACAAAAGGAAAGAGTGAATATGGACAAGTACGCCTTTTGTGTTGTACATCTTGATAGTTTTAGAAGGTAAAGTGTTAAAGTTGCACTAGAAATTAATGGTTTATTTGCTGAGAGTGAGTTTCATTTGACTGTTTGAAGCTGGCTGTCAAACACTTAGGTCTGTAGCAGCTCCATATCTCAAGTTCTATCCCATAAGCTTCACAGTACAAGTCGGAGATTTTTCCATGCATCAGATAAAGTGGATACTATCAACACACATCAGCTAAACTAGGAAGATCTATTTAATCTTATATGTTTAGGTATCAGGCAATATATACATGTGAGATAATTGAACAACAGAAGGAACTGGTTGTAGACTATGAGTCTGTTTTATTCACCTTGCTGGAAAAGACACTTTTCATTCACAAAAATAAGTCATTTAATATATTCTGTATTTTGGGAATATTTCTGATCCTGAATAAAGATAATAAACCATGCAGAGAAGCAGGATTTTGCACGTGTATCAGATTGAATTTGAATATGATGCATACCTGAATGGGTGCTATTTGTTATGTTCAATGTTTGTTTTGTTGCATATTCAAAAGGATGCCTTCTGAAAAGAGTATAGTTCTGAGAGGCAATTTCTGTATTTGGGTGTGCATTTAGGTGAATACAGCAGCCTGCTTCCATATTAGATTCATGGCTTTTCTCCCCCATTTGGACCAGGGGACTGTGTTTAGAATCTTATATTTCAAAGAGACTATCTACAGTCATCTTGTCAGATTTGATGTTATTGTTCTAGATTGTATCCCCTTATATTTATGAGAATGATTTATGGCAAGTGACATGTTAAAAATAGTAAATGTGCACCTAGTAAAGAAAGCAAAGAAATTGTGCATGCTATCTGATTTATAAATGAAGTCATTTGTTTGAAATTGATTGTTCCTGTCTGTTATTCTTGGACAAATACACACACTCTCACACACAGCACTTCTCTTGGGACTGTCAGTCAGGATTACACCCCATTTAACCTAAAAGTACACACTGGCTTTGATGTGAAAGTTTAAACTGAGTCTGTCTGCATTCAACTTGACATGTGCCTTGTTTATGACATATCCTTGAAATCTTGTCTGGAGTCAAATGACTCAATAGTTTTGTTTGGAAAAAGAGCCTGATATGATATTTCTTCTTCTAAGAACTGAAGCTAAAAATAATCGTAATGAATATGATTGGCTGCTTTGAGATAGGCAACCTGTTACTCTTTGTGTGATAATGAACTACAGCTTGCATCACTGCTGCTCATTAACCATGCTGGTTGCAGACAATGAGTAATTTGTGTCCAGCAACATCTGAAGGGCAAAAAAACCCTCCTATCCCACTATTTGTAATAATGCTTACACCTCACAATTTTTTTTTCATTTGTGTGTTCAGAGAGGCAATGTCTGCAGCTTGTTGCAGTTATACAGCATGATTCTGCCTTGTTTGAGGCTCACTCAATATTATTTAATTTATATAAATAATAATTCTGCAATGATTTTTGTAATGTCATGTGGGGAAAGACTTTCTAATTTTTGTTCTCTGCTGTAATCTTGGTACAAATCAGCTTCCCACGTATTAGGATGAAAACTTCCACACGTGTAAACAGAAATGTCTTTTGGAATAAATTACAGGTGAAAGACTCCCCCAAGTCTCTGCCAATTCCCCTTACTTATCTGGATCAAATCTGGGTTGAACTACTTACATCTGAGATTTGATGCTAAATTACTGAGAACTACTGGGAGAATACCGCTACATTTAACTAGGATTAGAAGAAGCCATTTGAGACACAGAGAAGGAACACAGACAGGCAAGAGGAAGGAAAAGCTGAGAGATGGTATTGCAAAGAGGTCCCTATGCCCGTGCTGGCGAACCTATGGCACGCGTGCCACAAGTGGCACGCGGAGCCATTTGTCAGGGCAAGCGAGGTGCTGCCCTGTCAGCTGGCCAGCGCGCATGCGCACGCTGGCCAGCTGAGTTCACCTTTTTAAAAGCTATTTTTCGCCTTCCCCAGGCTCCAGAGGCTTTATAGGAGCCTGGGGAGGGCGACAAGAGCCTCCCCCCCCCCGGAGGCTTCAGGGACCATCCCTGAAGCCTTCGGAGCGCTTAAAACCACCCTCCGAGCAAACCGGAAGTGACTTCCGGGTTGCTCGGAGGGTGGTTTTAAGTGTTCCGAAGGCTTCAGGGACCGTCCAAGGCTTCCCCCGATGCCTTCGGAGCGCTTAAAACCACCCTCCGAGCAAACCGGAAGTGACTTCCGGGTTGCTCGGAGGGTGGTTTTAAGCGCTCCGAAGGCTTCAGGGACTGTCCGAGGCTTCCCCCGATGCCTTCGGAGCGCTTTTCGCCCACCCCAGGCTCCTATAAAGCCCCTGGAGCCTGGGGAGGGCAAAAAAATTGTAAAAATGGGGGGGGGGGCGCGTTGTGCGCGCATGTGCACTGGGGGGTGTCGCGCATTGCATTATGGGTGCGGCATGCCTGCACTCGACCCCCCTGCGCTCCCCCCACTTGTGGCACGCGAGCCAAAAAAGGTTCGCCATCACTGCCCTATGCTAAAGCAAGAGGAGGAGGATATGGAGTTTGTGGGATATAAGGTTCTGTGGAAAAAAAGGAGGACATAGGGTACAAAATTAGATGCAGATAGGTTAGGGAAAGGAAGAGTGAATTAATGGCTAAATAACTTCAGAGAGATCTGTAATGGTGCCAAAAGAAGACAAAATGTGCCTGTAGAGGGAAAGGTATTTATGGGGAGAAGAAGTTGGAAGACCAACTACTAATACTGAATGGATTAAAGAGAGGTAAAGTATTGTTAAATGGAAGAAAGAGACAAGGCTTCTCACTGATATTATTGTGACATAGCCCTCTTGAATAAACAATATATAAAAAAGAATCTTCAGTGATCTGAAGACATTTTTCTTAAACAAATGTGGGAATAGAGAGAAAACTAGGCAGAAGAAACAGGAGAGCAGAAGCAGGACATAGCAAGGAAGTAAAGAAAATGAGTCCAACATAAAATAAAAAAGTGTGAGCAATTTCTGCTTTCACGTATAGATCTTATACAGAGAGATTAAAGCTTTTTCACCAGCATTACATTTTCATTGCAGGTGTTATGCTGGTTCCTAGCAAGTGCAACTCAAAGTACTGACCTATAAAACCCTATGAAGCTTCACCATCTGCCCACCCTTGCAATCAGCATGGAAATCCATGTACATTTCTGGATGAACTGCTCATGGATTGACCAGAATATCAGAGGTTTAAATAAAAACAAAAACTTGATTACTTGATTATTCCAGACTTCTTCTCATGAAGTTTCTCTTTCAAATACTATTATTTGTTCCACAAGGTCTAGGATTAATCAGTGATATGATATTCATAGATGTGTCTTTCCTGGTACAGCCATCACCAAAAATGACCGGAAACCAACTAGAGCTTATGGAGTTAAGAGGATATTTAAACTTTCTTCTTATGTGACTTCCAAGATCACATGAGGACACTCAGGACCATAACCTGATCCCAAGGGTGCAGCGATTCTAATAAAATGATTTCCCAGGCAACCTTTGGGGATGACCAAAGTTTCTATCAGCTGTGGGAAAGCCTGATCAGCTTCTTAAGTTTTAATACTGGCATCACTGAGGAAAGAGGATGCAAGTCTGACTCTTCAATACATTAAATAATCAAAAGAATACTTATTATGCATAGGATAATATGAAAAAAAACCCTCAGTAAGGAAAGGAACAAATACATATCTAAATGGAAATGATTCAGATGTACTAAAAGTGATTAACAGATACTGAATGTCTGCATATCTAAGTACTCTTGGCAAAATAAAGTATTCAATTCAATTCAGTTCAGTTCAATTCAAATAGTGATGCAATACATTTTATTTTCCATTTCAATTCACTTTCTTTATAGCTCCCACTTGTATGCACATTTATATAAGTAATATCTATCAAATATTTTCCTACCATATCATAACCACAGATTGAACCTTCTGCAGCTGGCATAAATTTGGTTTCACATTTTCTGCCAACTCGATGGCACCACAATGCTTTACAGATATCCTGGATGGAAAAATAGCAATAAGGGAAGTACTGCATTAAGAATGATTTATTTCCAAATATATCCATAGTTAGAACAAAAAATAGCTTATAGGAGGAAAGCAAAGTGGTGCTCTTAGTAGCTACATATCATACAACATCTACATACAGAGTTGGGTTTTTTGCCTATCTTAGAACAGGACAAGAACTACATGGAGGGGCAACAATGACAATGACAGAACTTCTACATGTATAACATCCATAGAATTCCATGGAATGACAAGAAATGTTACTCAAATACAGGTGGTCCTTGAATTATAACAATTCATTTGGTGACCATTTGAAGTAACAACAGCACTGGAAAAAGTGACTTTTGACTGCTTTTCTCACTTATGACCATTGAAGCATCTCCATGATCACATGGGCCAGTGGAGGGTTCTGAATTCTGTTGCAATCGGTACAGTTGCAAAGGGGCCCGGTGTCCTCCACATGAACGCGCCCAGCATGCGCTTGCATCTTACTCTCCAGCGACACCTCCGCGAGCCTCCACGACGCTATAGCTGCTCAGCGGAGCATCGCAAGGTGCTGTGTGCACTGTGTGCGTGCGCAGAAGCGCTGAAGAGTTTAAAGACAGGTAAGGAAGACGGGCGGGTAGGTGGGTCCTCTGGAGCACGGTACCGGAATGGTATCTGGTGCTCTGGGCAGGCACAGGCAACCCACTACTGACCTGGACAAAATGTAGATGCTTGACAACTGTCTCATATTTATGGCAGTTATAATGTCCTGGGGCCATGTGATCACCTTCTGACAAGCAAAGTCAATGGAGAAGCCAGATTCATTTAATAACCATGTTAGTAACTTAACAACTGCAGTGTTCACTTAATAATGGTGGCAAGAAAGGTCATAAAATGGGGCAAAACTCATTTAACAATTGTCTTGCTTATTAATTTTGGGTTCAATTGTGGTTGCAAAGTGAGAATTACCTGTAACTGAGTTTTCTATCGAAATATTGTATATGGGATCAATACAAATGTTTCACATCAAACCAAGAGATTCTTTTCTGGATTTCTATCCTCAAAGCTATTAGGAAAGAGGTTTCTTCAGGGATGTCAATCCAACTTTGGATTGCTCTTTCCCAGGACACTTCTCATTCAAAGGTCTTTTCCAGTATCCCAATGAATATTTTGAAATTTTCATGCTGTTAGTGTCAGGCTTGCAGCCATGTTCCTTTTGGATCTTTGGCCTGCCACACTTCTATCTACTATGCTGTTTCTATAGTAGGGAAATGGGAGGGGGAATAGTAAGGAGCAGAATGTGATGTAATAAAATTCCTTTCTAGATTGCTAAGGTCATCCTTTGTCATGGCACCTCTGCACTTGATCAGAACTGGATGGGTGGAACTGCCAGCATGGCAGTGGAAGATTGGACCATGTGATGGACCTGTGGGTGTGGGGGCAAGATCATGAACTTTAACTTGGGGGGAAAATGGAAGAAGCTTCAGATTCGGGTTTTCCCACAGATGTGCCATCATGGCTCTCTTAATAAATTGGAACTTTGAGGAGCATGTTGCCTTGGACTCTAATTTAATTTTGGATGCTATCTGAAATGCTGACAGTTAGCTAGTTTTTATTTTCTCTAGCAGCTCTTTTATTGCACTATTCTAAACTGTTCTGAAAACTAGTTCAAATGGGGAAGTCATATGAAATATGATAGTATGCATGTGTGTATGTATATATGTATGTATGTATGTATGTATGTATGTATGTATGTAGTTATTTAAATTAAAATCAGTTTATTAATTTTAATCTAGGTGGAATTTTAATCTAAATTCATGAGAATTAGGAGATTCACTATTTTCAAATTAATGCATCTCACACTTTCCTGTGGGAATAAAATGAGGAAGAAGATATAATAATACACATACATTAATCTAGAGCCCCTAGATTAAATAATTTATTAAATTTAATCTAGATTAAAACTAGATTAAATAAAATATTTTTAAAACCTTTTTGAAGTCCATCATGCATAGCTTAGCTTTTTCTCCAAACTGCCATTTGCACTGAATAGTTGCATCATAAAGCTCGCCTGGAAGCTTCTCTGGATACTTGTATTCCTGCACAGGCTTAGGTTGATCAGCAAGACACAAGGATTGAGGAGAGCTAAAGAAATCCAAACAAGACATCTTTGGTTATATCGAATTCAGATTTAAAAGTGACATTTGTAATAGCTATTCATTTCTGAAAGAGGACAGTTTTAGATCACAGACCTCATAGAAATTCTGTATAACATGATATCAGCTTTCCAAGATAGACTAGTCCAGGAAACCAATGACATTTGGATCAGAACTAATTTTACTGTAAAGCTTTAGTAAGAGAATCTTGCAAGTCTGAGTGTGCTTTCCCCTTTAATTTTTTATCTTGTGAAAACTAGGGAGGGGCTTGTCTGAGACATTACTCATGTTACCTTCTTGGTTCAAGCTCAATCCACTTTTATCTAACCATTGCCTTTCTCTTGTCCTTAAAGGACATTTCTTCTGCTTTCTACATATGTCCATTAAATGGATGGAAGCAGGAATATGAGGCAGCCAAGCTTGGGATCATGAGGCACATGTAGAAGATGTATGTTTTTTCTGCTAAATGACTCAGATCAATGATGGAATTTTCCAAATATGAGAAAGAGAAGCTAGAACTTCGATTTAAACTTCTTAGTTGTTTTGCAATTATTATAAAACTCACACCCACAGCTGCCATTAACTTGGTGCTAAAATATATACAGTAAGACATGAGTCTTATGTACACGAGTCTTCTCCATCTGCAGGGACTAAAGTCCCATGTTGGGTGGCTGAGGACATTTACACTTGTATTTCAACTCATTTGGAGAGTTCCCAGGAAAGATAGGAAGCATGCAGTCTCCTCCCTCATATGTCCTTGAATGCATTAACCAAATTCCTGCAGTATGTTCTTTTCTCCCAAAAAATAAACAGAGGAAATGAAATCTATCAACAGCTATTTTATGAACCCTATAGATCATACTAGATTTATCACCATGTGTAATCTGAAACGCTGAGTCTGAAACTCACCAGATCTTACTGCATGTATATTGGTACCTACAGGTTTCTGCAACGAAACTTTCCCATTTTAAGGGACAAAAGCAACTTTCTCAGAGCTTATGTTTTTTCCTCACTGAAATCACTCACTTAGCACATGTACCTTAGAAATGTGTAGAGATATTGACGACTACAAGCTGACCAGGAGAAGACTCCATTGTGTCCTGCTAGTGTGGGTGACATAATATTACCTTCAGACTTTTTGCAAATATTTCCTTCTCCATCATGGACCATGCCAAAGCTGTAAGAGGCAAAATGTTAACTTTATACCTTTATAAATACTGTCTCATAATGCCAGAATTTAAATTGAGCAGAAGAGGAATCTCAACTACTGTTTTCAGTATTGTGCACAATCTTAATCTGGTTATACTTCTGAAACACAATGATTTTCCAACACATTTCAAGGGCCCCTTTAAACATTCTATGTAAATAATTTTATTCAGCATAAACATAGAGCTTAGACTACATAGCTTCACATATGCTTATCAATGTTTGCATTTTTTACAGGCTATAAATAATTTTAGGCAGAAAAGAATTTAGGTAGATAAGCAGATTGATAAAAGCAAGTTGATTTATTTGCCCCTATACAACTGTAACCTGCATTAAACTGGGCTGGCCTAATTTGTTTAATAATATGCACTGGATCCTAGCCACTGATATCCAATGGTGTATTCAGTGAGGATGATCACTGCTGGTGATTGCAAAATACATTAACAGACCAGATTATGGCTTTAAACACTTTCTTTATATTAGCACAAATACAATGGCACATGAATTGTGCATACAACTACAAATTATCATAGTTTTTTTTGGTTTGTTCTGCAATAAATCTGTGGGTGTAAGAGAGAGAGATTTTACATATTGACAAAGTATAACAACTGAATATATATATCTCAGTGGTGGGTTGCTACCAGTTCGGCCCAGTTTGGTCGAACCAGTAGTGTATGGCAGCCTGCCATGCCACTGAACTGGTTCCCTAATTGCCACTGCCGCCGCTGCCATCTTGATTATTAGTTCTGAACAATGTTTATTGAAATGCGCATGCACGCACTGAATATATATATATATATATATATATATATATATATATATATATATATATATATATATATATATATATATTCAGTATAACATTTTATGATACGTTACTGAGGTGTTTATAACAGATGTCACTGCAGTTCCAATATGTTTCCTTTTATACTTAAATATCAAACGGTGATTAAAACGTAAGCAGTAACCCTACTTAATGGAAATCACACAGCATGGTTGGATATCTAAAAGAATCATCTATTGGTCATTCTTTTGGTTGACAAACTTACTTATGTCCCGATTCATGAGCAATAGTAAAAGCAAGTCCAAGTCCAGTATCTTCATTAATAGTGCAGCTGCGGTATTTACTGCACATGCCACTTATTGGTGCAAATCCTGGAGTGTTTAAGTGAAAAAAGGAAGATAAAGAGCATGCCTTCCAGGGAAAAATGGGATTAGACAATTAAAATAAGATAGGAAGAGATGTATTTTAATTACAAAAAAGTGTAAAAGTTGATAGCATACAGCTGTTGTGCTTGAGTCACATATTTATTTCCTGTAATCCCTAGAAGCTTCAGTGAGATGCATTACAAGTCCCGTGGATGCATAAAGAAAGATGCTGGCATAGAATATTCTCATTCATTAATAAGATTGGTGAACTTTCCTACTCCTATTTTCCTACTCCAAGTAACATTACAAGGAGAACATGAATAAATCTCTATGTACTTGTTATTATTTAGTCTCTGTTTGGATCTGCAATCACTGGATATTTTAAATAATGGGAATGCTGCTTTTCTCATCATCTAAGCAGGTATTCAGTACCTGCATTTGAAGATATCAGTCTTGCCAAAGGCTCCTTGGTGCATTTGTGGCCCAGTACATGCAAAGACTTACCTAAAGTATCACAAGGCTCATTTTTCCAGGAACAGATGTCAAAGCCAGTTAGTAAAATTGCATGGTCGTGGCGGCTGCCATCCTTTCCCATCAGTCCAGACTGCCACTGACAAAAGCTACTCAGGGTATGGTCAGCATGGTGATTAATCACAAGGCCTGGCTGCAGACAAGTCAAACAAAGGAACACCTCCGCTCAGTTTTTTAAAAAATTGGAAAGTAAAAATGAGCAGGGATGTTTTAAAAAATGCAGTTTGTAACTGAATAAAAACAGACCAGCACTTCGGGGCAAGATTTGAGAAACAACAGAACACCAATATTTTTCTTCTATGAAAGCAGCTTAGACAAAATAAATTGATGTTTTGGTCTACTTTGCAAAATCAACTTGACATTTTTAAGAACTTCAAAGACCCATTGTTAATATAAACTCATTAGAAAGGGTTGTATTGCCTAATGCAACTCACCAGCCAAGGCCAGGTAATCCATCAGAACCTTCATACAGGAGTTCTTTCTAGGACTGGAAAACCAATATATTTATCAAGCCTTCAGCAAAGTACCAGGCTTGCCTAGCAAAAATATTTGGCTTGGATGTACCTAGATTGGTAGGCCTGGTTGTTAGACACCTGGTTTGCATCCTGTCAATTGATCAGTAAATAATGAGCATTGATTATTATTGCACAAACTCTCTTCAACTGATTCTTTTATGGCACATCCAATGGGTCGATATGGCACCTTGGAACACAAAATAATTTCTGAAATTGCAAGTTAGCAACAGTATTTCCCACTAGAAATAGAGAAACAAAAGTATAGAGTACTGTTTTTAAATCTCAGTTATTTACTTCACCAAATGATGCAGTGCTAATAAGGAATGGAAAGGGAAAAGGAAAGGAGTTCTTGCAGATTTTACTCCACTGATTATTGCTGACTCTAGGCGGTTCCAATCATCTCCTTTTCAAGGCTGTTGAGCCAGTGCTGACCGAAGACATTTCTGTGGTCATGTCGTCAGAATGATACGAAGTGCAGTTTCCTCTCCATCAAAGTGGTACCTATTTAGCTACTCGCTTTTGCATGCTTTCAAACTGGTAGGTGAGCAGGAGCTAGGCAAAGACGAGCACTCACTCCATTGCACAACTCTTGGGTCTCGAACCTGGGCTGTCAACTTTCTAGCCAACAAGACCAGCGTATTAACCACTGAGCCTTTGTGTCACCCAGTGCAAATAAAGATTATGAAAAGTATGATTACAAGAGATATGAAATTTATTATTTTTACAAGATTAGTGGCAAATCTTCATTTTTCTTAATTAATTTTTTTTTTACCATTTTCTGATATTTTTTAGAAACTTCCTCCAAAATATTTTCTGACTTTCCAATTTCCTCCTTGGAATTACCAGCCTCCAACAGATTCTAATTCTTCATTAGTTAATTGTACATGAATAGTGAGGTTTGTGATATGTACAATTTACCTGGATTGCAATGTATTATTTGCCTTGTCCTTGAAAGTCTAAGTAATACATTTTTGATCAATAAGGAATTTCTAATAGTCACCCATAATTTTTATAGTAGTGGAGAAGGGACCATATTCTGAAAAATGGAGTATCTCAGTATCCTGGATATGGCTGGGTGGCATAGAAATGTTGAGATTAGGACTGCTAGAAAGGTTGGTGCTAATTCCTCTATGCTTGCCTGATGGCTGACTATGGTAACTAAAGCCATTCACGTTTCACTCAAAAAACTCTGGAAGGAAAACATACTAGGTTTAATATTATCTCTTCTCTTTTACCTTTGCTGCTGTTCTGTGTATCTAAATACCTAAAATATCTGTTATCAGGAGAGAAGAGTGTTGAACACAGAGAGGATATATGAAGCCATTTTCATCTTCTTCTCTAATACTGAAGCAAGATGACTGACTAATTGGAGAAGAGGTGAAGTGAACTTGGTTTTATCTAGGAATTTTGTTCAAATATCTTGGAAAGCATTATTGCATAAATGGGGTTAATGTCTGCACTTATGAATACTTTGTAAGAAAGAAAAGACTTTATGAACAGTTAATTAACTTTAAAGGCTAGAATTCCAATAAGATAGATTGACATGAATGGACACTTTATTGATATTTTTGTAGCCATTCAAGACTTTGATACATATGAAATAAGCTTTTGTGGAACATGACGATATATGTCTATTTCAGTTGCTATCAGTGCCTAAAAGTTGGCCATAGCTACTGCTGGATCTTGTCCACAATATTTCCAGAATGTAATTTATACAGCAAAATCAGTTGCTTCCCAAATGTGTCAACTACCAAAGCATCAAGTCCAAAATGTATGGTTTCTCAACATTAAACTTAAGCATGGACACTGGATAATAAATTAATCCAGAAAACACACCTCACTTTAACAAAGAATGTCAAAAAAATCTTTAATGTCTTTACAGCGAGGGAGATAGAAAAATCTCTGAAGAGATTATCGTATTATGTCTGTCTAATAGTATTACTTTCTCTTAGAATAATGCGTAGGGACAAAAATTAGGGGAAAACAATGGGAAAGATCTGCCAAAGGCATTTTCTTATGTACAATTCCAAGTGATTAATTAATCCAAAACTAAACTGTAAACTGTAAAATATAGTTAGTTTTGAACTGTTACTTTCCCCCCATTCACTAGCTAATTTTTAGCCCCTTTTGCTCTGTTTATATGATCAATAACACACATATATGGTTATGGGTAGTCTCATTTAGAGGAGTAGCACTTCCAAGCCAGAGATATAAAGGAAAATTATGTCACAGGTGTAAGATCAAAAGATTATTCTTCCTACTCTTTCAGGTTGGACATAGTCCAAGCATGAAAATCTAAACATTCAGTGTAATTAAGCTGTCACGTTAGGAGCCCTGATCGCTCAGCACATAAAATGAAGCATTACATTGCTAGTAGAGTTTTCTACTACACAGGAGTTTGGAATCAATTCAAAAGCTTAAAAAAAAAAAGGAAGGAGGGAAATAATTGATGGGAAAGTAGAAAATATACCATCAACATAGTTGTAACAACTGGAGAGATGATAATCTGGAGTTTTTATTTCATGGTTTAAGAAAGAAAGAATGATACCTCAAGCTAACATGTTTAAGTGCCTTCAAGTATTTCATTAAATACTCCAGAAATGAACTCAGAATAAAAATATTCATTGAAGTCAATGGAAGAAGATAAAAAGATCTGGCTTTTCTTTTACTGTAAAACACATCTCCTGAAGGGGCTATGCATATATGGGGCTATGATCCTTGAGTGGTAGACATAAACCTATTATTTCCTCATTAATATGCAGATTTTTCCTTCAAGTTTGTACCTAGCTTCAGGGTTGCAATAAATTTGAAATTCCTTCATGCTTGTGATGCTACTGTGGCTCATCATGATTCATGACAACTATGGAACATAGTTAACAATTTTGGTTCAAACCAGTCCAGAAATGACAATCTCTCATAACCGAGAATGAAAGAGGCCAGAATGGTCCTTGAAATGAGGAGGAACTATGAGGGAATTGAGCTAGAAGTCTTGAATCATGCAGAGTTTCTGCCAGAGAGGCCTATCAGTCTGAACCATTCAGTCAACCAATTCTAAATCATAACATGATTCTATCAACTCTACGATATTCCAACCTTAATGTGCATTTTCTTGTCTTCTCAAAGAAACAGTGTTACCTGGTGAAATGCACATTCCCTTTCTCCAAATTATCACTCCCTTTGGAACTTGACCCCTGTCTTGGCATTCTCTGTTTCCCTCTAGCTATGCTGAATTTCAGCTGCAGCTTTGGACACTTGATACCTTGCTTGCCAGTTATTACTTACACAAATTAACTCTTATTTTTGCTATGGGCTGCCCTATTCACCTCTGGCCTCACTGGATTGAGATCTAGTTCTCTCTGAACTTTGGCTACATAGAATCTGACCTGGGTGAACCCTTGAGAGAATGGCTCTTCATACAAGACACAAAGCCATACTGAGGTTTGTTTGTTCTTGGCTTGATTGGATGTGCAAATATCACACATTGTAGTTTAGCCAGAGGTGTGAATCAGCCCTTAATTATTTGTTGACCTGTGGTTAAAAATATTCTGGCTAAACACTTCTGTGAAGCAGCCAATGTGTGATGCTGTTGTCTGGCCCAGATCCTTTGAACATCATTAAGCAATTTTGCTTATAGTTCCAGACTTCTTTGAGAGAAGAGCCAAGCAGCTTAATTTGATCTGTTATAATGGAACTCCTTTACCTTGAAAGCACTTAAAAATATTTTTTTAAGTGACAAACCTGGTGCTCCAGGCTACAGTCCTCTTCCTTTGCAATTGTCCATTGCTCAGAGGAATGATCTAATGTAGCCAAGCAGTTAGAAGTTATGTCCATACCATACCTGAAACTCTGCCTCTGATCTGAGAAGATTACATTTAGCCCAAATTGGGACAGAGGATGAGGCATTGAGCTTGCAGCTTCTCTGAGAACTAGGGCCAAGTTTCAATACCAAATATTCAGGATGTACATTTATAAAAAAGAAGACAAGTTCTTATGTTGAGAATGAGTAGTTTGAAACATAGATATTAATCACGCAACATAATTGGGGCATTAAATCAACAAGCTCAATCCTGAACATTCTGTTTCATATGTTTATTCTCTTTAAATTTACATTTGCATAAAGATAACTACAACAGTGTACAAATACTACAATGATAAACGGTAGTTTCTCTGAAGCTGTCTTACAGCATGCATTTCAAGAAATTGTGATTTGACACATCTGGCAGGCACCAAGCTAAGGAAAGATTGGTTTATTCTCATAATGCTACTAAGATACTTCTGCACTGAGATGTCAAGAATTGAATCCAGGAGCAAGATTAAAAATCAAGATTAATTATTCTACTTTAAAATATTGAATATACTCTACCTGTTCTTCTTCCAAAAGTATCAAGCCAACAACTGCAATGTTGATATTACCTCCAATTGTTCCATCTCTGAACAAAGCAGAAACCTGAAACATATTTTAAAGAAATCATGGAGCAATTAGACCTTGTTAAATGAGTGCCATCAGTAAACTAAGATGAAAATATAGGTAGTTCTCGACTTACAACCATTCATTTTCTAATCATTGAAAGTTACAATGGCATTGGAAAAAGTGCCTCATGACCCACCATTTTTCACACTTATATGACCGTTACAATATTCCCATGGCCACATGATCAAAATCTGGATTGGCAACTGGTACATATTTATGATGGTTGCAGAGTCCTGGGGTCATGTGAGCATCTTTTGCGACCTTTTGGCAAGCAAAGTCAATGGGGAAGCCAGATTTACTTAACAACCATGTTACTAACTTAACAGCTGCAGGGATTCACTTAATAATTGTGGCTAGAAAGACCATAATAGATTGTAAAATGGGGAAAAACTCATTTAACAAATGTTTCATTTAAGAACATAAATTTTGGACTCAATTGTGGCCATATGTTGAGAACTACTTGTGCAAGGTTTGATTTTCATCCATAGCTATAATGCAGTCTCCTATTTTTGTCTTTATTTAAATAGCACAGAAAAAGAAAAAAAAGTCATGCAAGGTGTGTGTGTGTGTGTGTGTGTGATAGTATATATTGTCTGTTATTTGTTTCTTAAACATGTGTATTTGTAAAGTTTTACACAGCAGTTTCAGTGAAAAAGGTTCATATTTCATGGTAATTATTCATACATAATCTCGATGTTTCTATGCATTGAAAGACATTTGAGAATATGCCTGCATGTGCTTGTGTCCATCCACCTGCCCATACAGGTATACAGAGAAGCACATTTGCACTGAGGTCAGCAACGGGAAACAAGATGTATCTTTCCAGCTGAATGATAGCTACAGATGAAAAACCTAAGTCCCTCCTTTTTTCTGATACTCATTTCTACCCATAAATGTTATGAAGGTCCTAGGGACATGACGCCTTCTTTTGGTCAAGGTGACCCTGCAGGTTCTGCTTTGAAGATTTCTAATGGTTTGAAGTGGCTATGCTCATGGGAAAAAAATTTGTCAAAGGGAAAAATAGGAGGGGAGCTGAGGTTTAAGAAGAGTCATTGCAAGAATCTACTGAGGAATGAGTGAGGAACAGGTGAGGCATCAGTGTGGGGCAGGGGTGGGTTGCTGCCAGTTTTACTGCCAGTTTGCAACCTAAGCACGCACTATTCAATGTAAATTGTTCTGCACACATGCGCAGAACAATTTACAGTGAACTGCACATGCACAGTCACTAGAAACAAAATGGTGGCAGCCCAGCGGCAGTGAGGGAACCGGTTCGGGGGTGTGGCAGGCCTGAATTCCACTACTGGTTCATCTGAACCAGAAGCAACCCACCTCTGGTGTGGGGCTATGTATTCAAGCAAAGATGTGGTTTGTTAACATACTTGCTAAATGTCACTCATATCCAAGACGTGAATGTTGTTTCATCTCTGTTATGTTGGACTCTATTTAAGACAGCATAGAAATCAAATGTTTTCAGTAACCCAAGAAGAAGAAACTTTTGTCTGGGAACAAGGGGAGATACATTCTCGTTGGAGGAGTCTTAGACAATTATATTATGGATTCTGTATAAATGTTCAGTAATCAGCTTAAAGGAACATCCGTACCATATTAAGTACAGTTAGAACATAAGTAGTGATATTCTCATAGCCGTGGTTTTGCATCATCTTTTTGTCAACCACCACCAAAGTCTCAACATTGAACTCTTTGGTCTTATGGGCTTTCAGAAGCGACCGCTTGTTTCTCAGCAGAGGGTTATATTCATCTGGCAAGATATAGGTGTCTCCACCTGGAGGCTGAGGCATATCTGCAACAACAAGAGAAAAGATGTTCAAATAACACTCAGTTATATAGGTTCACGTGAATGACAAAATCAAACCAAACCAACAAACTGAAAATAAGCAAGAATTAAAGTCAAGGATATTATAATTTCCAGTGTCATAATATGGAGATCTACGTGTACTCCCAAGTTTGAGGCTGCACTAACTTACAATTTTTAACATGATACTCCCTCCTATTATAGGTTCTCCTCAACATATGACTATAATTCGGTCCTGAATTTTCATTGCTAAGCATTCTTAAGTCATACCAATTTTTACAACCTTTTTATCCATGGTTGTTAAGTAAATTACTGCAGTTCTTAAATGAATCATACAGTTATTAAGCAAATCCAGTCTCCCCTATTGACTTTGCTTGTTGGAAGCTGGCTGGGAAGGTTGCAACTGACAATCACATGACCTGGGGATGCTACAACGGTTGTTAAATACATACTGTTTGTCATGTATTTAATTCCACCCCTTGGAAGCTCCATTTTGGCCTGCAATGTGCCGGGGGAAGCCCTTGGAGGCCTGAACGAGCTTCTGAGGGGTGGATCCGCCTCTCAGAAGCTCCATTTTGACCTGTAACGTGCAGGAGGAAAGTTGCAGAGCCTCTGCAGTTGTTTAGGGCGAACAATTGCTGTGGTGCTGCAACATTTGTAATTTTGGGACTTGTTTGTAAACGCTAGGGGTTGCTTGTTGCATAACTTCAAACATTCATTAAGGGAGTGCTCGTAACCTGGGGATTATTGATTTAAATTGTGCATTAATTTTCCCTAGTTAAATCAATGAGCTTAAGAGTTCTTCATTTGTCTGGGTTGGGCCAATGATGCTTAGATTGAGTATAATTTGATAGTCTGAAATTTTTTAGGTGATTTAAACTATATCTTCTGCCCATTGGCGGGGGACTGATGGGATTTGGACCCAAAACATCTTTCATATCAGGTTATTTCCTTCTAAGATTAAAAAAGGGGAAATATGCAGATGTAGTCAAAAGCCAACATACATTTCAGCATCCTAATAATAATAATGGGAAAAAAATAGAAGAAAGCATTAAATACAACACATCATTGATTGATTGTTCCAAGTTAAGGAGTTAAAGCATTGGGAAAAGAGAATTTTGAACAGTGAAGCCTAACAGGATAATACATTTACACTACAAACACTGTGATGTCAATTTGCTTGTACATTTGATATGGAATTACATTAAAGCAACCTCTCACACATTACATTATACAAAGCAGTAACAAATGTTCAATTGAACATCATTTCTTGATCACATCTTATGTGTGAAAACATTTATTTGCTGGAAAAAGCAGATCTGAATGTTAAATTGGCAGTCTTAAAATACACTAAGTAATAAACAGAGGAAGAGACATCTTTACATACATTTTTTACGCCTTCCACAAAAGTGCTGCTTTTGACGCCACTCAGAATTGTGAGATGCTTGGCTATCTTGAAAGACATAATTGTGAGGCTCTTGCTGGCTCTCATCAGTCCCAATTACCTCATTATTATCCATCACTAGTTTAGGTTCAGTCGATCTCTTATACAGTACATGGGAATGGTGACCACCAGGAACAGAAATGTTATGTTTAAGTGCAATATTTGGAGGTAGTGGTTTCAAAAAGTAATCCGCTTCCTGCGTCCTGATCAAGCCTGACTAGAAAAAGAGAAGAACAGTTAGGAACAAGAGCAATGGCTGCTAACAATCCTACAGAAAGGTCCCTTCAATTATTTTCCCATGCTGGGCTTTCAGCTGCCCCTTTTACAATTTGCCTACATCTCATGGTGATTATATGCAAACCAATATTTTCAAAGCAGAAAGACTAGAGATGAATATTGCCTCCTCTCTAAGCTACTTTTTTCTCACTATCTTGTCACTTGTAACAAGGACCGAGTATCTTTATTCCAGTGCTAACCACAATTTATATCAACACAGGTTTCAGTAGCTCTGTACAAGGATTAGATTGAACAAGGTGTATAGTAAGATATCTGGAGCATCATTTAAGACCAAAATTCGGGTTCAGTCATTAATCTTTGCACTTTCAGGATAAAGGTCTGAGAGAAGACTATCTGCATTCACCTGAATGCATTTATAGGTTTCCATGGGACAGGAAGTCTTGCTTGTGCCAAACAAGTGTAAGCTCTCATTGGGCCATTTCTTTGAATAAGTGAAGCATTCACCTACCATGAATAATTTGGTGCCTAATCTTATTGTAAATAGGAGAGTGGAGGATGTAGTGAATAATATATTCCACTTGACTGGCACCACAGGGATAGAAACATTGTTCAACAGGACACTTACAAATCTCTCTCCAAGTCATGCTGAAGGCATGGCTTGCATATGAACATTGGTAAAGCCTTTTTCAGATACTGGGAGATACTGGGATGATTTCTAAAGTGATATTAGCCTCTTTCTAATATGTTCTATCTGAAGAACTAAGTGGATTTACAGCATATGTATCAAACATTTGCCCATTGATTCTTAGCTGTGTAATGGAGAAAACAAAGTTTGGCAAGTTTGTTCTTGTAAGCTTTTAGCTTCTTACAGTGTTCCAAAATACAAGTTGCTGGGTGATGTTCTTTAGTAATCATGAAGTTGTTCTTTGGTAATGATGAAGATGTTCTTTGGTAATGATGATGATGATGTTAGGTAACCCTACCCCCATCCTCAGGTAAGGCCCTCGACTACCTCCCAGCAATTATATTCCAGATTGCAATGTAACTGAACACCAGATTGCAAAGGAACTGAAATGCAGCTTCAGAAATGGTAGAGGAGGAGGAGAAAACTTCCCCATAGTGTATACAGGAAAGGCCACAATGATGGTTTTTTTAAATAAATTTGTCAGTAGGAAAAACCAAAGCGAAGGCTGCCTTAAGTGTAATCATGTCTGTTCTTATAGTGCCCTGATTTCGGCAAATGTCACAAAAATATGAGAACATTTCAGAGTAGTATTTCTTGGGTTTAACCTGCAATCAGAACAGTTTAAGAATAAAGCTCATTGTGTAGAACTCACCAGTTACACACTGACTATAATATTTTCTCCAGAATTATAAATTTTCTCTGTCTTCATTCCATATCAATGCCTGTTGATAGTGAGGAAAAAGGAACACTATCTAACATCATTTTCAGGCTTGTAGGTCATACTTACATTAACAAGCTCTGCAGAGCAACATAATTTTGATGGCAGATCTATTCTCACTTTAATGTACAGGAGCAGGTAAGATTTACTGTAAAATGTTATTTAATCGTTTCCCAAAATTGTAGTGGCAATAATTCCTCATATTATAAAGGCACCCACCTCTGTAATGTTGGGGTTATGCAATCATTGAGATTTGATTGCCAAGAGGCCTTCCAGAATGAGTGGGGGCCCAAATGTACCACCTGTCTATATCTCTTAAAAGCAGCTATGCACTGCCATATGGTCCAGGAAAAAAATACAATTGCTTTGAAGTATAGCAGATAAACACTCTTCTTGTGTCCCTGTATGATGCAAAGGATTATTTAAGGAATTAAATATGAAGCACTGCACAGGGCTATTTAAACAGTGAGAAAAGTGTAGAAATTTATTCATTAGGAAATTCCAAAATGACACTTTTAAAATCCTATCAAAGGAAAATATGATAATGGAAGACTGAATCGGCTAATAGGTCTTTTGCACCACTGACCACTATGACTTTATATTTCATAATAATAAGGTCAAGTATTCTTTTGTCTTCTGGGTCAAACCTGTAGTAGTTTTTGGAGTTTTCAAGCTTTGTTTATCAGGAAAGACTCCTACTTGTTATTGTGTTGCCATAACAACTTACAAAACATCATGGACCTCAATATGCTGCATTATTATATACACCTGATGATGATGTGGGAACCCTAAGTGACAGTTCCATATTCAGGGAGAATATGACTAGGGAGAAAAAGAAAATTGAACCTAAAATCCAGATTGACAAAATATGCTTCAAATGGAACCAAAGACCATTTGATTTCAGGAAGTACTGGATTAGTTCTTGTGACAAGATATTAAGATAGCTCAGATATTTCTAGGCTTATATGTCATATACATAAATATTTGTCCAAAATTTGAGGAATTCACTTTTAACAAAAATAATAATGACAAGATGTGATTGGTGTACAAATAGACCAAGAATAAGATTATCTGGACACAGGAGTGGTTGATTTGATGTAAATAATAAAAATAGTTTGTCAAATTTGTAAAGGACATTTTAGAACATAAGGTGCTAGATGTACAAAGGAATTTACTTTCTGGTAGTGCTAGAGATGATCCAAATAATTTCAAATTCATTGCTTCTTTCTATGTTTTTTTTTTTTTTGCTGAAAACCCAAATTGTTAGTCTTGAAACTCCTTTCTGTCCTTTTCTCTTCTTCCTCCTGTTTTGGTTCATTTTGTTCATCTTAAGGAAGACGACTTCTATGGAACTCAGAAGCTTTTTCTGCTCTATATGTTTCATTTGGTCCTTATAGAGCCATGTTATGCTCATTGTTTAGGTTTTTCTCCCCATACAGATAGTCCTCCATTTATGACTATTCATTTACTGACTGTTCAAAATTAAATTGGTGCTGAAAAAGTGACATAACCAGACCACTGCAGCCACAAGAACACAATTTGGGCTCTGCATTTGTGACAATTGCAGTGCCATGCCGTGCCATGCCCTGAGGGTCATCTGTAACCTTTCCAGTTGGTTTCTGATAAGTCAGATAAGTCAGAAGTAAGATCCAATCTGGGTCAGTCACTGGGTGTAACTGCGTTTATTTGGTTTCCCAGCCGTGCTTACATTCTGAGTTATACGGTAGAATGAATTGACTCTTATCTCAGCTTCACTGCGCATGTACACATTCTTTCACACCTTCACTTTGCCTTTCTTTTATCCGTCTGCCAAGGCAGACAGGAATTTTACCAAGATGTAATTATTTAACTTAGTAAGTTTGTATTTTTACTTTCTTTACAATAAAATGTGTTTCTTAGAATATATCTTGGGTTTATTTTGCTTATTTAAAAAGTATGCTTCAAGGAAATGCCACGATTTCATACCTCGTTAATTTACAGGGCTTAATTCACACCCTGACACTGGGATCAGAGGTTTAGTCTTCTGAACTGTCCGGTATATTCTGGTAGAGAGAAGTTCCCTGAGGATGGGCTCCAGCCTGAGTCTGAAAACTCAGAAGACAAAACCTCTATTCCCGATGACTTACCCAGGCTGGATCTTGCAACATTATCCTGGTACCTGTATGTTTGCCTTTATTCACTGGAAAGTCATCAGGGAAGGTTGAAAATTGTGGTTATGTGCTATCTTCCTTAAAGAGCAGGGTAATTTGCTTAATGACTGGGGCAAAAAAGGCTGTAAAATCAGGTGCGGTCACATGATGTCTCACTTAATGACCACACTGCTTAATGATGATTTTTTCCATCCCCAAATATGGTTGTAAAAGATTTACTTCACTACCTAAATTTTTGATATGCTACAAAATCCTTATTACTACTAAAATACTGATTACTACATTATGAGGATGTCTCATCACAGATTCCCAGACAGATTTTTTTTTCTATCCAAAATGAAGGCACTCATTTACTAAGCTATGAAACATGTACAACTAAACATGTATAAGTCAGTTCCTGGTGTTAGTCTTGTAATTAATACAACTTGAGATGTATAAGTAGTCAAACTGAGAATATAAATCCTGGGAGCATGAAATTATTTTGCTATTTTATAGTCACCAAAGAAGAGGAAAAACTTGTTAAACAAATCTCCAAGAGTATGAAGGGGTGGCTAATTAATTGATTTCACCTTTATTGCGTATCATTGTTTTTATACTTTGAAAGTGGAAAAAGTCTCTAATCATCTTGAATATTTATGTTTCAATAAATAATAAGCTAAAACTTAAGCACTTCTGAATATAAATTAGACTTTCTTTCCTGGGTGGAACCTATGGGTGGGATTTTGGTAAAAATAAATAGCATAATCCTGGCATTCTAATAAAGAGACATCATGTTATCTCATTACAAAATATATCTGTAATTAAGTGAAGTCATCTCCCTATAGAACATTAAATCCAATTCACAAGTTTTTAATATTAATATACAGATGCTTACTGCAGTTCATAAATACGCTGAAAAATGACATGTATTAATATCAAGGGTTAGTTTTTTTTACATAATGTGGATAATTTCAGAATCTCTTCTCATCTATGCTTTTTGCACTGCCCATTTTATAATGCCATTCCTTGGGCATTCTAAAAGTAAGATGAATTAGCAAAGAAAAAAAGTTTAATGTATTTTTTTTAAAAAAATTTGAACTTAAAATAGAAGTAACTTTCAGAGCACCAACTTCTTTCCTTGGCTGCCATGGGGGTCAATTGATATTATATTTTCCACCAGAATTACAGGAAACACATGCAGTGCAAGGAGACTGAAAGGGGACAACATTTTTGGTTTTAAAATGAATTCATAATTATCATGATATAATTATTATATTATAATAATTTTCCCCACTCAACATATTTTTCTGAAATTCCCCATCTCCGCAGAAGAATGAGAATATTATTTTTATGAAATGGAGAATTTCAATTAGATTTCAATTAGGTTGAAAACACATTAACAGAAGATTACTAAGTAGCACAATGCTGGCCCATAGAGTGAAAAATGGATGTGCACAAATACTTTAGCCAACATCTTCAATAACCATATATCAAAGTATCAAATAAAATATGAACACAATATTCAAAACATTATATTATTCAATTAATTTGTTATTACTCGCTAGTCAAATGTATCAGCTGAGTCCCCACTAGGATGCACTATTTACTTAGCTTGTAAAATTACATCATATTTGTTTGATGCTCTAGTCATCATCTACAAGTCAGGATGGTGGTCACGATTGCATCTTCAAAAACATAATCCCCTTTTTATATTCATGTCATGTTAAAAAGTGCCAGGCAATCAATCAAGGCCTTAAATTGCATAGTTATAACCACAGTTTGGTTCTTGGATGTCTCTGGTCATCAAATAATGAAAATGCACCCACCTAGAATACTGCATCCAATTTTGGTCATCACACTATAAAAAAAGATGTTGACACTCTAGAAAAAGTGCAGTGAAGCACAACCAAAATGATTAGGGAACTGGACTGGAGGCTAAAACAAGATGAATGGTGCTAGTCTAGTGAAGAGAAGGACCAGGGGAGACATGATGGGAGTGTTCCAATATTTGAGGGGCTGCCAGAAAGAGGAAGGGGTCAAGCTATTTTCCAAGGCACCTGAAGGCCAGACAAGGAATAATGGATGGAAACTGATCAAGGAGAGATTCAACCTGGAAATAAGGATAAATTTTCCAACAGTGAGAGCAATCAACTAATGGAACAGCTTGCATTCAGAAGTTGTAAGAGCTTTGTCACTGGATGCTTTCAAGAGACTGGACTGCCATCTGTCAAAAATGGTGTAGGGTCTTCTTGGGCAGGGGGGTTGGACTAGATGACCTTCAAGGTCCCTTCCAACTCTGTTAATCTGTATCTAAGATACTCAATTTCCTGTGATGGAAATTGCCTTAAAGAAACTTCAAGAATTAGCTCCATTTAGGATCAATCTACTCGGATCAAGAATACAGCCATAATCTTCCACCAGAATGCATTGTTCTTCAATCAGTATTGTAGATAGAATATATCACATGCTATGGGTAAAAAAGCAAAATAAGGAGTTATGCATTCATGGTGTATAAGAGCCTCTTAACTAGTCAATATAGAACTTTGTCTAAATAATTGCTATGAGTAACCAAATCTAAATGGTGGGCCATATTTGGGCCGGGTTATGCTAGAGATATTCCCCTCTAACTCAACACATTATACAGAGTGGGAACTGGTAAAAATTAAAAATTAAGATTGCTCATAATCCAGCATTGGGAAAGCCCACTTAATGCCTCTTTTGACCTTACTTATTTTGGGACGGGGGGGGGGGGGGGGATGGGGAACTGTACCAAAAAAAACCTCCTGATTTCTTTCCCAATTTTCACTAGTTTAAAGAGATTGGCAGCCAATATAGCAGAACCCTTTCCATACTTAAATGAGAATAAGAACTGCTGAGATCAATATGACTTAACAAAGAGTAAGCATATGTAGATTTGTTTGCTTTCCTGAACTCTAATTCTACAGTCCCTCTGAGAATATTTATACTTGTGGTTGAGAGGATAGCTTTCCTGTGAATGAATGGTTGTAGATATGAAAATGGGGCTAAATTAATTTTATAAATGGAATGCTATATTTTACAAGCAATTAATCTTAACTGACAGTGATTAGTACAATTCATAGTAATTTAATATTTTTGTACTGGCCCTGTCTTTTTTGGGAGCATGGATTCTGGCAAGTGTAAGGGTGTATATGCATAGCTCAATGCAAGTATGTCACATGCACACTTTAATTGGAGGAATAAAATCTCCAGGACTGGTCTCAGTGGGAGTTAATAACCCTAAATCAGAAATTATGAAAGCTAGACTGTTTACAGAACATTTCTGTTTATTTATAAGTTTTCTGGGTGGTCAAATATTTTTTATGAGAAATTATCTGAAATTCGTGGTTCCCTAGTAAAGCTGGAATAGGAACTTAACTCACTTGTCTTTTCCATAAAACAAATCAGATCAGATGGCTTGCAACACAAAAGGGCTCAGCATGGTAATAATAAGATGGAATGACTGATATTTCTTTCATTCACCCACATAAGGTGAATGAATGAATGAATGAATGAGGTCTGATACACAAAGTATGCCCTGATTTGAGTCATCACTGAGCAACAAATTCAATATGTTTCCTTCTTCTACTTCCTAGTATGGTATTATACCTAATCAAATCTTCCTGCCCCCCAATGTATTGGCATGGTTATCACAGGATCATTCTTCACAGAAAGACAGAGCTGTTGTGAGCTAGTCCTCACACTGTCAGTAAAAAGCAAGGAATGAACAAATCTGATTATTGTCTAAACATAGATAAAATGGAAATGAGCCAGCTTGCTTACAAGAGGGCACCAATCAATTTGCAATTTAGCTCCTCGACTAAATTAAAACTCCAGATAACTATCATTGAAATATCCATGAGAAGACAGTGATAATGAGTGGACAAGGATATTAAAAAACCCTACCTAAATGAAGGCTTTAAAACAGGGTTAATTTTAAATTTCAATTCTTGCTTTTAAAAAAACTTTTTTGGTAGGATGATGATGAGCTTATCTAAGTGGATGCAGTCTTGTTTCCAACTCTGAAATGCAGAGTTTCACAGAGGATTCGTTACTATGTTTTGTAAATGAAGATCTATTCAATATTACTCTATTCCATTTCATGATCCAAATCCTTCTTTGTCTAGTTGGATGCATACACAAGACAGCAGAGTTCTTAATTTATCACAAATGATTATATGCATGATTTGCTACTGAAATGCTCACAAATATTTTACCTATATAGAACATTTTCTTTCCAATTTGACTTCCACATAACTTAAATTGTAACATTTGTCACATCTCTACTTACCAAGCCTCCACATGTTGAAAGTGCTACAGTTGAGTTTTTGTGCAATCGCAAAATGCCTTGATAAAAACAAAAGTCTTCAGATGGGAATGTCTGTACTGTCTTGGTTCCCCCCTTGCCCAGAGTTTGTACTGTAAATCCAGGTGCCACAAGAAAATTGGAGGTCTTAAGATCAAGTTGAAAGTCATGGCCAAATCCTTGGAGATGGAGATGTAATGAATCAGTTGAGCTCCCTGAAGTTGATCGCTTCCTTCTTTCATGGTGTGCAATTGCATGGGTTATATAATCTCCATTTTGGTCTACTTCATATGCTGTCACAATGTCATATTCTGTAATCAGTCAAGGCATAGAATCAGATTGCAAATGGCAGGCCCAAAATTCAGGTACAGTTCCAACCATCTACAAATATAATTCAATTTGCAACTTAGCTCCTCAACTAAATTAAAACTCCAGATAACTATCATTGAAATATCCATGAGAAGACGGTGATAATGAGATGTAAGGGCTAAAGATGAAAAAAGTGACTTGGTTAAGGCTGTGAGGCCAACTGACTGCTTCATGCAGCTCTATTATTCAGCTGCAATCAGCAATGCAGATCTTCAAGAAAATTTTCATTTGGAATGTACCCTATATTGAAATATAGAGGACAAAAGTATTAACCCACAACAAATTGGTTTAAATAATGTTATATATTAGTTAATATATACCATTAGTGTAAATATTTAAAGGCAATAAGCTCTTGTGTTATATTATTTATATTGAAAAACATCCATCCCAAAGTAGGAGATACTAAAAATCATTCATATACTAACTTGGGTTTCAAAAGAACTATGTGTGATATATTAAAAACTATTTTTCACTAGGTGCATTACGGTATCTTCAGGTTCACTACTTATTCATTCCATTTCATAAAGAGATAATTCTAATTCAGAACTCCCATAATTATATTCTGTTTTCCTAAAGAAGCTGTTTGAAGTTAATAGAAATGTGCTATCTTGCTAATATTCAAGGTTCAAAATTCAAAGGCAAAAAGATTTCATTAAACTTTTGTTGAGATTCACTTAGATGTGCAACCAGAGGTTATAATCTAGAAAATAGGCAATTACCTGCAGTTGAGCCGTTTTCAACAGAACCGGATGAACATTTTGGATGAAAAATTGGGGAAAAAATCCTGCATAATGGATGAAACATTTTCTACCGTATGTTATACTGATTGTATATAGCATGTTATATGAAAGAATATGAAAAAGTATGGTTCAACAAAAATCACAGAATCACAGATGGTGGAAGGGTGGAAGAGAATGTAAGTCCAAACTTGTGCCCTGTTTAATCATGACTTAAAAATTGAAAGCAATTTATTGACTAGTCAAATGCCTCTTGATCCAAAGATCGAAATGAACAAAGTGAGTACAAATAGGTTTCCCAGGTGATCTTTTACCAAATAGACAATGCTACTCCTGACAGGTTATTTTAGTATTTGAAGTAATTTTAGCTTCCATTTATTGAACAATTTGACCAATCAGTACAATGCTCTAACCCAAAAAATGTAAGACAAAAGAGGCCAAGATCTCACTCCAAACAACATAAATAATAGAAGAAATAGTATGACATTTATATTTAGGCCATAGTTTTAGGTAGTGTTATGTTAGCGGATGTCCCAATAAATTCCACATGGCTTACATCTCAGTACACATGTATGTTGTTGCTAATTCAATCATTTCTATGTCCCTTTTCAAAATAGTTCAGGAGGGTGCACTTGACTGTTATTAAGTGTCCCAAAGAAATGTGTGGATAAGATCCAGCCCATGAAACAATTTGCTTGTGCCAATGTTTTGGGGTGTACTGAGGCAGGAGAAGTAGGCATCAGTGCAGACAGGGGATCAAGAACATATCCATTCTCCCTGCAAAGAATAAATTAAGCAGTTCTTTTTTCTCCCTGCTACCTGTCACTCTTTGCCATCTTCTCCCATTATTGGACTAATCATTTTTCTGACTTTTTTCTTGTTTTTTACATTGAAAGAAACTTTTTTTAAAAATATTTTTGATAATTGAGGCAAATCTAATTCATTCTGAGCCTTAGCTTTTCTGACTTCTTCTTTGTAGATTTGAACTATATGCTGATATTCTGTCTTAATTACATGTGTCTCTTCTTCCTTTTTATACCTGTCTTTTTTTTTTTTTTTTTTTCAAGAAGTTTTATTGGTTTTTTTAAAAACATTTATGCGGAAAAGGGTAAGTGGAATAGTTACAAATTTTGGCAGTTGCAAGTATGGCAGACGCCCCCTCCCTCCAGACTCCTAGGTTACATCAAAATATCAAACCTTATTACATAGTCATAAAAAAAATCAGCATATTAATTCTAGAAAAAATACTTTTCAATCAGTTTATATAATTATAATATATAGTCTAGTTGTAAATTCATTAATACTTTCGGTCTGTTTATAACATTGTGGTTTTCTTATTTATTTTTGTGATCTGAGCTTTCTTGGTGTTGCCCCTTCACCCCCCGCTGGCAGAGCTCCGGCCCCTCCCGTGTCCTGTATAACCGTTGTAGTGTCATCTGTTTTTTCTAGGTTCGCTTTGTTTTTTTCCATAAAGGCCTGTGCCTCTATGGGTGTGTTGATTCTGATTCTTGTCTCCTCCCAGAATATCAGCATACCTTCAGGCATCAACCATCTAAACCACACCCCCTTCTGGTATAGTTTATTCGCCAATTGCGAATAGCTTTTCCTTTTTTCCCTAATTTTTTTGGGAATCTGCTTTAGAATGGTTATCTCCCTATCGTGGTATGTCAGTGTTTGCCCCCTTTGTACACCCAGAATTTCATCTCTTGTGGTTTTCCTAAGAAATTTAATATGAACCTCCCTGGGTACATTATGTGTTCTGGCATATGCTGAATTCACTCTATAAGCTAGATCTATCTCCCATTCCATCTGCTGTTTATCTTTGTGTATGTATTCAGCTAAAATGTTAGTCATAATGTCCCTTATATTTTCCCCATCTGCTTCTATTACATTTTGAAATCTAAGATAAAAGGACATTCTTTCAAACTCTGCTTTCATTTGTTGGATGTCAAGTTCTTTGTTCCCCTTCTGTAAGGCCTCTACCCCCCCCCTCGCCTCCGCCACCCCACCCTCCACAAGGTCCAGTCTCTGTGAGTTCTTAAAGATTTGGGCTTGATTCTGTTTAATTTCATCTTTCATTTCCCTTAACTGTTTCTTAATTTCCTCCTGGCCTTGTAAAATTTGTTGAAGCATTTGTTGGAAGTCTATCTCTGTAGTCTTGGGTTGCATCAGTTCTGATATCTTTGACTGTGTAGCTGGACTAGACGTTGCAGACGTTGGAGCAGAAGTAGCAAAGCCAGGCTTTCCAGGAGGTGGTCTTTTTGGAGACATGGTTTATGAAGCAAGGAGATCAGTCAAAGTAGAGACTGGGCAGCTGGAGAGGTAGAGCAGGCAGGCGAATTCAGAAGGCAGAGGATCCAAACAGATGGGGATTTCTTTAGTCACTCTAGCAGTAGATGAAAGTTTTTTTCTCCAAAGAGTTCAGAAAGTAGCAATCCACAAGAAATTCCTCTGGGTGACTCGGAGACAAAGACCGGAAGCCTGAATTTTAAAGGTGGAGTCAGGTTTCACAGTTCATGAAGACAACGGAAGTGTGCCATCTTGCCCTGCCAGCTTTGGGCTCAGAGGCATAGTAAAATTTTTAAAAGTTCAAAAAGTTCTCAGTTCATCCATTAGTTCTGGAGCTAGGTCGAATGAAAATCACTTTTATAGGGGTGAGGCATCATTAGTTGGCTCTCCCCCCTCCTCCTCTCTGGGGATGGAAGGAAAGTCTTTTCAAGCCGCTTGTCCAAGGGAGGGGGGGAAATCCCCCTCCCTCTAGCCGCACCTCTAGCAGGGATCCGAAAGTTTAACTTTTTAAAAGTGCTGAAAAGTTCATCAATTCAAAAGCGAAGGAATGCAGAAAGGAAGCCTCTCACCATACTGCCGCTGCTTCGTTCGGAAGTGTGTTCTCCGATCGGCATGGGGCGAGACGCGTGCGCACGCACGTCCTCCAAAACTGCTCCCCGATGCCTAGAACGAAGCGGAGGAGCCCCCGCCAGCCGCCGCCGACGCCAGGACCCTCCGCGAGCCGTTCCTTCGGCAAGACGCCCCTCCAAGGCGTCTTGTGCCCCCCCAGAAGCGGGGGAAGCCCACCGGGAGAGCTGGAGCAGGCAGCGATCTGCCTGTCGCCGTAGCCGCCGGAACCGGAAGTCCTATACCTGTCTTTTTTGTTTTTTAGTTTATCAGAGAGTTTGTTATGTAACCATGCTGGTTTCTTCTGGGATCAATTTTTTTTTTTCAGTGGTATTGTGCTAGACAGGGATTTTATAATCTCATTTTTCAGAGTTTCCCAAGCCTCTTGAGTTGCTTTCCCCTTAAATATTTCCATTCATGGAATCCTGTCCAAGCTCTCACTAAGTTTGTTGAAATCTACTCTCTTAAAACTTAAGATATGAGTTTGATTTTGTTCTATTGCTTGTGCCTGCATTTTGTTGAATTCCAATATCACATGGTCACTCTCTCCCAAAGTTCCCATAACTTCAACCCCTTCCTTCATTTTATTTCTTTTAGTGAGAATTAAGTCCAGTACAACCAATCCTCTACTTCCATTCTTTACTTTTTCGTAGACAAAGTTCTCTAGTAACTGAATCAGGAATCAGTTTGATCTCCAACTGCGTGTAAAGTTTTTCTCCCAGTTGATGTCAGAATTGTTAAAGTCCCCTATTGCTATTATAGGGTGCATCTTGCACACCTCAGCTAATTGATTAGCAAAAGGTTCTTCTATTTCCTCTGTTTGGTAGAGTGGTCTGTAGTATGACAGTGACACCTGTGGCAATGTCATTCCCTTTTTCCTTTTATTAACCCAAATTCACACTTAGCACCCTCTAGTGTTCATTTCTTCTCCATTTGTATATATATTCCTTTAATACACCCTAGTAAATTATCACCCAAAGGACTGCACACTTTTTTCACTGCCTTTTCCTTTTATCAGGGACTTCATCCTATTTTCCAGAAACTCTTATAAAGCAGTGTCAGATTAACATTCTTTTTTCAGGCAAGAAATCAAGTATTCCTGCTCTTTCCAACTTTTTTGCTTTTCATGCCAAGCACACAGGAAGAGTAAAGATGCAGAAGATATTATCCTTTTATCATCAGTTATGAAAGACGTTTTTATTAGTGTTTCTCAACCTCAGCAACTTTAAGATGAGTGCATTTATATTCCCAACCCAGGCTGGGTAATTCTGGGAGTTAAAGTCCCACCTATTAAAGTTGTTGCTAAAGTTGTTATATTTAACACAAATGCAGAACAGATAGGTAGCCAAGAAAAAGAGACATTTCCCTCTTGGAGACTTTTCACATTAGGGATCCTTAGCTGAACCCCAATTCTTGCTATGTTGATATAACATACTAATGCCATGATTCATGGTTCTGATCTTCCCTCTTGTCCTATATTTTTAAGACTGATGTCCTCAAGATGTATTGATGTACTGTCTACACAGATAGATGTACTCTCCCCAGGTAGGGGAATTTATATGTATCATAACACTAATAAGCACTGAGGTAGCTTAATAAAGAAGGATCAGATGTTTGGTGGTTCCCAAAACAGAAGGACAAGAGTGTCTGAGATTAAGCCAATTGGGTGCTTTGCGTTTGGTGAAGGCATTGGTAACTGTCTTGAAGGCAATAAATGAAATGAATTGAAATGAATTGAAATGAAATGAAATGAATGAAATGAGTGAAATGAGTGAAATGAGTGAAATGAATGAAATGAATGAAATGAATGAAATGAATGAAATGAATGAAATGGAATGAAATGAATGAAGACAAAGTTTTCTGAAGACAGGATCACTCATATTCATTGGCAATTAAATGATATATGGACAGAATCTAATATGAATCATGGGGCAATGTCTTCCACTGTCTCATAGGACTCATTTGAGTTTGTGGAGGCTGAGAAGTGGATAGGGTCATCTGCAGCATGAATCAACATGTCTTTAGACCCACATCCTCCTGGCTCTTCAGGCATCTGGAAAGGCATGCATGCTTGAATTCAAGAGATATTTGATGCTTTTTTTGCAGGGTGGGGAGATGTCATGTCAACAGCCTTGAAAAAAGTTTGTTTTCAAAGAAGCCATATCTCAATATATGTGGTTTCCAAAAATCCCCTTGGTGAATGTTGATGAAAAAGTTGCAGTGCCTTAATTATAGAAGAATCTAAATGAAAATGATTCATTTGGGCTTTTGCCAGGTTTTAGATGAGGACAGAAACAGTATTGATTACACTTGTGGATACCAGCTGGGTGATTTTGGACAATCACACTCTCTCAGCCCAATCCACCACACAGGATTGTTGTTGTGGGAAAAGCATTCGGAGGAAAGAATATTAGGTATGTTTGTTGCCTTGACTTGTTGATAAACAATAATAAAGGCAGTCCAAAAACCAAACCAAACCAAATCAATAAAGTATACCAGGATCTCGATGATGTGAATATGACCCATTTGTGCTATTAGATCTCTCAGTGGTTTTTGTTATCATTGACCATGTTACCTTGCCTACTGGTGTTGGAGATGCTAGCCTGTGGTGGTTCCATTTGAAGGGGAAAGCAACTGAACTAGTGAGTGCTCTAATGTGGATACTACAGGCTTGGTATGCTTCCTACTACATTTTAATATCCACATGGAACTGTAAGGGAAGCTCTTCCACCAGCTCTGGTTGAGGAATTATTGATTTGCTGATAATCCTCATTTGTGCATCATCTCCTCCTCTAGTAATTGTGACAGCTTAACTCTGTCTAGAATTGTAAGGATCTGGATAGGGAGAAATAAGCTCAGAACAAATCTCAAAAGATGTTGTAGCTATTGATCCAGAGGCACCCCAGTTCACAACAATTAGGTCTGGATGAGATCATCCTTGAAGCAGGGAGGGGCTGCTGTGGCTTCCACCCCTGTGTGAATAGAGTTCAAGAAGGGTAAGACACATGGCCCCCAAAGTAATCCTCTCTGTGGTTAGCCTCACACTCTTGAACTCCTTGCTCTGGAGACTTGCTTGCTCCTTCTTTATTGACCTTCCACAAATTGGCAAACATAGTTCACAGATTGGGTGAACTTTTTTTAAAGCATTGTTTCATTGTCAGATGTAATGCATACTTATACTATGTGTTGCCAGGACTTTAACTGAGCAGGTCACTATAAAAATACAGTCAGATAACATTATAGATATTATGTGCCATCAACAGATAAATGCTTTAGGTATTTAGGCCAGTCAGGGAAGAAGGAGATTCCACTCTTCTCTGTCTAATCTAAAAATGACTTGCTAGAGGAGGACAGAATATCCCAACACTTTTTACACCAGAGAAGGAAGACACAGATCTTCTCTTGCATATTCAGTAGAAGAGGGGCCAAGAATCACTCTCCCCTTTGGAAGTATGTTCACTCACTGGATTAATACTCCTTGGCACTTAAAAGTGGCTAGATGAGTAATCAAAATATTACTATTCATTACTATTAATATTAACTAAGCATTCAAAATATTAATATGTGTTGTTTACTATATTTGTTATTTACAGTTATTATTGGGATAATTTTATTGTTGGATTTTACTTGCTTGGTTGTTTTATGATTTTAATAAAAGCTGGACTACCTGTTAACCTGGTTGTGAGAAAAGGGTAGATATGTTTGTGTTCTTACACAGGACAGTTGCTCACTTATTCTGAAATATTTGCAAGGCAAACAGCGCGAGTCACTGATTGGCTCTGATCTTTATTAGGTTCCTATTGCTATGTGATAAGACCTCACTGAGAGCAACAGTTATTCATTAGCTTGAATGTGTGTGGGTGTTATTTCCTCATCCATTAAGTTATTATTGTTAGGTTTTAAGTTGCAGGGCAGCAATTCTAGACTGGAAGAAAGCCAGTAACAAATATATCAGTTTAATTTAAGAAAGTCATGTTCAATCCTTTGACACAGAGTAATGAAACACATCAAATATAGCCCACATTTCACAATTATTACCATGCCAAATATCAGCAGATAAATTCAATAATTCAGTCTTACTAATAAAACACAGAACTTGGCACCTATAAAAAGCAGCAAGATTTCTTAATAGTCTACTTGTAAGCATTTAATTAGTCTCTCAAAATTCAATATCATTTACTCCCATGTGGGTTTACAGCTGGATAAATTAGATTTAACAGGTTAATTGTTTATGATTTAAATGTTTAGCTTATTCTTATCTGAATCCCCACAGAATGATACAGCCAACATTATGCAAGTTTAATTGACAGCTAGTCCCATTATTTTGGTGGGGCTAAATTCCAAGAAAGTGTACTTCCCTCTGTGATTTCAGTGGAATATATTTCCAAACATGCTTAAGATTAAACAATGTAAACAACCTCAGTTTTACAGTTCTCCTAGCTCTGAAACAGGAGCTTTTGGACTGCTCATAGGATCACATTAATGTACAAAATCTCAGTTAACTTCTCTGAAAGTTCATACAAAATAGTACAGCACATTAAATTTGCAGTCTTTATAACCACACTACTGAATACTATGGCATTCACTTCCAAGCAAACATGCACTGCTTTTACACTCTGGAGATGGATGCTATCAGTGAAAAGATGGTGCATTTGCAAAAGATTGAAAAAGGAACTCAAAAGGTTGTTTTCGGGTATGGTTCACTTTACATACAGTAATGCTATTCTTTTTTTACATAACTTGAGCAGTTAGGAAATTAGTAAAATTCAGGTGCCCTGACAAACATTCCAAGTTCTGTTTACTTACCATTATTATCTGTGAAGTGCAGCAACTCTGAATGCAAAGAGGAAAACGGGAGATGTTGGCTTCCTTCAGCTGTTTGACCCACACATCCCTATGAAATAATAATAACAATAACACCAACACCAACACCAACACCAGAATACAAGAAAGCAAGCAAATTTGAAAGAGAGGCAATCTTTTCCCCACCCTCAATATTTTGCAAAGGCTCAGGGAATGCAGTCACATTTTACAGACAAGAAAAAAAAAAACTTTTAACATTGTTTCAGAGAAAATCCCCGAGCCATTCGCGCTGACGTCATTAATGCGGCGGTAAGGGAACCGAGTCGGGTAGGGTGAGAAAAATGCGGGAGGCAAAGGCTTCAGCCCAGTTGATCCCTGGGCCAACGTACCTTAACCTGTATTTCAAAGAAAAGCCAAAACCACAGCCCCGCTAAGCCCTTTGAAGGCATCCTCCGGAGAAGTGATGAATTGGAAGCTGTGGGGTGAATCGGACGGAGGGAGGCTGACTCCTGGCTTGGAAAGGGAAGTGGAGCCCTCTTCCAGGGTGGCAAAGACCTGCATCTGCGAGGGGGAGCTGTGCAGAGAGGCAGCCTAAAGCGACTTTATGACAGGAGCGAACAGATCTCTCTCCCGGCGGAGGTTCCGCGGCGAGGAGAACGCCCAGCGGCTGTTAAAAAGTGCCTGACCAAAAGCGGCGGGGCTGATGGTGGGGCTGGTGGTGTTGACGGTGACGGCAGCGGGCGTGGAAGGGTTGGAGGCTCCTTGGCGCAACAGGTGTATCTCTCCAGCCCGTCGCCCCATGCGAGCCTCTGCGAGGACCTCCTGCTTGCCGCACGGGTGAGGGTAACCAGCCGGCTCCCGCTGAATGACAGTCACTTCGGCCCCGCCCCTCCCGCACCTGCAGCTGCCGCGGAGAAGCGGCGCGCTCGGATGGAGAGGTGGGAAGTGGGCGGAGCTTTGCTCCAGCCGTCCGGCTAACTCGCCTTTGTCCTGCTGAGCCAAAGAGGCAGGTATGGGAAAAGGCGGACGAGAGAGGAGTTTCGGGACCCCGGGGCTCGCTAACACTCTCCAGCCCTTGCTTTCGAGGAGGACTGCTCGAAAGCCCTGCAAGAGCTTTCGAGCAGGTGCAGAGGGCAAATGTCTTCTATCCTTTAGAAAGGACAAATATATACACCTGGAAACCCCCATCCCCAAAAGGTGGCAGATTCATAGATTTCAGATGTGCCATTCCTGGATGTAAATGTGTACGGGGTATGGAGTGCTGGGAGGAAATGCGCTTTTTAAAAATTACCCTGTTTAAAAATATTAATAAAACTAGCGCAGAAGAAAGCAAATCAAGGTGAAGTAATTCTCTCTTTTTTTTGAAGGGAGGTCCTTGTACTTTGTTTTAACTGAGAATCTCTTGAAGCTTTTCAAAATCTCATCCTGATTGTTGATAAGATAAAGACCCAGTCATTGATAGCACAAAAGTTTAATTTATTGTCAATAATTGAGCTCAGTTTCTTCCTGGTGAATTCAGGTAGGGCCTCGTACTGGCAGCCATTTTAATGTGCTTCCTTCCCATCTTTAAAGGATCAGTAAAATATGCCAGTATAATTTGCTCTGTCCTGATAGCTAAATACTAATTTGCTTGACAGTGACATCCATTGTATGTGTGAAAATGAGTAAGATGGCAGAAGTGGCATCATGATGCAGGCCCCAACCTTTCTGTACATGTACCGGTGTTGCATGCATGTTCAAAGGGACATCACAAAGGGACTCCACATGCCAAAAGCCACTGCTTCCTCAGAAACAAGGCAGTACAGTGCTGCAACATCCATGTGGACCATTAAGACAATCATCTGCTTGTTTTCCCACCAGTAGGGAAAAGATCTGTCACTCAAATGTAGAGATGTTGGTGTAAAATATGAGTTTTTCCATAAGTCTAGACTCATGGCTATCTCCTGCTTTGCCAGGAAGCCTTCATTCATCCACAGATCAAGAGCTACAGCAAACTTTCATCCTCTAGTCTAGATTAGCTGCAGATTACCCCTCTTGCTTGCCATTTGATCTTGGTCTCTCTTGATCTTGGTTTCTTACTTGGACTGTCTTGATTGTTCTCTTGCACACTTCTCATTGGCTTGTTCTTGCTCATTCTTTTAAATATGGCTGACGGGTAGATTCTTAATAGGCACTGGAAGGTAGACTCCCTGCTACTTCAGCCATATCCCTAGCTCTATCATTGTAATTTGTCTTTTCCATCACTTCTGCTGCCAGAATAGCATTCAGCAGCAACACTCACTTTAAAAAAAGGATTTTGAAAAGTAGGACTGTTTTAGGGGTGGGTTCCTGCCAGTTCTATCCTCTTCTATAGAAGAGGTTCCACAAATCTACAGTGCCGTTTAGAACCGGTTCCAGCTCCCTCCCCCGCCCGTCCGCACATCATCAAGATGAAGAGCGAGGGGAAGAATTTTGGGAGTTGAAGTCCACAAGTCTTAAAGCTGTCAAGTTTGAACACCCCTGGGTTTTTTTTCTAAAGGGTTAGGGGTGCAAGGGTTTTGTAACTTGACAGCTTTAAGACTTGCGTGCTTCAAATGCCAGAGTTTCTAAGCCAACATTTTGGTTGCTAAGCAAGAACGTTGTTAAGTGATTTTCACCGCATTTCACAAGTTGGCCACGCCCACCCAGTCACATGACTGGCAAGCCACTCCCACCAGGTCACATGGCTGGAAAGCCACTCCCACCCAGTCACATGGCCGGCAAGCCACTCCCACAAAGCAGGCCACACCTACAGAAGAGGTTCTAAAAAGTTTTGAAACCTACCACTGGACTATTTGTATTATTCTATTATTCTTGTATTATTCTATGACCAGTAAGCTGTTTCACAGAAGCATTTAACAAATGTGAAGAGATGATTTTGCGCAGTTTATTCCAAATAAAGAATAAACCACACAGACTGGGTCTGAAAAGTGTCAGTGTCTGTGCTGCAGTTGAAAGTAGCCATAGAAGCTGGGCAGATCCCAGTCCATGACTAGATCATCACCATGGACATCACCAAAGCACTGAAAAGTGAACATACAGCAAAGCATGTGTCTGGATAGAAAATGCCACTTTGACATTCAATCAGCTTCATATAGAATTAGGCAAGAGGCTCATCTGTGGGCTGGATATGAGGCAAGGACTACATCATGAACACATATCCTTAAAGAATGGTTAGCAGCACACATTTGTGCCACAGTGAGGGCACATGTGGACAAGCCATTTTCAAGATCAGCAAAGATTTGTTATGAGTTGCCATTCTCTCTGGCCGTTTGTACTTAGTTATTTGAAAAGACAGTTCTAAAAATGGCCCGAAGTTACAGGCATCAAAACTATTTCAAGACACACTTATGTTGAAATAATCATTGTTTCTTCAACAGAGAATGTAGAGATCCTTGTCTGCATGCAGACTGTGGCTCTGCAACTAGAAGTTGTAGACCTGTGGACTAATATAGCAAAATAACAGAAGATAATCTTTCTGCAAGTTTATCTTTCTTCCTATAACCAGACACTGGGAATTATTGACTACAATATTTCTGCCTTTGTCCCAGTTTATTCATGAAGAGGTCTCTATAAATGGCCATGCAGGATCTCCTGTAAATCTGAAGTCTCCAGATTTGGACAGTACCTTTCCCATACACTAGTGCTTGCAGTGCATTGGGACAAGAAGGAGAAATTATACAATAAAGTGCATTAAACTAATTGGAAAGGAATGCTCCAATGCTTTGCAATGGGATTTGGGGGTCAATCTGATTTAGTATGAGCTAGATTTAAGAATTTATTATGAAGGCAGCTGGAAATGGATTGTGTCTAGCTATTCCAATTGTCCTATCCCACTTCAAAGCCTTTAGTGAGGCTTATTTCCAAATGCACATTAAAGAATCAGTGTAACACTCATGTACAACATTTGTTGCAGTGAATGGCAGTATCTCTTTGGGCCTTTTTTGCCTCCTGTTTTATTTTTCTTTAAAAAAAAGTTTTCGAGGATTTTAAAAAATTCCTTGTTCATCCACCTATTACTTCTCTAGACAATAGTAAAAAAATGTTTAGCTATAAGATAAGCATTGATGCTAACTTGCTATGTACTATGAAACTCCCTATTTGCTAGCTGACTAAACCAAAAGCATGAGAATAAAAAATATTGGCATGCTGTAATGCATGACATAGTTTTCAGTACTGTGACAAATTACATGGTATTTGGCTGCTTGTAGGAGCAAGAGCTCACCCAGAAGAGGGAGCTGGGAACTGTACAGACCATATAGTTGAGTCAGCATTAGAATTGCTCTTCAGTAGTCTCTCTTCCCCAAACTCACACTAAAAGCATTTAAGATGGAGCATAACTCCTATTTATTATTACAGCTACAGAACAATTTATATTCTCTATGCCTTCAGTGGAGGGAAGAAGCAAACAAAAGTAATCCAAATTGTCATATAACATCTAACTGATTGGGAGCCCCCAGAGTTGGTTAGATGATGGGCAGTTATATAAATGTTTTAACTAACTAAATAAATAAACTATAAGGCTAGAAACCAAATAAAGACCAGGAAAACATTATCCTTCCCTGGGTTATATTCTCTTCTACTGAAATTTGCACCAAGGAGGATCTTTAATACTTAATTTAAGGTTTGAGAGTTTGGCAAGTTTAATAAGACTATTTAATGATATCTCGTGATATTCAGAAAATAAATGTTCAGTGAAAATTAATATTTCAGACTGATAAAAGTGGTCTACATGATGGATGAAAGAACCATGAGATTATGAGGAAGAATAAATATAATGAAAATGAATAAGGCTTCAAAATTGATACATTATTTTGAGAACTGTTCCTATGTTGGTTTCCCTTAAATATTTAAGTAAATTGATAAACTATTGATGAGATGTTAGTTTCTTGATATTAAAGTATATCATTGTACAAGGCTATTAACTTCAATAACATATTAGAATAAAAATGATATTAAATATATACTACTGTGGGACTAACTTAAGAATTACATTTGACATTCTTGAAATGCTGGCAAGTGTTTGGTTCCAATGTTAATAAGAACTCTAGAGATCTTCCAATCCTTAAGGCAGTTTGACATATTTGAGCATTATTGGAAAACAAATTAAAATTTGATATTAATTATTATGAGAAAATGGCACACTGGAATAATTTAAAAATATAAGTAAATAACTTACTTTACTTCTATTTTACTTCTATTTTGTTTGTTGAAAAACAAACAAAAATTAAACATGAAATGAAAATGAGATGATTACTCCTAATTAATAAGTACTGCGAATGAAAATCTGTGAAAAATATTAAAAAGAATATAATTTCCCCCAAATAGCTGAATAGCTATATATCAGATGAAATATTTGTTTGGCCCAGATACTATTGCAGAGTGTGAAACTCTGGTACCTTTGAATATATTACAAAAGGTTTTTGTAGGAGCTAAATTTACAGTTCAGTACTATCTATCTCTCTGTCTGGATAATATGTAAGCAATTTAGACTAGTGAATTGTTATAATCTATATAACAATGACAATGTTCTCAAATTTTAAGGAACATTAAATACATTTTTGAGGATTTAAAAATTAGGTTAATCAAATAAACAAAAACTTGTTTGAGTATATTGCAGATATTTAAAAATGGCTGAATCTTTCCTACAGTATGCTCGAGTTGTAACAAATCTGAAGGAAAGTTAATGTATATCTTTAGTTACTTCTATTGGCAATTCTTTTATGGTTAGTTATTATTACAGCAGTATTCTTGGGAGGAATGCAAAATTAAAAATATTAATGTAGGGTTAAATTAAGTTCCTCAAACCTGAATGTCAATAAAACACTTTGGATATATCAATGGATCCCTTCAGGTTTAATCATGTTCTTTAGATTAAACACTGTTATTGTGGGGATGAAGAAAATGTGCCTTTTCTATTACAGCGGCTGCTCTGTAGAACAACATCCTCTTCAAGGATGTAGTTCTTGTCCTGGTGATGTTCAGATAATTGTTGAGAACTTGGCTGTTCTCCCAGATTTTGAAAGATGGTTGACTTTTCTCTATTATAGAGAATTCCTTCCTTCCCTCCCTCCCTCCATTTATCCATCTCCCGCTCTCCAGTATTATCTGTTTTTTTATTGTTTCTTCTTTTTTTGTGTCTGTTCCTCAATTTTATTCTCATTTAAAAGTTTTTACTGTTTGGCTTTTTCATTTCCTTTCCTTTTTTCTTTTAATTGAGTTTTGTATGGTTAAAATGAAATGTACCCTTTTTGTATTATTTGTTATTATTTGTATTGTTGAAGAAATGTAGCAATAATTATAATAAAAAAGCATTACACAATTTTGAGGGGAATCAGAAAGAACACTTGGAATGTTGAGATCTTCTCTGACAGAATGGCTGTGATAGGGAAGAGCTTGCCTGACTTACCATCTTTGGACCCCAAAAAATTTAGACCCCTTACATGAAAGACAAGGGTTCTAGTTTTCTTTGCTGCCATCTAGTGGTTTCTCTTAGAAAGCCAATTTGGTGTAGTCATTAAGGCATCAGGCTAAAAAACCGATGGCTATGAGTTCTAGTCCTGCCTTAAACACAAAGCCAGCAGAATGACCTTGGACCTGTCACTTTTTCTTAGGAAGAAGACTCAGTGTCTGATAATTGGACACAATTGAACACAAGGGGAAAAAAGTAATCTCTTAATATCATAAAGGTTCTTCATTACAAGTGCATTCTGTATAAAAATTAATCCTACTGATTGAATTGCAAAACTGGGTGAGAATTTTTCTTTCTCAAAAACTGCTAAGAAATAAAACTGCATCTTATAAACCAGTAGCTTCATTTCTCTCATTGCATATTGCTGTTCTTAATCCTCTAACATTATTATATTAGTTACCTGGAAAATACCCAGAGACAGAGAAGACGTATAGCATTTGTTATTACATGCTGGTTAGAGAAGTGTGAGATTTCCAGATGCATAAATGGCTCAGAATGTGGGCTTGGGAAAGTGTAAGTTACTTGTGGCTAGAGGTATCATGGGTAGTAATCTTTCATAAGACTATTTCCTCCACAGATTTGTCTTTTATAGTTAATAATCTTGACTATATTTTGAAATAAAGCTATTCTGATTTTTTTAAAAAAAGGGTTTCACACTTCATGCAAGCATAGCACCTCTCAGTTATTCAGTAAAGCATATTCACCTTTTTCTGACTTCAGTGCCTGAAGAGGGTTGTTTAGAAAAAAACAATTTGAAGATGAACAGTCACCATTATTTAAAATCACACAGCTATGCACAAATGTGTAGAACCGATTTGCCAATTTCCGATCTCAGTTACCCATTTGCTCCACTGAACTCATCTTGCAGCTGCTTCATTTTCAGATGTGGAAACACCCCCACCCCCCACCACACACACACACAATTCCTTGTGAGTGGACAAATTATTCTATTCATTAGATAAGAAACAAGCTACACCAATATCAGCCAACATCAGCAAAACAGATCACTATCTCCCAGGATTTCTGCAAAGGCCAGGTGTAACAAACTGGTTGTGATAGCCATGGGAACTTTAGAAGCTTATCATTATGTGAAACTAATCCCACCACTCCCAACTCTCTGTGTGGTCTTACACTTAAATCAGGGGCTGAAGACAGGGAGTTTCCCATTTATCTTTATGGAAAGTCTGTACATTAGGTAATATCTGCAACTGATATATGATTCCTCAGACAGCTTGTTCTGTGGAGGGAATTGTTCAGTATTGGTAAACTGAATTCAAAAGAAGATAATTCGTTTTCTTTTATTTCCTTTTCCCCATGGAAAGAAAAGCTACAACCATTTTTCCTGGAGTTAGTTTTATTGCTAGAAGGAGACTAGACTTGTACCCCCTGCCATGTTACAATGTAATGCAAGTCCCCCAACTTGATGTTGTCCAGATGTGTTATAACTCTACAAATTCCCTTCGACTATCCTGCTTTTGTGGCATGTGGGTATGGTTGCTTTTGTCCTTCCCAGCAAGTCTAAAATAACATGTAAAGCCACAGTGTTCCAGTGTCAGAGGGAAACTTTATTGATGTGGAACTTTTGGCTTGACTGATGGTGTGATAGCACTTGTGTTATGTATTGTGTTATGGTAATTCCTGAGGTTACATTTGGAAACCCAGCAGTATGTCAGTGGGAGTATGCATAGCCATGAAAAGCTTGACTTCAGTAATGCTTCCCTACTCACATGGTTAGGTACATTATAGGCCAGCTTTATATAAAGATAGCTATGCCTAAACTGAGTGAAATAAACAGGTTTCCAGCTAAGATAATTTTATGGCCATGTACCCTTACAAATTGATCACATGTTTTGAGAGGATGCTAGGTGTCTTTTCTTGCCCAATCTTGGCCAATCCTGCAGGCTTCAAGTGAGATTCCTGTGGGTTCCCACTATGCACCAACAATGCTGCAATGCATCTGATTTGTTCCCAGCATGGCTGCTTTTAATGTAGGTTTCCAACAAATTGTTTAACCCCCTATAAGCAACCCAGAGTAGCTGGTTTGTGAGCAGCCAATGAGAAGGAAGTTAGATATTTCTGCATTTTTCCATGAACAACATAGTAAATACTGAATCACTTTTGTGAGATAAGGAGCTATATGAATCATTTAAATACCAATAAATAAATTAGTGCTATATATTTGGTTTTCCCAGTTGCAATGTATGGCTGTGAAAGTTGGACCATAAGAAAGGCTGGGTGCCAAAGAATTGAGGCCTTTGAACTATGGTGCTGGAGAAGACTCCTGCGAGTCCTTTGGACTGCAAGGCGATCCAACTGGTCAGTCCTAGAGGAGATCAACTCTGACTGCTCTTTAGAAGGCCAGATCGTGAAGATGAAACTCAAGTATTTTGGCCACCAAATGAGAAGGATAGACTCACTAGAGAAGAGCCTAATCTTGGGAAAGATTGAAGGCAAAAGAAGAAGGGGACGACAGAGTATGAGGTGGCTGGATGGAGTCACCGAAGCAGTAGGTGTGAGCTTAAATGGACTCCAAAGGATGGTAGAGGACAGGAAGGCCTGGAGGAACATTGTCCATGGGGTCGCAATGGGTCGGACATGACTTCACAACTAGCAACAATAACAACAACAAATATATTTGGATCTTTAAACAAAGTACTCACATTCCTCCTCCCATTAAAAGAAATCTGATGAATGTTTAGTTTTTGCTACTTTGTCAAAGGTGACAAAGCAGTTAAAGCCATCTAACAAAGATGCATTGTTTGAAAGAAAACACCCAGCCCCATCTTGCCTCTGCTCAAGGTAGGACATGCTGAAAAACACCCTGTTTTGTATCGAGTAACCATATCTAGTTGTTGACAATAATATATAAAAAAAACCTTTCCCCATTGGTAACAAGTCAATTTACAAGTTACATGTTAGGGTTCCTCTTTTTTAAAAACTCTTTATTAATCAGCATAACGATTATTGCCTTATTTTTTTATCTTAGCAATTTACATATGGACTGGAGGCATAAGGTACTATTGTGATTATTCCTCAGGAGAATGAATATTTCTGTCAGTATTTACTGTACAGTCTTTTCCAGGCTTATTTCTCTTGGAGAAATTAACTGTGGCTTAAGACCGCAAAACTGATTAGAGCTGTGGTTTGTAGGAGTAAGGTTTATGATCCTCTTCTGACTTATTTTCTCTATTAAAATTTCTATCAGGTTATTTTTTTTTCTCACTTCAGTGTACCTTTTATTTTGTTTTATTAGCATGCTTGAGGCAAAGACAAAAATTACAGGCAGTAATTTTTGGTAGGAAATGCCAGTGGAATGCCTGCTTATCTGATACTAAATTCCTGAACTCTACAGAGAATTCTAAGAAAAGGATCTAGGACACACATATTTACCCCCACAATAGATGAAGATTGTGTTCACACAGATGGCTAATGAATTCACAGTTTTGGTTTGCAGAAACATAACCAAACCATATGTATACAGTATGTATAAACTACTACCAATGTATATGTACTACTAGGCATATACATTTATGTATGTATGTATGTATAGATTCCCCTCGCATATATGTGCTACTCGTTCCCTATTCTAGGGGGCAGTGCTCATTTCCATTTCAAAGCCGAAGAGCCAGCGCTGTCTGAAGATGTCTCCGTAGTCATATGGCCGGCATGACTAAATGCCGAAGGTGCACGGAACGCTGTTACCTTCCCACCAAAGGTGGTCCCTATTTTTCTGCTTGCATTTTTGCATGCTTTCAAACTGCTAGGTTGGCAAAATCTGGGACAAGTAATGGGAGCTCACTCTGTTACGTGGCACTAGAGATTCGAATTACTGAACTGCTGACCTTTCGATTGACAAGCTCAGCATCTTAGCCACTGAGCCACCGCGTCCCTTATGTATGTATCTAGATATACTATGTACATACATACATACATACATACGTACGTACGTATGTACGTACGTACGTGTATGTATGTATGTATGTATGTATGTATGTATGTATGTATGTATATATGTATGTATGTATTTGTGTTACAACCCCTGGTATGCCCAAATATGGGAGGGAGCTCACTACTCCCCCTTTCTGTCCTTCGGCTCATTACAAAAAACCATCCAGGCAGAAAACCATATTTTTTTATTTTTAATGTTGCCTTTGCTATGTTTGTGTTGTATTTGTGCTGATAAATAAATAAAGGAAGACTAGTATAGATCTATTTCAAGCTATTTAGCTCTCATCAGCTAGCCATACCCTTACTGGGATTAGAACCTGGGCTGTATTACATATTAGGCAGATGTATTAGCCACTAAGTCTAAGCTCTCTAGACTAAGGGAGTAGTGAGCTCCCTCCCATATTTGGGCATACCAGGGGTTGTAACACAAATACATACCTATTTCCCTGGCTCAGCTGATAAGGAGGAGAACCTGTGACTTAGTGGCTTTTAAGCCTAGCCGACAGCAGCCTGAAGGTGAGATCTTGCCGAAATGTTGCCAAGACAATCTCAATCTTACACGGGACCCAAATACAACAAAACCAGCATACACACACACACACACACACACACACACACACACACACACACTAACGAATGGATAACGGTCATTAAATTTAGCATGTCTGTACATGTGCTGATCAAGCACATTGTGTGAACACATTCTGAGTATATGTACACTCCACTCTATCCATCCTACAACCTATGCAGAGAAAAAAATGTTGGTAGTGAGCAGGCTATATATCAAGGACATGATTGTCCACACCTGACCTTTTCACTGAACTTCTCTAAACAGTTTTAAGGAGCTTTCCTTTACTGTTTTTAGCTGCTTTTTGAAAAACAAATCAAATTTAAAATAACAGTAATTGATGGGTCCGCATGTTTTCCACTTTGTAACACAATTTATTCAAAATAAAACTTAATTTGTCCACTGTCATGGGAATAATTATATTCCCATTGCAACCATACTTTTCAGGGCCAAAGTACTAAGCCTAATGTTTATGTCACATAAATTTGTGCCTATAAACTTGTAAAAAATTGGAAGTAATTCAATTCAAGTTCTAAGAGCAATGTTGCATGTTCCTTGCTGAATGTCAAATCTAAGCTTAAGGCTAGAGCTATGTTAGATATCAATAGAAACTGGCATGGGGATTTTCCAATTGAAGTATTAAGTAAATTTATTTATTTCATATCGATCTCTATTGCAGTTAATCCTGTGTGAATTAGACTCATGGGAAAAACCACTGCTTTATCCTTGATCTAGTGTAGATTTTCAGTTCAATGACTGGGAACACTAGAGTATTTGAGTAAGCAATGTATCTTCAATCTAGACTTCTAGAAAAACAAGAACAGAATTTTTGATCACTGTAATTTGGACTTTTGAAACAGGCCCTTATGTATTCTTAAGTATTATATAACATTATCTCCATTCCTAACAGAAGAGGCATTAGGAATGGTGATACTTGTAAGAAAGATATAGCAACATTCCCTGACAAATCTGTTCTTGGGTAAAATGTGGGACTGAATCAGCACTGTATATTCTGCTAAACTGCCCATTATACTATTCACAGTACTCTGAACTAATATCATTATCAGTTCCTCCAACTGTACCATGAAAGTGAATACATTTACCCCTAATGTTGTCTTTCAGGTCTCCAATGATATACTTATTACTACTGTACCTGAACCCATTCACTTTGCTGCTGGTTATCTTCTCTCTTTCCTTCTACCTTTCTCAACATTAAAGCCTTCTTTAGGGAGCTGGATCTTCACATTATGTATCTAAAGTAGGATAATTTGAGCCTGGTCATTTATAGCCCAGTGAGATCTCTGAATTCATTTGTTTGATGAGCCAACTCTTTATTCTTTGCCCATAGCATTCAAAGAAAACCTCTGCAATGCTAACATTTGAATTCATCTCCAAAGTTCAATACTACTCAGGCACAATTGCTTCTAATGAAATTTGGGCTATAGTTAAGTTCTGATTATTCCATGTCAAAATACAGTTAGTTGCATTTTCTCTTAATAGTTTGTTGCTTAATGTTTTGCACAAAATGTTGTTCTATCGGACCATGAATAAAATGGGATCCTTGATCCACATATCTTTGTAACTATCCTGTGTAGCAGAAAAAGTAATGCTGGATGATGGCTATATTTCAAAGAAATTTATTGTTCACAACAGACCTTTTTCTAATGAGAGTTCTCTTATCACTTTTTTTTAAAAAAATGTCTCATGAAGTATGCAGCTGAGTTTTTAAATAAGCCAAAACAGAATGAAAAGAATACTAAATGGTGGTTCTTCCTATTTTTCACTTACCATATAAAACAATTTACCATAACAAACCCCGAGAAGCAAACCATAGAGGGTTGGAAATGGCAAAGATATTGGAATTTTCAAAAGGCAGGTCATTTCTGGATTATTTTCAAAAGATTAGTTTTTTTTTTTAAAAAAAGGTTGGAATTCCATCTATGTGGAAAGTTCTCCTTTCAGTTCAAATTCTGGTGACTAGATGAATATGTTCTTGTAGTTATCTTGGCTTGCCATTAATGCCTTTTTTTCAACTTCTTCCCAATTTATCATTCTGATATGTTATGGTGGTCTCCTATATTGTCCTGTTCTGATGCTGCTATAAGTATTGGATTATTGGCTTGGTCTACAGAGTTTAAAGTAAGCTTCTCTGCTATCCTCTAAGGATTGACCTTCTCTCTATTACTTCATTCCAAGTCACTCCTTTTGATTCCTGGGAATTTGAGCAGGTAAAATATTTGCCTATGTGGAGTAGTGATGCTAGATTTTGGCCATCGGGCATCAGTCCAGTTCCCCCAGGTTCATGGCCAAACTTATAATAACAGTAACAAAAGCCCTGTGTTGTACTCATTGGCATTTATAACAAGGCATTATCATTTCAAAGAAAAACACAGATGTCATGACATTATCTTGCAAATGGCACAATTTTATAGTTACACCATAACAGTGGACACATGTACACAAGTTGCATCATTTCCCCACCTTGCACCAAACAAATATCCATGCTTATTCCTTCCCCTAGACACACTTTGAAGAAATAAAGGTTCTGTGTAGCACTATCCTACTACCATTTCCACTTTTTAGAAAGTTGTAAAAAAGAGGAAGAAATAAGCTTGTGTAGGATGGGAGGAAAGAGGGAAAAGCAGAATGAGCAGTAGGGGAGAGAAGGAAAAATAATAGTAAGGATTGACAGAGGGAAAAATGGAGGGGTGGAATATCCAGAAGGATATATGAAGGGCAGGGCACCCTGGAATGGATTCACCCCAAAAGAGGGGCCTATGCCTTGGAAAGTGTCGTGGTTCCAGCGGTGTCTGGTGAGTTCTCGCTGGCCCTTGACAACCTGGGGGAATGGGTACATATTCTCTACACATATACCATTTATTCCTCTAAATTCCGCGCAAAATCTCAGTGATTCATCTTTTTCTCCTGGAATAGACTGGTGGCTGAATACATTTATGAATTCCAGAGTCTAGCAGGGAAACTGAGATACTGGCTGGAGTGGCTCCTGATCCATTACTTCCGAGGCAATCTGAACCAAAAGTTATACCACACAGTTGCATCACACCTGCCTGCTTCGGGGAATACCTGAATGAATCCACACCTGGCACCAGATGTATTGCAACTGGTAATCCAGAAACACACACACAGCTATCTGACATCTACATATCTCTGCCTGATCCTTTTCCTTTAGAAGAAAAAGTGAACAATCTGTTTTATCCCTCTTCACCTGGAAACTTGTAAAGGTTTAGAGGATCCCTTGACCTTTCCTTTCCTTTCCTTTCCTTTCCAATATAATATAATCCTCTCCTTCTCTCCTCCTCCTCTCCTCTCATCCCCTATCCTCCTTTCCCTTCCCCTCTTCTTCATTTTCATTATATCTATGGGGCTACTCTGATTTTTTTTTAAAAAAAATCTATAAATTGCATTATAAATATTTTAAATTTTAAATTGAATCAAGTAATCTACAGTTTTTCATTGACAAGGATGATTATTAAAAACCACAGCATTTCCTTAGGGACTTGTTTCCCAGGCTTCAGTTTACAACATTTTCAGATCTACTGAACATGCTATTTTAAACTTTTTTTTCCTCAAAATAAAATAATGAATTTAAAAAGGAATCTATGCAACTATGCTGTGCCATACAAATTTTTCTGTTTTTTTGTTTTCCTACTTGCTCAGAACCTCTTTTTAGCATACTTCCAATGCTTACTTCTTTGCAAGAAATAGAAGAAGGAAATGATTTAAACAATAAATGTATACATTCATTTTTAAGGATTCAATCTCATAAAAATTAGAATATGATTAGGCTTAGCTGATTTAAATTAAAGGGTTTGGCACATGGTTGAGATCATAGTTAAATCAGTTTGACTTCATAATTGTATCCTTTTTTACATTTAGGATATATAAATGTTTGAACTTGACAATAATAATATAATTATATCATGAAGACATATATTTTCAGTATAGGTTTATTCTAATTACTTTCATATTTATAATCTCATTAAATTGCTTTTAAGAGGGAAATAAAAAGAGGAAACAAACTAATATATCATTTAGCAACAAAATCTCCCCCTGTCTCTTTATATTCCCTCTCTCCCCCTCTCCCTCTTTTTCTCTCTCTCCCTCTCCCCTTCTCTCTACCTATATCAGTGGTGGGTTTCAAATTTTTTTAGAACCCATTTTGTGGGTGTGGCCTATTTTGTGGGCATGGCTTGGTGGTCATGTGACCAGGTGGGTGTGGCCAATTTGTAAAATGTGGTGAAACTCATTTAACAACGCTCTTTCTTAGCAACCAAAATTTTGGTCTCAATTGTGATAATAAGTTCTCTTTCTTTTTCTTTCTTTCTTTCTTTCTTTCTTTCTTTCTTTCTTTCTTTCTTTCTTTCTTTCTTTCTTTCTTCCTTCCTTCCTTCCTTCCTTCCTTCCTTCCTTCTTTCTTTCTTATATATCTTTCTCCCTCTGTCTTTCTTCCTTCCTTCCTTTCCTTCCTTCCTTTTTCTTCCTTCCTTTTTCTTCCTTCCTTCCATTCTTTCTTTCTTGTCTCTCTCCCCCACTTTCTTTCTCTTTCTTTCCTTCTTTCTCTTTCTTTCTTTCTCTCTCTCTCTTTCTCTCTCTCTTTCTCTCTCTCTCTCCTCTTCCTTCCTTTTATTTTATCTTACTTTTTCTTTCTTTCTTTCTTTCTTTCTTTCTTTCTTTCTTTCTTTCTTTCTTTCTTTCTTTCTTTCTTTCTTTCTTTCTTTCTTTCTTTCTTTCTTTCTTTCTCTCTCTCTCTCTCTCACCCCCCTTCTCTCTCTCACACACACCTTCCAGTTGGTGAAAATTTATGTTTTGCCATCTGAAAAGCTGGCAAAGAAGCCTCGCTTTCCCTGCCGCCTGCAGCTCTCGGAGGAAGGAGGTAGGGAAGCGAGCCCTGGACCTCATCTCTGCCTCCTTCTTGAGAGCTGACTTCGGAGATGGCCAGCCTCTCTCGTCACTGCACCTTTCACTCGCCTTTCACCTGGAGGCTCTGCCAGTGGGGCACCTGCCATTTCATCTCCCAAGAGAAGCTCGGGAGAGATGCCCAAACAGCCGCAACTCGAGGCTCCTGAGGAGGACACTGGACACCACGGGTGGTGGGGTGGTGCCTGCTGCTTCTCCTTCTGCTGCTCCCAGTAATGCAGGCTTCTTGGAGAGCATTAAGTTGCAGGAACAGTGGCACTCTGATTCCAGCAGCTGCATTTTGCCTAGAAATTTGCTGTTCTGGCAACCCGAAGGGGACATTCTCCAAGCAGTGTCTCAGGCACTCCCACCCTTAGCCAGGAGGGAGTGAGGATGGCTGGGAGCAGTTGGGTGCCTCCTGGCTCCCCTCAGATCATCGAGGGGCCTCACACGCCTTTTCACTCGCATGGTCTGTGTGCTTCCAACAGGAATGGGAAGCATGGGGATCTTAATGTAGTAGGGTGGGGGATACTGGAGCAGAAGGTTAAATAAACAAATTTGGCTTTGTTTCCTTGCGTGGCAAGAGAGAAAGTTGCCTGAGATGCCACTGGGAGAATGTCCCCTTCGGGTTGCCGGAACAGCAAGTTTCAAGGCAAAACGCAGCTGTGTCTCAGGCAACTTTCTCTCTTGCCATGCAAGGAAGCTGCATTTTGCCTTGAAATTTGCTGTTCTGGCAACCCGAAGGGGACATTCTCCCAGCAGTGTCTCAGGCAACTTTCTCTCTTGCTGCACAAGGAAGCGAAGCCAACTTTATTTATTTGGTTGGTTGGTTCCCAGATTGTGGGAGGTGATCTGACGGCGCTTTTTATGCCTGCGGTGACCCATTTTGTTGCTTGCGTCTCACTCGAGTTTCCAGCTGGTTTTCTCCCAAGCAGTGGCCGCGGCGGCAAGCACTAGGGAACCTCCCACTCCAGCCTCCCCCGCCCTACTACATTAAGATCCCTGTGCTTCCCATTCCCGCTGGAAGCACGCAGGAGGCCCGAGTTGCGACTGTTTTCATGTCCTTCCTTCACACATTTGGGCAATGGGGGGGGGGGCTTTCTGGCATGCCTTCGGAGAAAGAAAGAAGGTGTGTGAGAAAGCCCCCCCCTCCCACTCAGATGCAGGGTGATTGGTGATCCAGCCAATCAGTGAGCGGCAGGCGGGGAAAGCATGGTGCAAATGAGCAGGGGGAGCAAGCAAATGGTGACTGGATGGGCACTGGGAGCGAGTGAGGGTGGGGGCAGGCAGGAGGGAGCATTCCGATACTGTGCCACCAGACGAACGGGTTCCAAAAGGTACACTAAATTTCACGAATGGGTTCTAGCGTACCGGTGAAAACCGGCTGAAACCCACCCCTGTTCTATATATCTACTTTTAACATAACATGGCAGAGACTTGGAATGAGTAGTCCCTAAATGGTAGCACGTCAGCCCTAATGATAGCATATGGTAGAAGGGATGGCCTTGTTGTTTCCACATGATGGTGAACATTTGCAATTTCCTACTCTACACTGGAACTGAAAGGCAGTAGGTCCAATCAGTATGAATGCAATTGAGGGTCTAGATTTGGGAAATGTGATCATTTAAATGATGAGGATGAATGTTTGAATAGGGCTAAAGCAAACAATATTATACCCCAATTAGATAGGGTTACCAGACAAACACTTCCTCTCCTATTTCAGATGAATGATCTAGAATATATTTCTCACATCACTGGATGCCCTGGAACATATAAAATAAGTAGCAAAATGTGGGAACATTCTTTGGTTGACCTATGCCTTTGCTTTGAATTCCTGAAGCCACTGTCCTCTATTATAGTATAAGTCTCCAGCTATTCAAGAGGGACCTAAAACTAAGTCTTAGTCAGGTGCCTTCTACAATGGAATCTGCCAGTGTTCCTCATGAAATAAACATTTTTGGTCACTTTCACTCTAGGGAGTCTGTTTTAGAGATTTAGATAACATACAAAGATCAGAGAAAAAGTAAGCAATGGTTCATATTGTGTTTTCGTTAGAAAGACATATAGAAAGACTGCCTCCTGCTAGTAAACTGGAACTAAACTTTAAGACATTTGCTTGCTGCCAAGGAATTGCCTCATGTAGTTTTCCTACAGAAACACAAAGATGGAAATGATATCTCATGTATAAAATGTTTTTGGGTGTTAGAGAATTGACAAACTTATCTTAACCTCAATTTTCTTAAAATATTTATTTGATTATCAAAGGAAAATCATGAACAGCATTTATGACATTGAAATATATACTCAGTACAAATCTTGCCCAGTTTTAATTATTTAGGATTTTCCCCCTCCTAGATCAGTCATTTTTGTCTAGATCAATGTTTGCTATTACTATTCCGTTGTTCTAGAGCTAGTGTAAGGTAAGAGGATAGGATTATTTTTTTCCTGAAATAAAGTTGTCTGGACCAGTTCAGAAGTTTCTTGGCTATCTTTGAACAATCATTATCAAGTTCGTTGAGATAATAAAATGTGTGACTGCACTGTTCTCCTTAGAGGAAAATGTATACTTAAATATTGTGTTAATGCTGCATGATAAGTTTACCCTCTGGTTACCTAGTAGTCAGTAGGCAGAGTGTTAGTTTGGAAAGTTGGACACAAATATTCTTTGTCTCATGATTTTGATGTAGTTCCAAAATAGATGCCAGATTGTTAACTATATGATAAAGAGGCAAGAAAAAAATAGACAGTTATTATCCATCTTTCTAGTGTAGCCTATGTAAGTTACAGACATTACTATTCTATTTATTCCTTTAGCTCTTAAAGTGTCTAGGCAGTGACCAAATATTGTAAAAGTCATTAGTTCCAACAAAGGGGGCATCCAATGAAATTAAACCTCTTTGGCTCCCCATGAAATGCTTCTCTACGTAAAGAACACACAGTGATATTCGGAACCATTCCATATTATTGCTGGTATTGTTGCTGTGCCAACCCAGGGAAGTTATGAGCTAGATTTTGATCCCCATTTTGTGGTAGCTTGGGAATAAAGTCTCTGTAAATTGGTAGGAGTGCACTTCCAAACAACTGAAGGATTCTTGGCTGACCTCCAGTTTTAACACTAAGACTACTTGATGGCTGACACTGTGAGATTTGCCAAGTGTACCAAAATCATGACTTTACATTAATACATGAAAATAAGTCTTTACAAGACAGAGCCTTTCAAAACACAGTGTGTGGCACTCTGAAAAAGGCTATCCACTGAAGTGTCCAAAAATACGTCACTATTAGGAACTGTACTGTTAGGCATCCTTAAAAACCAGCTCTGAAAACTGACAATATTGGTATCCCCCAAATCAACATTGTTTGCTATTTGAGGCAGTTTTATCAGGCTAGGTTTGCAAACAACAGTCAATTTCTGGCATTTACCAAGAGTCAATTATCCCATTATCTCATTTGAGTGTGTGATAGAGAAAAAGAATACAATTTAAAACTCTGTTTTTTCTATGTTGTAGTGCAAGGGAAGAACAGCCCCTGTAAAAGGGGGTGATACATACTGAACCACAGATTGTAAGGGTCTTCTCCCTTAGAAAAAGGGACTATGCAAATTTGGCTTTTGTAATCATGTGTTGGGGTGGACTCTTTCCTCATGTGTGTTATTATTTGTGTTGAAGAAGATAACATTGTGTTGAAAAGCCAATGGAAATTTTTGCATCAGAGCCACTGAAAATCCATAGTGAAGTTCACAAATATTAGCTGGGTGTAGCAGAGAACAAGCTCAAATGTGGATTCTACTTAATTAGCTTTTCAAGGAGGAAGTCCCATCCATCGCCTTCTCTCAGTAATTTTTGAATGCTGAATTTGTTTGTTTTTTTCTTTTTTCCTCCCTGTTTCCTCCTACCCTCTCTTTTTCCCCCCCGCACAAAGACTTGTTTATGGTACCTTAAACATCAGAAAGAAAAACAAAATGCAAATATCCAAAGCTGAATCAACAATTTCAGAATAGGACAACTGCACACAAAGAATTTTGACTTAAAACAACATTAAAAACAGAGTGCTCTAATATGCTGCAAAAGAGATAAGGGATTGTTAGCAATCAAGATTAGCAAATTAGAAAATGGTACCATAAAATTTGACAAATAAAGCAATGAAAGCATGCAGATAGCATTTGAGGATTCTAAACTTCACTTATAATTCCCTGTACAACCTGAGAAGAATAGAGTAACTGAGATGGCAGGTATACCCCAACAGATGAAACCTTCAATGGGCCAATAAGTATCCAAGAATAAATGGATAAGACTTGGCCATTTCTGACTCTCCAGGTTCAGTTGCTCTTTTCCTTTGCCTGATTTTTGCATTCTGCCCTGCAAAGTCTGGCAACTTTTTTGTTTTGCTATGTCTTGAATTGTAATCCTTCAGACAAGGGTCTTCTGAAAGCTGTTCTTGCAACACTTTTGGCTGAAGGATGTGATTTTTAAAGCCTCTTTTAAACAAACAATACCTTCGTAATTTCCCAGCTCTCAGAGTTTATTGTCTCTCATTCATAATGATCCAACTTGGTATTTGATTAAAAATAAACCATTATTACTCAGTGCAGTTTGGGATTGTTTATGAAAGCATTCAAAATGACCAGGTGAGAAAAAATAATATCATTGCTATCATTTCTTATGCAAATTCTTTCATTGGAAATATTTCTATTTGTATGGGAGTTGAAGGTGGTTTTCAGAAGATTGCTAGGGGTGGTATTTATTTCCAAGATTTCTCACTACTCTACTACTTGTGTTACTTGAGGGAAAAAAATCATTTTCTATGTATGATGACAATCTGCTCTATTTAGCAGTTTTTTCATGCAGGTAGCCATCTTGCCTTCCTGGGGTAAAAGTTCATTGTGCTTATCACTGATCTTCCTTGGGTTATCCCTGCTCATATTTTCAAGCATTCACATCACTGTCAGTTTCATAACAAAAATCCTATAAATACGCAGTCTTATCTTTTGCTAAAGCTCTTTAGTTAGAGAGCAAAGAACTTAACCTCCTTTCCATCTAGTGAAAGAAGGCCAGTGTAAAATCATTTTTATGAATCCTCAAATTAGCTTGGTTCTTCAGATGCATGAGATAAGTCAACCATTATCAGCTTTACACATCCCAACAGATCCTATCCAACTTGCCAGAGATCTAGCATATAATCTCACTGTTTTTCCCATTTGCTAATACCTGATGTCAGCTGTTTCTTCTCAATATCCAAAAGGGCACTGAACAATAACAAAAGATTTTCTGAAAATGCTAGGGAAATGTTTGCATGTAGTCAAATAACAGAATTGTTTTGTACAACAGTGTCATTATTGAAGATAAACCAGGCATCTAAAAGACAATACCAAAAAATGTCATCAGAGAGAAATACAGTAAGGAATTTTTTTGCATAAAATAGGAGGTGCAGATTTTAAAGAATTACTGCAGTCTTTGGAATTAAATTAAGCATAAAGTTATCAAACAAACACTGACGTTCTATAGATACTTATTTAGAAGTGAAGCCCACTGAGTTCAGCAGGGATAATGAAAGGAAAATGGCCCTCAGACTGTATCTGCACGCTTTGTGCAGCTTGGTGTTGTCCCAAACTGACTTTGAACACAAATACAAACTTTTTTTTTCTTCACAAAGAAATCTCTTTGAAAGGAATGATTTGGAGCCAGATGTGTGTGTGTGTGCATGTACATACTCATATGGGAGTGTGTGTATGTGTGTATGGATTGGCAAATACTTTCCCAAGCCTAATCTGATTTACATAATTACTAATTTGCATAATGTACATATCGAACTGCCCAGATTAAGAGAACTAAAATAAGTTAACCGTGTGTTCTCAGAGGATGGAAATGCCTCATGATGTTTGAACTTGGCTGAAATTAGATTCTACTACCCGTCGGAAAAACATCTTCAAACCACTGTGGGCGTTTATAGTTTCAGACAGATTTTGGGAGTTCAAATTTCTTCAGATTTTGCTCATGGGAAGTTTGCTGTATGCCTGTCCTGTGCCAGAGCTCTCTAGGCAAAGTGTCCATTCTATTACTCCTGGAGATATTTGGTATGTGAACACAAGAGTGCTAGTAAAGAACTAACCCACTAATCCTTCTTTATCAACACTTATCAAGAAGCTTGTTGTTAACACTTGCAAGGAGGAATGAATAACGGGTGGACTAATGGGGGAGATATAGGAAGATGTGTTTGTGCTTTTCCACCCCTAAGACTGAATGTTGTTCTAGGTTGCTACCTAAGCACAATCCTCCTGCAATGAGACTGAGCAAATGCCAGAGCGAAACAGACCATGTGGCTTTCTGATATTGGCTGAATGCCATCAGAAATTATCAGGTTCTGGAAATCTTGGGCAGCTAATTAAAAAGGACCACTTAGTAGGAGCTGGTTGGCTCAGGACAGAAGCTCAATTGTTCATTGCATCATTCTGGTCGGTCAGATTTAACCCCAACTTGGCCCTTCACTGTGTTATATAAAATGCTGTGTTGAAGAGAGGAGCAGAGGAGACTGAAAACCCCATTTGTAGCAATGCAGCTAGGTTTTCATCCTCTGTATGACGAAGTCTTGTTACAGAAAGAACTTTTATCATAGGTGACATTTTGCACTGGTGTGTTTTGCACACAGTCTTGGCTTTTCCTCTTGTCAGCTTACTAATTATTTTTTCTTTTCAGTTTCAGGTTTTACCCACAGAGTGCTGTTTTGACTTGGTTTTTTATGCTTGTTTGTGGATGTGCCCGATAGTTATATTTCTCTCACTGAATATATTTTGAAATCAACATGTAAAAAATTATGATGGGGAAGAGCAAGAGGCAAAATAAGGCTCCTCTTTATTTTGAGGATTCTTCTGGAGATATAACATTTCTCTGTGTGTTGGAGCCTTGGCAGTCACCATTTCCTTCTCATGTTCCTTTTACTCCAACATGAAGTGATGTAACATTTTTAGGCCATGAGCTTCATAGCTAGACCACAATGGAAGCAGTTGAAAGTCATGTACATCATTTTTAAACTATTGTTTTCCTTCAACTTCTGGTATGTATGTATGTATGTATGTATGTATGTATGTATGTATGTATGTATGTATGTATACACACACACACACACATACACAAATTGCTGAATCTGACCTAGCTATATGCTTGATGATCTGGTCAGGGATTGGCTCTATCCATCTCCTGTAATGTAAGTAAGCCTCTTCCCCCTGATGCTGGGACTTGCCTTTTAAGGTTATTCCTTCTTGGAACCCAGAATAAATCAGACACATGGCTTCCATAGCAGCATCTCTCCATTATATTTTTCATTTTCTATCTATGCAATGATTGTTTGTTTTCAGAACACATACCAATCTTTATCAAGTATTCTTATAAAAACAAATTTAATCACTCTTTTGAAAGAGATGTATGTGTGTTTTTTGCAGCAAGGATACATGTTCCAATAGAAGTGAATAACTCAGTGTTTACATTCTGGGTTCATGGTGATTTTTGAATTTAATTGTTGTTTGCAGACATTTAATTACCAGGCTAGGTGGCATCATCATTGCAAAGGAGAGTGGAATTTGCTATAGTAATGGCATGTAGTAGTGGCTTGGTGGGGTGAAAAATTCTCCTTGGTTAGAGTTTAATTTCTTCCCTTATTGTTTGTCTGATGCTGTTTCCTGCCTGTTTGGGTATGGGCTGCTGGAGGTGATGTGGCCTGGGCCCTGTTGTTTAAATGCAGTTTAATGCATATGTCTATTAACAGTTGATTTGTCTGAATACCAACGTCCAAGAATTTACTAGCATTTTTGGATTTGTCTTGATCTAAAAGGTTCACTATTTCCCAATGGAAACTGTGGTTGGATTTGCATTTTTGCAAAATTAAGGATTTTGTCATGCATTTTGACAAAAGGCCACTTAGAATTTATGGATGCAATTTGTGGATAGCAAATTGCCACTCTGTCCTACATAGTAGCTGTTGTTGTCCTTACATTATATTTTTATTTTTATTTTGCCTAAAATGCTTTGGAGGGATTCTAGATGTCTAGGTATCTGTTGGTTATCTTGGAAATATTTTTGTTGTTCATAAGCATTATCCTTTCCATGAATTGTAAGGGTTGTGTTGCAGTGAGTATGTGATCAGATTCCCCACCACCACCACCACCACCACCACCACCACCAAAATTTTATGGGTACTTGTTCCATTGGAAGATCTTATATAACTGGTTTATTTGAATAAATCAAGCAAGTATGCATACTATGCCAGTTCAATGGACTTTCTATGTCCAGGTTCAATGGACTTGGACTTAGAAACTGATGGACATCAATTGTTAGATTAACAAAGACTTTTTCCTAGAACTAAAGCATTTATGAATATCAAACTTCAAGAACTGGAAAAGCTAGCTTAGAATTCTAACAGTATTGTTAATAGCAGAAATGAAACAGAAGATTATTAAACAAATGTAATTGCTGAATAACAATACCAAATTATATCAACTTTGGGAACAAATGATGATGATGAAAGACATGAAAACATTGAGCAAAAGAATGGTGAACATCAGCTCACTGGCATCTAGCATTGAAAGGAAAAATTACTGAACAAATGAAAAATTCAGATCATAGGAAAAAGCTTTTGAAACAGACCAGTAGAAAAAAGCAATTAAAAATTCTGAACAATGCAAATTTGGTGGCATAAAATATCAAAATGAACATATTGAATGTAATTAATATGATAATTTATTGCACAGTCATACTGATAACATCAGAGTTGGAATATCATGCCCCATAATATAGAAGCAAAAAAGCAGTCACCAAAATGGAAAATTTGATTGAAAAGAAAGATCAACAAAGCAGAAGACCATAAGTTCTAGTCTCATTTTAGCCATGAAAGTCAGCTGGGTGACCTTGGACTGATCACTCACTCTCCGCCCAAGTCACCTCACAGGGTTGCTGTTTTGGAGAAAATCAGAGGAGAACATGTGTTAGAAATGTTCATTACCTTGAATTATATGCAAAAATAAAAAAGGTGGGATATAAATAAATAAAGATAATAAAAGATTTACCTCAGTAAAAGATTAAGGTAAATTTACAGAAAATACAATCTTGGTACTAAGACTATTAAAGAAATTTCAGAATTAAAATGCTTCATGACTATTTCAAAGAAAATTAAAGATATGAGTGTAATATGAATGAACAGTAGAGAAAATCAACAGTTTTGAACAGATCAACATTTGTTTTCTAAAGCATTACTGAGAAATAGTACATAAACAGATGCTTATCCTGCTAAAGATGAAACATTAAAATTTTGGTCATCTAAAATGATCCAAAAGAACATAAAGATGCAACATAGATACAAAAAATTGGGAGAAACGGTGACTTGGTCAAAAATGGATGATACAGCCATAACATTGAAAATGATTTTAAAACAAGCAGAGAATTCAAAGAATGCACCATGAAAAGATGATGTATATAAATTTTAACTTAACCGTGTTATCACTCCCCACAAAAGAATGGCTAATCAATTTAATGAAATATAAAGTGGAAATGCTGAAAAATGGATGACAGAATTAGTAGAACAAGCAATTACATGTCAATTACATCCTTGGCAACTGTGTTCAAATTTCTAATTAGTATATTGAAATTTAAAAATTCATTGTACCACTTGAACAAAAAAGCAACAGCTGAAATTCACAAGGAACAAAAAAATGGGTTACTGATTGATAAAAAAAACCTCTAAGTGAAGAAAATCATTGTTTTCATTGCTTTTAAACCATCTCAGTGAGAACCTCTACTTATATCCTGAATAAAACAAAACTTAGATGTAAATTGTTGAAGGAAAATGGGAAAATATCTCACCAATTATATATTAATGATTTGAACCTATACGGAAAACCAAAATCTAAAACTGAATCCTTAACATTATAGTATTTCATTTAACAAATCACATCTAAATTCTGATTTATTCAGTAACCTCTGAGATGGTTAAAAAGCAATGAAAACAATGAAAAAGTTCTCTCCCAAAAGTACTCTACCATTTTCTTTCATTGCAGGAATGAAACAATTCAGTTTTTCATCCCGAGTTAGAATATTTTAATTCAAGAACCTAAATCAGTTTTCCCAGCCTCTCTTTCCAAGCCCAGACAAACTAGAACACCAGAATTGCTTTCCCAGTTTAAACTTTTTTTGCATGTACATTACAACTGCAGAACATCTCAAATTAAATCTTACATTAAAAACGGTGAAGGAGAAGAAGGAGAGGAGGAAGGGATGAGGTAGGGAGAGTAGGGCAATGACAAGACAATTGTTAAAAGTTCATTTAAAATAGATGTTGCAACCTGGTATGCATGGCAGCTGCCATTTATACATATTTACTAGACAAATGCATATATGGATACAACCCTTTAAGCTTATTATTTTGCTCATATGATTCCTCTTGAACTAGGGTGATAGCATGGATTCAATGTTAAATAAGGACTGTGTGAAATACCTTAGTCCTCACCAAGGTGGCATCCTGTTATCCTTCACCTAGGAGTGTGTTCCAGTTGGATGTCAATTAGAGAACAAGTCTTATTGTATTTCATTGCTTATTTGTTTTCCTTAATAGAGGATAGCATGGTCTTACCTGGGGATTTTCATGGGAACAAAGGATACCTTCTATTTTCTGTCAGCTATTAAGCAGGACAGGAAAGGATTGAGGGATCTCATTTGGCCTAGCCATTTGAGTTGAGGACAGGTCAAAGGAGAGACTGAGAGCAAGTAAGGCTGCTTGGTTTCCTTCACAGTGTAGAAGCAGAGAAGCAACTAGATTGAAGCATTACAATGGTTGCTGCATGTTCCTTTCCTCCCCAAATTTAAGTCCACTGGTGCTGCATGCTTTAAAACTGGTGGTTGTAATTTTCTGCTGATTGGAAGATTTTAAAAGTCTCTTTCAAGTTAAGGGCGATTCCTTGAGAATGGATTGCCTCCAGAAGGTGTGGGTGCTCCACCACTAAAGGTTTTAAGAAGAGAGTGCACAGTCTTTTTTAAAAAATGGAATAGAATCCCCTGCCTAAGCTGGGGATTGGACTAGAAGACCTCCAAGGTCCCTTCCAACTCTGTTATTCTGTTATGGAGCTGCTATTTATTGGCTATTATAAAGATTAGTACCTATCCTCATTGTTGTAGGAATGCAGTAAAGGATTCACCCTCTGTTTTTTAAAACTATATTTCCTTCTCAGGTGAAAACAGATATTCATGTTTTGTAATAAACTTAAAACAAAACAAAGCTTCATTTTTATGAATATCTCTGCAGTGATGAACAGGACTGGAAACAATTTAATATGAATGTAATCCACAGGGGTTTAGATTAAGAATCCCTAATGCCACTGAACGTTTTGGAACAAGGGGAACGAGTGGGAAAGGGCAGTCTTTCCCAGGACCCAGGCCTGAAGAGAATGGGCAGTGCTAGCATCTCTTGGTTTCCTGGGGAAATTTTAAGCATGCCAATTGCAGCCTCTTCTCACTGGCTCCTGCTGCCTGCTAAAGATTTCCCAGGAAAGCTGATTCACACACTGATTTGAGAAAGACATAAGGGCTCTTAGCTTCAGCCTTCTCCCACTTCAAACATATTTGGACTTGAACCCAATAACATATTTGGGACTGAGGCAATTAGAATCCTATTGATATCTACTAGACAAAACTTGGATTATTAATCACTCAGCTTGTCAACAAGCCATTATATTTGTAGCTGTGCACATAAGAGCAATCTTTCTCTCTGTCTCTCTCTCTCTCCCCCCTCCCTCACAATAGATGTAGATAGATTTTGTTTTGGTGAGAGAAAGATTACTTACCTGTGGAAAAATCACCTGGTGTTAAGAACAATGAGTGTATTTTACATCTGAGTAAATACATATATAACAGCAGTGTCAGCTTACTAATAATGAAAAGCAAGACTATACTGGAATATGGTTTGCTTCACTTTGACTAACCATATTGTATGGATTTAGTACATTTTGATATATTCAATAAACTGAAGTACAATATTTTCCTATGATTTGCACCTGCTTTGCAAGGTTCAAGAAATACGTTTACAGTACCTACAAAAGGTTAACCATAAAATGAAGCAAGAACTAAAACTAAACTCCCTCTTTCCAGTAACTTCCTTGTGTGTTGAAGGGTCTGTTCTGAAGTCCAACTTCTGGAAAATCCAACAGCTGGAAAATACTAGTTTATGCCCTAGACATTGTAATAGATTTTGTGTGTGTGAGTGTGTGAGAGAGAGAGGGGTGGGGGGGAGAGAGAACTCTTTCATTGTCTCAGAATTTCACCCCTGGAGCTTTGCAAAGCCTTTTGATTCAATGCTGTTCCCAGGTCTTTTAGTTACACGAGTCTGAAGGAAAACCACAGAGGTCAAGTCTTTCGATTTGATATGCCCCTCCACTCTTTGCCTCCATCCTCAAGCTCTGTTTGAAGTTTTTGTAATTCTTATCCTAAACTTTTCATACTGGGCTATGGTGTCTTTGTTGCTTTCGGGATATCCTAGCAGGCTTTTGACTTTCTGAGTTGAAGAATTAGTGAGTCATGCTAACCTTACCTCCCATTTTGAGCAATTAGGTGATGAATAGCCTATATTAAATTCTAAAAGAGAAAAATCTTGGAACAGGAATCAAACAAATAGGGACACAGTTGCAAACTCATTTAGTAGTCTTTCCTCTCTACTTTGGCTACTTGATAATCTGAAATTCTTTTTTTCCAACTTGTGTTATTCCTCCAACCCTGTATCTTAAGGTTATTTAGCAATGATGACTCTACTTAGGCAATAACCATTGTCACTTCCATGCAATAATGATATTAGTTTGACTTGTGTTATTATTCAGGTAAGCAATCCTATTGATATGTTTAGGTGAAATGTCTGGAATTAACACGAGGAGGAAATTAAAAATATGCAAATAAACCTCTTTCCTAACATCCAGATATTCATTAGTTTTGTCTTCCATGAACTATGAGAAATGAAATATTAACCTAGCTCATCTTATAAAAAATATTCTTAGCTTGGGAATCCTGAGTGTTTCAGACTGAGAAACTTTTAAATTGTATTTCTCCTTCAGCTTTTCATAAAGAAAATCTTAAGGGTGGATGTAAAACTGGATCACAGAGGGATGTTGAGATAGGACTTGTGTCTATCAATTTCTGCCTTCTCAAGTCTACATATATTCAACTGGATGTAGGAACTCAATCTTTCTTCACAAAAGCACAAGCTGATTGGTTTTGGAGACCCTGTCTGCTAACCTTATCACTGGAATATTTACTGAAATTTCCATCCCGAATGATAAAAAATGGTGAACAGATTGTAATATTAAGAAATCTATTCCAGAGTATGAATATGCATAATGACTTTGTGTCATTAACTGATCACTGCAATTGATTGAACAAGCCCCTGCAGTTTTCTTAGCAAGATATTTGGAAATGGTTTATGGTTGCCTACTTCCAAGGGAGAGAGAGTGACTGACCCAGGTGGCTTTATGCCTCAGGCAGTACTATAATTCGTGGCCTCCCAGTTTCCAACTTAGTGCCCTAACCACTACATCAAACTAGTGGTGGGTTCCGGATTCTGTTCCAACCAGTATGGTTGGAACGGCCCTGGAGTCCCCCACATGCACGCGTGTGATGCATGCATGCATTGTAGCATCAAATGATGCTCCTGCAAGCCTCTGCAATGCTCCAGCTGCTCGGCGGAGCATCGCGCAGGCACTGTATGTGCCATGCATGGAAGCGTCAAAAGCTTAAAGCACAGATAAGGAGTGCGGGCTGGTGGGTGAGCCCTCCGGAGCACCATACTGGAACGGTACCCAGTGCTCCAGGCAGGATCTGGTACGCCCGTACCAGTGCGTACCACCTGCAACCCACCATTGCATCAAACATAATCCAAGCAGTCCCAGGACAAGCTTTTATTTCTATCTGTGTACCCTAGATTTGATCAAGCTCCTGTGGAAGGTTATGATGTCATCCTAATACCTTGTTATACTAAAGCCAGCTCAAGAAAATGATACATTGTTCTGAACAATTCTCATTTTCTAGGACACTAAGGAATATTTTGGAATGATATTAATGCTTCCAAGTTAGTATTCCTACTTTCTTCAAAATCTATCTCAGACAGAAAGAATGTAAAGCTTCAAAGAACAAATATGCAACCTCAGGCATATACGCTTTTCACCCTTGCTCACTCTAATAAAATGTTTTTGATATGTGAGTTACTTAGGAAGGATCAACACCTGGAGCTTCTTTTGTTTCCAAGGCACTTTTAGCTGTGCCTCACTCCCAAATATTTATATTTTAATATATTTATATTTTTAAATATAAGTATTGCTTTGTGGGTTACGCATTCACTAGTAGTTGTCCAGATTTGTATAACCTAGACAGTGTAGCTCTACTGTATTAATGAAAGAAAAACAGCATTCTTTATGTCTATAATCCAATCAAGTGTCCATTTTTTTATATATATTTGTGTTACAACCCCTGGTATGCCTAAATATGGGAGGAAGGTCACTATTCCCTCTTTCTGTCCTTCGGCTTATCATAGAAGACCATGCAGGCAGGTTAAAGGTTGTAACACAAATACAAACCTATTTCCCTGGCTCAACTGATAAGGAGGACAGCCTGTGGCTTAGTGGCTAAGACTCCTGCCTAATACAGCCCAGGTTCGAATCCCAGTAAGGGTATGGCTAGCTGATGAGAGCTAATTAGCTCGAAATAGATCTATACTAGTCTCCCTTTATTTATTTATCAGTACAAATGCAACACAAATATAAAAAGGCAACATTAAAAATAAAAAATATGGTTTTCTGCCTGCATGGTCTTCTGTGATAAGCCGAAGGACAGAAAGAGGGAGTAGTGACCTTCCTCCCATATTTAGGCATACCAGGGGTTGTAACACAAATACATACCTATTTCCCTGGCTCAACTGATAAGGAGGACAGCCTGTGGCTTAGTGGCTAAGACTCCTGCCTAAGATATAATACAGCCCAGGTTCGAATCCCAGTAAGGGTATGGCTAGCTGATGAGAGCTAATTAGCTCGAAATAGATCTATACTAGTCTCCCTTTATTTATTTATCAGTACAAATACAACATATATATAAACAAACTTTGGGGACCTGTCCAGAATTGATGGAAGTCAGTTGGGATCCCAACTGAATACATAAAATGGAAGTAATTAAAAATTACCATTGTATTGTGTTACAATTGCAAGCAAAGTAGGCAGAACTGGGCAGACCATATGTACTGTAGGCTATAATTTATCTTAACAGCAGAAATTGCCTACAGGATATGCTTTTGAATTCCTCAATGTCTAATGGTAAAAATGAACCCACCTCTTTCAAGGTAGAACATTTTTTGGTAGCAACATGGGAAGGTTTTGATATTACCTTTTTCCAGGTTGTTTCCAATAGGTCTAATGTAGTCCTGAATTTTTCAGGTGGTCTCTAATCATGAAAGGAGCCAGATCTGATCCTGATAAGTTTTCAATTATCAACCAAGATTGGCCAGGTGCTGCTTCTGGAGCAGAAAAGAAAATGTGAATCTAATAAATCTGTCCATTGTTTAATTTTGTTTTGCGGCATTATCAATTTTTTATTTGCTGATAAAAATATTTTTTTAATTTATTTTAGAGACTCTTAATGATGCAGAATGTATCCCTCTGGGGAGCAGACAAAACCAGAATTTAATTTAAAACTTGGATCTTTGGTCTTATGTAGGCAGTTTTGAGCAGAGGGATTTCTCTTCTAAACATTAAGACTGAATTGGCTATGAATGGCCTGGCTGGAAAGAGCAAAATTACAGCAACACTGATGAAAAACTGGCAGTGATATAAACCCACAAGTAAACTGAACCCGAGTTCTGCATCTGATGAAATCTTCAGGCAAAACAGAAAAATGTAAATACAAATTAGGCAATGATTATTTCTATGATTAATTTCTATGATTACTTCCATGGTTAATGAATTTACCAGTGTAAGTGAGGGAGTTTGCTTGCTTGTATGTTAGTCCTTTCATTCACTCCTTTCCTAAGCATTCTGGGGTGGAAAAGTTAAAAAATTAAATGTGATAGTAATCCTGTCCTAAAATCCAGACTTTAAGAGTATTGCAAATATGTGCTTCATAAATTACTGTCATTCTTAAGGTCTGTGACTGATTCATAACTGAAACTATTTCTTTTTTGGAGTGGATTTGACAATCTTAGTGTGGTTTAGTGGGCCAGTCACTCCCTCTTAACCCTAGCAAGGAGGCAATGGCTAAATCATTTCTGAAAACTTGCCAACAAAACTGCAAGGACTTATCCAGGCATTTACTAGGAGTCAAAACTGACTCCTGCGAATCTAACTGCATTTTTTCTGAGTGCATAATTGTTAGTTTGTATTATTTTGTATGAGGTTCTTTTATTATTAGATATTTAAAGTATGCAAGCTACTTGGTATTAGATGATAAAGCCAGATGTAAATCAAATGAATGACTCATTGTAATTCCCATTACTGCAGTATCATCCAGCAGTTTCTCTCCCACTGCATCTTGACTAATTTTGAGTTTACAGAAATATAGCTTTGAATTAAACTACAACATGCAAAAAATATCAATGCAAAACACGTGAGTACGTGTCAAATATAGCTTAATTATCATGGCTACATCTAAAAAGCCCTGGGAATTAAGAGTATGGAGTAGGTGCTGAGAATTCAGTTAGCAATTCCTTGCTGCCCATCCTCTTCTTAAAGTCTCTAATTTTCAGAGTTCCCTGTGGAAATAAAATGAGAGTTTATAAGCCAGCTAAATTCAGTGTTAGTTAATCATAGAAGTAATCATTGCCTAATATATTCAATCTGTCATATTAACATATGCGATGTGTCTAAAGTATGTGTGTGCATATGCTTGTTTCTGTCACAAAAAAGCTTTGGACTGATTATTCTGTGTTTTCTGCAGGAAGAACTTAAAAAAATAGGATGCGGAAAGACTGAAAAAGAAGTGCTCCCATTGTCAAATTGGAAAAGAAAGGAGATCCTGAAACTTAGGCAGGAATGTATTATAAATATATTTCCCCTATATTAACTAATTTATAATAAGTAATTTAGAAATAACTGGTTACTAATATATACTCATTAAACAGACTTTAATTAAGGAATCCTAGATGGTTTTATTAAAAACTACATAAAACACAACCCATTGAGTCTTCATTTTAGAGATATTTCCTTACCTAAATAGAGAAACAGAATGACCATGTGTGGGTAAAAAAGCAGTTCGAGCAGGAAAGCCTTCTGACTTCTGGTTGGCTTTCCCATTGAGTTTCATTGAGGGAAGATGTCAGGGAGCACTGGAAATGTCTGGCTGTGTCTGACTGTGCCAATTTTGACAGTATGGTAGCATTGAAGCTGCTACAACTTTCACAAATTTCAATTCCACAGGAGTCATGGATCCCGGATTTTGGACACATTCTTTAACTTAGCATAACTGAGGTACATGTAGGAGATGACCAGGTTGAGACCAAGGGAAGGGATAAAATGCATCATCAATCATGAGTTTTCCTTTGTGCTCACAAGAGATCTAAGTCTAGCCTACCTTGAATTCCTTCCACCAATTTTCTTTGGCCATTAGTAGTTCAGATTCTTGTTGAGAGCTTAAGCTTGCAAAAAATCTTTATATCCATTTGAACTGCCCGAATCTCTTGATTTTCTTGGCAGTTGATGGTACATTGATTCAAAAATTGTTGCCCTATCATGCACTGTTTTGCCCAGTTGACGGTTACAGTAAAACAGATACAAGTATCTAGATAAATGATATTAGATTCATTTCATTTCTTAAAAGCTAGAGTTAACTACATGCTAGATAATAATGTCAGATAGATTCATTATTGTTGTTGTTAGTCACACAGTCATGAAACCATGGACAATGTTCCTCCACGCCTTCCTGTTCTCTACCATCCCCTGGAGTCCATTTAAGTTCCAGCCACCTCATTCTGTGTCGCCCCATTCTTCTTTTGCCCTCAATCTTTCCTAGCATTAGGCTCTTCTCCAGTGAGTCCTTCCTTCTCATTTGGTGGCCAAAGTCTTTGAGCTTCCTCTTCAAGATCTGGCCTTCTAAAGAGCAGTCAGGGTTGATCTCCTCTAGGACTGACCCGTTTGATCACCTTGCAGTCCAAGGGACTCGCAGGAGTCTTCTCCAGCACCATGGTTCAAAGGCCTCAATTCTTTGTCGCTCAGCCTTCCTTAAGGTCCAACTTTCACAGCCATACTATGCACACTTTTGTTGGCAGGGTGATGTCTCTGTTTTTTTAGAATAGATTCATTACATAATGCATAACTAAGCATTCTTAGTTATGACCAAGAATGCTTATAAATGATGCCTCCTCAAGCTGGAAGAATCTGTAGTAGTGGCAATATTAATTTTGGTGTAGATATGTTTAAGATTTTTTTTTTATCTGTGATTCAGGCACAAGGCAATAGGGATTATTTTCAAATGTGTGGCTCACATAAAAGTGGAAGAGACTAGCACTTTGGAAGACAATTGACAGATTTTTAAGAATGATCTTCACAGTAAGGACAACAGGGGTAAAAATAATAAAAAGATAACAAAATATGTGGAAAGGATCTTGGGACTGCCTTATCTTGAAAAGATGGGCAGAGATAATTGCGGAAAGGAGTCCCTGTGGTTTTTATTCTATTTACTAGTCCTTGCTGACTCAAGGAGGTGGTGTTCATCTCTGTTTCAAGGCCATTGAGCCAGTGCTGTCCAAAGACATTTCTGTGATCATGTGGCCAGCATGACATTACGGAGCACTGCAATCTTCCCATTGAAATGAAACCTGTTTATCTACTTGCATTTGCATTATTTTGATCTGCTAGGTTGACAGAAACTAGGGTGAGGATTGGCGCTCACTCCATCATATGGCACTTAAATCTCAAACCTGGGCTGCCAGCTTTTCACAACATGCCTATCATCCTAACTGCTGAGCCACAACAACACCCTTTTGCAGAAAAGCAATCCCATAAATAATGAGAACTATATAGATGATACCAACACTTTGAGTGTACCCGGAAGACTACCAATAACCATTGTCATTTGCATAACAGTGTTACATGAGCATACTGAAGCACACCCATAATTCCTGGCAAGACTGCATTACAGTCTTCCAGAGTAATATTTACGAGCAGTCCCAAGTAGAGCATATAATAGTTCTGAAGACAAGAAATTATAAAGGCATATGCAAGGTCTGCTACTTAGCATTAAGCAGTTGTTGCCATCGATGGCCTAAAAGACTACTCAGATATTCAGAAAATAATATGTATTCCACATTCCTTAATTTTCATTCTCAAACCTTGCCAAATGTTTTGAAGAGGACAAATCAGAACTCTCACCTTTGAGCTGCTGGAAACATCATGCAGTCAGCCAACACTGGACTGCAAAACAAGGAATCCAGTCAGTGACATTCTAAATCATTTTTTTTTCTAATTCACAGTAGCTTCTGTTCCTAATGGAGCCATAAAGCATTGGCATTCTTTAATTTCTTATCTGGGGCAGATATCTCTGCTAGCATTCCCTTTAAAAGGTTTCATATGAACTGACCAATCACTGATTGAAATTAGTTTGTTTATTTAAAGATACCAAAATATATACTTTTATAAAATTGTTTATTGTTGCCTCTGTGTATGTGTATATGAGTGCGCGGGCACGCATACACACACAAACACACACATACAATCCCCCGAGGCTCTGCTAAGGTCCTTTTCGAGAATCACTGACCCTTGTGCACTTATAAAAATTTCCCCATGCCTTTCACTGAGCTTTGGAGACACTGGATAAACAAAGGGAAACCTTCCCAGCTCAGACACAACAGCAAAGGTCACCCTCCAGCATTTCCATCACAAGAAAAATCTTCTTCAATCAGTGTTGCTGCTAATCATTGTATTACCAAGTCAAAATTAGATAAGGAATCAATAGTTAATGATGCCAAGGAAAAATTTAAAAATAGCTCAAAGGAAAGAAAAAGAGAAGAAGGGTCAGGAAACTTCTAGGACATTAATAGTGTGGCATTGAAAAGACAGGTAGCAGTAATCAACTCTAGGTTACTTTGTCAGTATTACTTGATCTCCCATTAAAATCCTCTTCTAGGGTTGGGATGAATAAAGGAGGGTACCAAGAAGAGAGCAAGAAACTTGTCCTTACGTTACTTGTGTCAAAATTTCCTTCACATCTGCAATCCCAAGGTGACTTCAACAGTGAAAACAGAACAACAACAACAACAAAACAACAACCCCGAGGCATTCAAAAAGCCAGACTGGACTTTATTGGACTTTAAGGCTCTGCCTATCAGATAGAGGATATGAGCATAAGAAGGAACTTGTCCTCCTTTTGCCAGACATCTGGTAACTCTAGGTGTGCCCAACCAAAAAACCTGGGACTCAAATGTATATGTCAGAACAGAGCATGCTTCAACATAAACAAAGTCAGAGGTGATCTAGTTTGACTTGAGGCACCAATCTGAAGCAGAAGTCATACCTGCAATTGATTAAGAGGGGGAAAAAATCAGAACCAGCTTTTATTTTATTTTCATACAAATAGTGGGTGTCCCATCTCATCCCATCCCACCCATCTCATCCATTTGGCAAGGACATTAAGAATTACAGAAGGAGTCAATGCTGCCAAATATCCGAAAAAACATGATTTTAATTTCTAATTTTAGGCATCTTTAAATTTTCTTTTTTTAAAGTACCAATAACAGAGAAGACTGCTCCTACTGTGTGAAGAAATTCCACTAAATTTCAATCTGATAGGTTCAGGGAGAGGGTGGGCAGGCAATAGGAAGGTTTACAAATTGGGCACAAATTGGGCACAAGGTTGATGAATAGCTAGCAAGAAGTCTAGCCCAGGCTTTCTGCTCACCCCCACCCATTCAAAGACTATGCTGAAAGACGAGCAGGCACTTCACCCCTTTGGAAGGAGTTATGGCTGTTCAGAATAAACTAGTGCATTACAATGAGACCCAGCAACATCCTTTTAACGCAGCTCCATTTATTGCAGACAAATGCCCACCTAAAGCATAAAACCTCTTTTTGTTTTTGTTTTGGAGTGTTTTCACAACAGTCATCATTCAAATGTTTGTATATAGTGACCTTATAAATTGTCTGCTTCTTTCTTTCTCTTGTCTGTCAACAGACACAAGAGCCTAGCTGTTATTTAATTTATTCCCTGATTCCAGCAATTGGCTTCAATATAGTCCCTCCAAATCTATGGTCACTAATCTGAAGATCACAGGACTCGTCATACATTTCTGGGGTAAAATTTAGAAAATTCATCATCGTCAATTGTTGTTACTACCACATGCTCTTTAAAGTAAAGATTTGCAGGGTAAAATATTGTGCTTTTTTTTTAAAAAAACAGTCTTTTCAATGCTAGAAAAAGAAATTTTGTGTACATATTTGCCTAAGTACATTTTTTGCAGTTTTTCTTTGTAATTTTTGTCATGGATGCCAAGAAAGTTGAAAAGTTAGTGTATCTTCCTTTCCCTTTCCCACCCTCCTTTCCAATTATCTAATTCCTCCTATTTTAATTGTCTATATCCTCCTTTGCTTGTATTAACTGGTGCCCTAAGATTAACTGGCAGTCTTAGGCACCACAGTTAGTATTTCTAATATGATATGCAAACCATACTTGGTTTAAATATGATTGATTAAATAAGCTAGAATAGAACAGAATAGAATTCTTTATTGGCCAAGTGTGATTGGACACACAAGGAATTTGTCTTTGGTGCATATGCTCTCAGTGTACATAAAAGGAAAAAAATAAAAAAATACATTAATCAAGAATCATAAGATACAACACTTAGTGATAGTCATAGGTTAATAATAAGCAATCAAATCATACTAGGAAACAAACAGAACAATATAAATCATAAAAAACACAAGCAACATGATTATAGTCATAAGTGGGAAGAGATAGGTAATAGGAAGGATGAGAAGAATAATAGTAATATAGTCTTAGTAAATAGTTTGACAGGGTTGTGGAAATTAGTTGTTCAGCAGAGTGATGGCATTCAGGGAAAAACTAGTCATTGTGTCTAGTTGTTCTGGTGTAGCATGGATTTGCACATCATGTTAAACCACATGTATCATTTTTTCAAATAATAAAGGTTTTTGTTTTATGACACTAATCAAGCAGTTTTCAGTGTGGGCAGTGTCCAGACCCAACACAATGGATATAGGACTACAGCCTTAGTTTCCTGATATATGAAGTATAAAAGATGAATTAATCTGTGCTGATCTGATCATGGGAGGATAAGGAAACTGTGTTAAGAGTAATAAGTATGGAAGTCAATATTGGGAAGCTGCCGTTTATAGCAAACCAAATGAACTCCTGAATGTTCTACATCTACGATCAAGGGGAGAGGGTTTTTTCTCTCTCTCTCTCTAATAGTATCTTCTTACTGAAGATGTTTTCTTTGTGCTAATCCACAAGGATGACTCTCTTGAGAATGCTGCAGTCTCCCACGCTTCTTAGGAGATTTTATCAAGCCATCAAGAAAATATATTACATCGGAGAGCAGCTAAAGCATTGGGTTGTTTGCATTACCATAGCTCAAATCTTATGCGGATGAGAGAGTAGCTTTCTTAAAATGTCTAGGGCTATTATTACCCATTGCCCTGACCCATGGCTGTTTGATCTCAATGGCCTTATCTTTAAATGTAACATGCAGCTGCAAGAGAGAATCTCACATGCTCTTAAAACAGCTTGCAAAATAAAAAGTGGAACAAAAACTGGTTGGGTTACACAGAAGCTCAGAAAGTTGAAATAAACGAATCAGAGGCAGAATACCTGAAAATGTCATTTTCTGCTCCCCCTCCAGGTATATTCTGATCTGAGCTATGATTTGACATTCTACAACTCTACTTTGTTTCCCATAATGGAATTTAAGAGCAGAGCAATATTTATTCTTGTGTTTTGCCTCCCTCACTATTTGACAAGAGTTTTTATATGAAAATTAACTTAAACAATATTGCACAGATATAGAAAAATATGTAAGGTTGAATTCTATAGAATTATTTCTCTACCAATATATTATAACAATCAGAGAGTGAGGGGAAAAAAACCAACCTCAAAAACTTATTTCAGCCATAAACTTTGAAGTTCAAAATCAGATTAAGGAGGAAAACTATCAACTCAATTGGTAGTTAGCAAAAGGTTCCATTCAGAGCAGAGGTGGTATTCAGCAGGTTCTGATCAGTTCTGGAGAACCAGTAGCAGAAATTTTGAGTAGTTCAGAGAACTAGTAAATACCACCTCTGACTGGCCCTGCCCCCATCTAGACTCTGCCTCCCGAGTCCCAGCTGATCAGGAGGAAATGGGGATTTTGCAGTAACCTTCCACTGCTACGCCCACCAATTCACGCCCACCAAGCCATGCCACTCCCACCAAGCCACACCCACAGAACCAGTAGTATATATTTTTTTTGAATCCCACCACTGATTCAGAGAGAATAAAACAGCTAGCCATTGTCAATCTACTATGGTAATCATGCCATGAGTGGAACTCACAGGCATCTAGCAAGGCAGTAAGCAAAAATAAAGAAACATGACTGCCCTTACATGAATAAAATTGAGAAAATTATTGACATAGACAGTAGATTAAAAAAATAAATTGTGCAATATCTCCCAATAATTTAAAAATGTTGTCCTTCAAGGGTTGAAAATTCTATTTCCCTGGGGGGGGGGGGAACCATTGCATTATTAAATTCACTAGGGCACATAAAAATAAAAAAAATATTCCTATGTTGATGAGTTTTGTGCTAGTTGCACCTGTTCCTTGATAAGAAAGCCCCTGGCCACATTCTGCAATGCAGTCTACTTGGGCTTCTCTTGAAAAGCACCTGGAAAGTGCAACTGGTGCAAAATATGGTGGTGTGAGCAGTTATGTGCATTCCTAGATTAGCACATTCTACATCTCTGCTCTGTGATCTGCATTGGTTGCCAGTTTTGCTTTTTGGGTTCAATTCGAAGTGTTGCTTAATGAGTTATAAAGCCTTTCATGCATTGACGCTGAATTATTTGAGGGACAACCATGGAACACATTCTTTGGAACATCACCCCTCCCCCCGAGGTTAGATCCTGCCCCCCAGCCCTTGGGCATTTTGGAAGGCCATGAAGACATAGCTTTGCTACTGGATCTGGGAATCTGGTGGAGGTATGGAGCCTGTGAAATAATTGTATTGTTGGTAAGCTAATAGACTGCACTCTCCAGCAGGCAAAGTTTCATGGTTTTCATTGTTTTATTGGTTTGTACTGATTTCCTTACTGTTCTTTTGCTTATTCATTTTTATTTGCATTGTATTGTCTTTTTAGGTAGGAGTAGAATAGGTATTGTCTTTCTACAGATAGACAGCATTTTGTAGACCAAAAGAGGTTGGAGCAAAGGAAAGAGATACATGGTGGGAAGGAGGAATTAACAAAAGAATTGTCTTCCATCCTATTTTACTAACAGGATTTCTGCTGCATTGAACAGATTTCTGTATGCGGGGAGGCATTAACTGTACAATTTTCTTAAACATATCTAAAAGCTGACAGTTTGGGAAAAGATCTTCCCACCCTAGACCAAAGTCTAAAACGCCAAAGAAATACTTAGAACAATTCTATATAATTCAGAAACTAATCTGAGACTCTTTTCCTTTCTTCCCTCTGAAAATAACTGTTACATCTGTGTTTGAAACACATTTTCATTTTATGTTGTCTGGCTTTCAGGTTGATAGATATCAGTGCATAATGACAACATGGCCACAAAGGAGAAACATATGTGATCTTGGCACACATCCAGAATGCAGTCTGACTGACCCTCTTCTATTAACAGAGCTAAACTCTGGAGGGAGGCTCGGCACACCTTTTAATTTAATACTGTTGCATTTGATTACTCACTGCAAGAAAGGATTTGGGGGCTGAGTATTTCTCAGGGCTAGGTCAGCTGGAGTCTTTTACTAGGCCAGTAAAAATAATGTTCACTGAAGGTTTAATATGCATGCTGAAGAGACTCTGAAATGTTTTGGACTTTATACAATTAAACTCCCATCCCTGTGAAAAACAGTGATTGAAGAAACTTAGCATCCTTAGAAGAACTGATAGCCCGATAATTACATTTGAGTAGAAATAGCCTGAAAGCCATATTTTGGGATGATAGTTTTAGCAAAATATCCTTTGCTATTGAGATAACTTGTTTTGGAAGGGAGAAACTGCACTCCCACTTACCATTCTCAGAAGTGGCTTTTTTCCTCCAAAATGATTTGCAATTTTTTTTATTTCTTAAACAAACAAACATAAAACATAAAAACCATCCTCCAGTTACATACAGTGTGTCGATTGGTTACAAAACTTTTATACTTCCTCACCATAGTCTTCACTTATAATTTATATAGAATCTCATATTATCAATCTAATATACAGTATATGTATACAATTATTATCATTATTAAACATTTATTTGACTATAACTATTATTACTTCCTTTTATGTGAAATATTCTAAGTTTAACTATATTTAAATTAATTTTTATTATAGCATTTCATTACATCATCCTGTATCCATCCATGCGCATGCTGGCCAGCTGAGTTCACCTTTTTAAAAGCCATTTTTCGCCCTCCCCAGGCTCCAGAGGCTTTATAGGAGCCTGGGGAGGGTGAAAAGAGCCTCCCCCGCCCCCCGGAGGCCCTCCGGAGGCTTTAGGGACCGTCCGGAGGCTTCCCTGAAGCCTTCGGAATGCTTAAAACCACCCTCCAAGCAAACTGGAAGCCATCCAGACAGTCCCTGAAGCCTTCGGAATGCTTAAAACGACCCTCTGAGCAACCTGGAAGTCACTTCCGGTTTGCTTGGAGGGTGGTTTTAAGGGTTCCGAAGGCTTCAGGGAAGCCTCCGGACGGTCCCTGAAGCCTCCAGAGGGCCTCCGGGGGGGGCGGGGGAGGCTCTTTTCGCCCTCCCCAGACTCCTATAAAGCCTCTGGAGCCTAGGGAGGGCGAAAAAAGCACGTAAAAATGGGGGGGGGGTTGCGCGTTGTGCACGCATGCACACTGGGGGGTCACGCATTGCATTATGGGTGCGGCACGCCCGCACATGACCCCCCTGCGCTTCCCCCACTTGTGGCACGCGAGCCAAAAAAGATTTGCCATCGCTGCTATATATAATCCAAGGCTTTTTTATTAAGTTCCAAACAAATTCACTGCAGTCTTCTCTCTTTCAAATCAAAGCTTTCTTTTCACTCCAATCCAGCTATGATAGTACCCCAGAGGAGCACGTGTATAAACAATCTGTGCTCATCCCACTATCATTTTTAATAAACAAGCTCAGAGACCTTGAAAAAGAATGTTTCCAAGCCTCTAAGTGGCAGTGCTACTTCTTTTCCTCTACTTTAACTTTCCTCTTTATATTCCAAACTTGAGGGAAAAAAGAAAAATTCTTAAAAAGAAAATGCAATAGAGTCTTGGAAAAAAAGAAAGAAAGTCTTAATCAATAAGTATTAAAAAAAGAAATTAGAAGAAAGGGGAAAAAATCAGTCCAGTTTAAAAAATAAGAAGCTTTTGTAAAAAATTCCATCAATAAAAAGATTTTTTAAAAATAACACAGCTAAGTTTGACACAGGCTTAATCTCGCTGTTTAACCTCTTCGTCTTCAATTTTAACTTTACTTTTGATCTTTTTGGGTGTTCTCTTCTCTAGTAATAAAATTTATCTCATCAATTTGACACACTTTCTCTCCCGCTTTCCTTCCATTCTGGAGTTGTCCCAACTTTCAGCAGCTTCAATGGCTGCTTTTCTGTGGCTGAAAAAAACGGCTTCTCCTGGTTCTACCAGGGACTTTGCGATGTTCCTGGGATCAGCAGGATGTGCCCTTCTCTATCATCGTCTCTACGGAACAGTTTAGGTTCAAAAGGATTGTCCAATGGCAGAGATATCGAGGGCTATCCTGGAGCTTCAAGATTGCACATCGTACCATCACGATGTCAGCCCCGCCTCCCACATTTGCATTATTGATGCATTTTTATTCCACTATTTCGGTACAATAATGAACAAGAATCCACCTTATTTTATAGTATTTTCTCCAAATCAGTTGCTGGCTTAGTCTGAGATACAACAATTGAGTTGTAATTACATAAAGAACTTTGATAGAGAAGCAAAGATTTGTATCAATGTCTTTCCAATTCTAGTCTAATTCTATGAGCAAGTTGCAGGAATCAGGTATAGCTAGTCTAGAGAAAAGGGGTGACATGATAGCAGTGTTCCAATATTTGAGGAGCAAAGAAGAGGGAGGTTATTTTTCAAAGCACCAGAAGACAAGACAAGAAACAATGGATTGAAACTAATCAAGGAGAGAAGCACCCTAGAACTAAGCAGAAATTTCCTAACAGGGACAACAATGTCTTGCCCTCAGAAGTTGTTATTCTATATTCTGTTATTTAAATAATTTATATGGCTACACATCTTGTTCCCATAACTCTAGGTGGTTAACAATATAGGTAGTCCTCAACTTACAATTACAGTTGAGCCCCATATTTATGTGGTTAAATGTGGCATTTGTTAAGTACGTTTTGCCCCATTTTTCTTGCCACATTTGTTAAGTGAATCACTCCAGTTAAATTAGTCACAGGGTTGTGAAGTAAATCTGGCTTCCCCATTGACTTTGCATGTCAGAAGGTCACAAAAGGGGATCACATGAGCCCAGGACACTGCCATCGTCATAAATATGAGTCAGTTGCCAAGCTCTTGAATTTTGATCATGTGACCATGGGGATGCTGCAATGGTCATAAGTGTGAAAAGTGGTCATCAGTCACTTTTTTCAGTGCCATTGTAACTTTGAATGGTCAATGAATGACTGTCGTAAGTTGAGGACTACCTGTACATTAAAAACTACAAAGCACTGTAAACCCAACAACAAAAATAAAGAAATATAATAACAAAAAAAATCAAAACAATATGTAATATACATTATGCCAATGCCAACTAAAATATTTCTCATTGAAACCATGCAGGTCCGGCTCATCTAACCACACCTGGTCCCAGTGCCTGGGGGAAGAATCAGGGTTTTTTTTAATGGTGTTTTTAATGGCTGACAGGGTCAGGGTCATTCAAATCTCAGAGTAGAGAAGCTCTTCCAGAGAGGAAGGACTGTGACAGAGGAAGCATGTCTCCGGACTCCCATTAAATGGCACTACGTTACAGAAGGAACTCAGACCATGTTCACTCGACACAAGAAAATGCAATACAAGGGGATAGGTGGTCCCTCCAATCATCTGGTCCTTTGCCTTGTGGTGCTTTATGAATGACAGCCAGCATTTTGAATTGTGCCCAGAAACTTACTGGGAGTGAGTGAAACTCACAGAGCAATGATGTTACGTGGGGACACTGTGGTAGACCTAACACTCCCTGTGCTTCCACATTCTCGCTGCAGCATCTGACTGCTCTTCAAGGGCTACCTCATATATACCCAAAATCCAAATGGGCGGTGACTAAGAAATGACTAGGCCTATAACAATATCTTTGAAAGCGAATGACCTTCTTGTAACTATTTTTCCCTCCCTTTCCCTATAGTAGGAGTTCATCCACCATTTTCCTGACATTACCTAGTCCATAGATTAGACTTTCACTATCATAAGCCATAGACCACATATTTTGTAAGTACCAATTCGAAGAAGACTGATCGACTAGTCACAAAGCAAGTAGGGGTTGATCTTCCACAACTGTTGGTTCCCACTTCTGATGTTGAAGATTCATAATATAAACATTTCATTTTCACATGGTGGATTGCTGGACCGATCCACCGCTTTGAATCCATGAAAAAATAACATCGGTATATTCATAGGTTTGGATTCAGACCTGATTATGCTTAAAGTAAATTTCTGGAAATCAATGTGACTAGTTAATCATAAGTCTGCTGTAAGCATCACTATGTTCACTGAAGTAATATACTGCAAATGCAGGTTTTAAAACATTTTGAGATACATTTCAAAGAAAATTGATTTGATCTCTACATCCTGATGCAGTTCAGATGACAATTTTCTTTTGCATTTCTGACTTCTCTAAATTTGGTGGTGCAGCTCTCAGTAATTAATAAAGCAAAAATATGTTGAACATACCAAATCGAACAACAGAATTAGGCTCAAAAGAGTGCTAGAAATGTAAATACTATTTTTTTGGGGGGGGGAAATATGTACACTCACATACACATTCTCTCTCCCTCTCTCTCTCACATACACATGCAGACTTTTGAAGCAAAGTTTAATGGACAAATGGAATAGTCAAAGATTATGAAGCAATTCTCGTACAGAAATGGATCCAAGTTCCAAACTCTTAGCTTTCTATAATATGTAGAAATTGTACTATTATACATGTTTTTCATGCATCGATTGATTCCTTTTAGAATGTACCTAAATTAATGGCCATCACCCACCTCTTTGTGGAAGTGCATTCTTGAAGTCAGTTGTGCGCTGCATTGCACTTTCTTTTCTTTGAGTACTAAGACTACTGTCCAGAAGCTCCTTTGGGCCACTCTGTATGTTTTAGTAGCTATTATGAGTTAGGAAGAAAGGTTTCCCTTGCTCCACTCTGCCCATTCATCTCAGGAAAGATTGTGGATTTACATAGTGTTTAATTAATGGTTTGTTATAATCTCTGTTTTTAAAAGCCCAGTCCATTTGGTGAAGGGAAAGATTGGATGGATAGAAACTTAATGACATGACAGTAATAAAAAAGAAAAGGGGATGAAAAAGCCCTTGAACCCTTGAACTCCGTGGACATTCTGAAAGCGTAAACTGCTTTAGAAGAAACCCTCTGTGTTTCATGCAAGAGAATATATTGCAAGATGACATCATGCTGAAGTTGAACCTTCATCCTGAATCTCTTTCTGCAGGCCGGCACTGAGAGAGGCAGCACAAAAGATTTCTTCTCCGTTGGGTGCTCAGGCAGAAAGGCAGTTCGCCCTCCACCTCTCCATAAAAACCTTGGCAGAAAGCAATTGCTTCATTGCACACCAGTAGCATATAAATGAGTTCAGCTTCTTCATTTCTTATTTGGGTAATAAAAGTCAGCCTGGCCATCCCTTTTTGAGCATTCAAGGATGATAATGTTGCAAGTAATTAAAATCCACAGCTGAAATTAAATGTCTTCACTCAGAGAAAAAAAGTCATTTTTAAAAAAGAAAATAACTTCAGAACATAAACCTCTCTTTTAAAACAAAGTAAAAGTATTACTCTCTTCATTTCATTCACATTAATATTACTTTAGATTATTCATACATTTTGCATTCACATGCTGGATGTTTTCAAACTATGGCCAGAGATCCAGGACTTTTTTGGAACTTTTGTGTGTGCAATGATGGTGCTGCCATCCAAAGGTGCTAAGCTACAACCTACCATACATAATTCTTCACTAGTAACTTATTTCTCTACAAGAGCTATCTGTACATCAAAAACATCTGCAATTTAGTTCAGTGGTATAGCAACACATATTTTGCGCAGGGAAAGTTCTGCATCCCTTTCTGTGGTAGCAGGTTTAGAAGAAATCTGCTGAAAGCTTTGATGAGCTTCAACTAGTTAAGACAGATGCTGAGGAAATTGATTGGAATTGAAATTAAGGGCTACTGTATGTGTTATTGGGTCTACCTTTATATTTGTAGAAACGTCATGGTGGCATTAGACTTTGAAATGCTGGAAAGCTTCAGGTTCGTGTACTAGATATGTTGCTTTTTTCCTTTATGTTCTTCTACACACACCAATTATGGAAGAGATTTGGCTCTAGTAAAATCAGTGTAAGTAGAAAATGTGGGCGTCTTTATAGCAGTGACAGCTTAATGGAATTCACTTGATTGATTGTTCTTTTCCATCAATTGCTGGAATTAGTTTTTCACTGGTTATGTTGGCCAGGAAATGCTATTTCTCTTTCCACCATGTTTAATTTGCAAATGTAGATGTCTGTCCATTTTAGAAAAGTATTCTCCTTCAGATATCATTTAGCAGTAGAGAATGTGTCAAAGAAAACATAAAACATTGCTTGCTCAGCTTATCTCTGGAAGGATGATTTTCTGTATCAAAATGAAGCTTTCTGACCTAAGAATTAATTTAAAAGCATATGTGGTTCAGTAAATTTCTTTCACACCTCTGAATCATGTGCATGCTTACCTCCTGCTAGAATGATACTTCTTACCAAAAGGGCTTTTCTTTGCCATGATAGTTTTCCCTTTATAATATGGTGTCATCACATTGAATAGCCCTGCATGAGTTTCTGATGAAAAGCACAAGTAATTCTCTTCATGTTTCTAATACATGAACCATTCCATTCATCTCTCTGATAGCTGGGAAGGAGGGGCTGACTACTGCAAGAAAAGGTAGTCATTGTATAGTTAGTGCTATATTAGCAAAGGCATAATTGGGGTTTTTGATATGCAGAACATTTGGAGACTAATGAAATAATTTTCTACCTCTTTCAAGACTTTGGAAGAAGCTACATAATGAACAGATGGAAATATTCAGGGTGTGATCATTTTGTCCATATGAGAGGTTCCGGAATGCAAAAACAGGTGAGGGTTGTGGTTCTTAATTAAAAACAACAACAACAATGACAGGTATGTAAAAAAGCACAATGCCTCCTTCAGTTTTGCGGGATTCTCTTTTTCCTTATCTTTGTTTTTGGATAGATTTATTTTTTAGTGAATTATAATTAACTTCTAATGAAAATAACATTATAAAAGAAAGAAAGAAATGCCAAAAAGGAAACAAACACATGTAGGACATATATTCAGATACACACATGGACACCTTCATGAAATTGTAGGATACCAAAAAAAAATCATTGTATGAAGCGATAATTTGTTTAATCACCCATAACTTATTGATTTTGATAACTTATTAGTAAATTGCTGGTAACATCTTTTCTGCAGCTTACTAAAAGTTAGAGCCACATGTTTATCTTTCTAATGCTAAACAATAAGTCTTTTGACAGTAAGAAAGGTACAGAAAATCTAGTTTCTTTGTTCAGATGTCAACGCCGATGTGATAGGAATACACTTCAAAAGAATATGAACATCTTATATCTCAAAACCAAGCCAATGCATTTAATAACTTCTTTCCCAAATGGAACATTTGTTGGGCATTGTAGAAACATATATTTAAATAAACTATTGATTTCACTGCATATTCAGCTACATAATCATCTATTCAGGCTTTTTCTATATAAATGCAATGAAGTCATTTCTGCAATAGAATTTCATGTTGAAAAAAGATGTAATCAGCAATCCATTGAGGTTTTTGGCATTTTGAACATCTTTTTTTAAAAAAAATACTAAGGGAGAAAGGAAAACAATGCGTACATAAATGATGGTTATAAAAATACTTTTAAAAATTAAAAGAAAGACAAAATAAAATAAAATAAAAGGGGGTTTCTGATAGCCTCCTTTTCTTTTTCTCCACTCCATCCCCCATCCATCAGCTATTTGCTACTTGAATATTTTTATGCTATGCTTAGAATGGGGTGACCAATACCCTGTTCATGGCATGCCAGAAACTGGGACACAGAAAGAAATGAAGCCCCATCCACAAGATGCAGGCACTACATGAAACCATGTCCCCTCCAGTCTGCGGACAAACCTCTCTCCACGGAGCCGGTCCCTGGTTGGAGGCTGCTCTAAAGATACAAAGTTATAATATAACTTAAATGCTATGATAATGATGTATTACATTACATTTCTACGGTAGTATCAAGGGCTCATGCCCACAAAACGGTGGATGTAGAATGAGGCAGCCAGAAGAATTCAAGAGCAAGGATAGTATTGAGACTTCCGATATGGTTGAATTTCAATGGTCCTCTCAATTGAATGTTCATGCATACAGAAAATTAATAGGTCAGAAGAAAAAGTACCTTGTAGATTTTTTATAGATTTATTTCTTTTTGAGAGAAGGGAGGAGTGAATATGAGAGATCAGCAGAAAATTCAATTCTACATATGTACTGCCCCATAATACAAGGTAAGAAATTACTTTGATGAATGTGAAGAACTTGGCATTCAATCCACCCCCAAGCCTAGGGGCAAAGCCAGGCTTTAAGGGCTCTTTTGAACATGGTCAGAATGTGGGCCAGATGGCTCTCAGGGGAAATATTGTTCCACAGGTGTAGGCATAGCAATAGAGAAGAAACATGTCCTAGGTCTCATCAGATGGCACTGCTTAATGGATGGTACATTAACAAGCCAGCTTTGCCCAATTGTACAGATAGAAAGAAACTACCAAAAAACATATAGTCAGGGTCTATGCCATGATGACTTGATAGATCATAACCAGCACTTTGAATTACACCCAGAAGTGTACTGATAATCAGAGTCACATATAAAACAATGGGGCTGATATGGTCCAGCCATAATTGCCTGTGCTACTGCATTCTGGACCAGTTGCCGTTTCCAGGTGATTTTCAAGATCTTCCTCTTACAGAGCACATTTGTTTTACAAATGTGGTGATGAAAACATGAGTGGCTGTCAGAAGGTCAAAGTAATGGTGCAATATACAAGATGAATTTGGGGTAAAAATAATCTCACCATAGACCTTACCACTTTTTCACTTCTTTTGGATCTCTGGCAGAACAAACATTATCAAGAATATGTTTAACATGGCCTTTTTTTTCCTTTCAAGAAGGGGGAAAATTTCATCTCATTTTTGAAATACATATAAAACAAAGTATACTGCAGCTGATTTTTAAACCAACCATGGCCTGCATGCTCAAAGTAGCTCATGAGTGGCAGCCTCTGCTTCGTTTCCTTACTATCGGCTGCCATAAGAAATGGGGAGGGTGGGGGCATGGTGTTTGGGATGGGAGTAAATGGTACAGGAGTAAATGGAAATGGTACAGGAGTAAATGCACCCGACATGACACCTAAGGGAGTTGCAGATTGAACACTAGGGTGAGGGAGGGGGCTGGGTTATCATTTGATATGTATTGGTTCGTGCCTTCCTGGCTCAGATCTTGCTTTACTTTTGTTGCTATCTTTTCATAGCCAGTAAAAGTATTTTAATTCCACGAACAACGGAGTTAGGAGTTTTCTTTCTTGGTTATTGAGGGAGGCATGCCTGACAACCCGAGGGAGGTTCTCTAAAGGCTGATTCTTCTTTGTGTCACTTATTGGACAACCATGTAATTGGGAACATGTATAGTCACAGGGTCAGTCCAAGAAGGGCTGCTAAGGAGGAATCTCTAAAAGTCCGGCATTAATTTAAGAACTACTTTTATGTGCTTTTGCCATAAAAAAGAGAGGAAAAACTGAGAGTATTTCTAGGTCATATACTTTAGAAGTAAGTTCTCCTCATCATCTATATATAAAAATAGATTTATATCCAGAAAATTATTAAAATTACAAACATCCGTATTAGATTCAGAAATGGAAAGTTTCTCTTCAAATCAGGCAAAAACCAGGCCACCATGAATAAACCATCTTATGGAATTTTTGAAGGAACAGAGAGACTTTGAGAACAGGGTCCTTAATTTTACCATTTGTTCTAGCTCATTATAATCCATAGCAGATGCTTAGTGATATTTTGTGGAACTTTATTTAGCTAAGTAGCTTAATGAGTATTCTTTTAGAGAGAGAAAATTAGTGAGATTAATTCTGAGCTCATGAAAATCAGCTCCGCTGTATTTAAGAAGGGGCATAGTTATTGATTAACGACACTATTGAACTTTTTGGCTCAAAATGTCTCCCTCACTTTGTGAACCACTCATAGGCAGTTTTATTGCATTTAATTTCAAAACAAACATTTTGCATGGAAATTTAAAGAGATGTTTAATGGAATGCAATTTGAAAATCCTTGCAAAATTTTCTATAAAATTTGGTATACCACAATGCATTACAATTTAATTTTCCTGCAAATTTCAATAAAAAAGTTATAGGTGTAATTAGGGATTAATGTTTTTCTGTGCTGTATAATATTGGAAAGACAGAGTTGTATTTTTCTTGAATCATCCTCTGGAGCTGTCCCTTCTCCTCCCTGACTGATCTATGACAGGATGAGCCATTTCCTGGGCAAAGCATGATGAGACATGCTATTACAAGGGCATTGGATTGGACCTTTGATGCAGAATGGGAGGTCTCTGCTGAGCCCTAGTTTTCACGTGGAAAACATTAGATAATGACATATTTTAAGGCTTTTGCAAGACTAAACACTTTAAATAAAATAGACTAAAGAGGGAGAAACAAGCATAGTTGGGTAGTTGGTTAAAAACAAACCTGTCTTTCAGATAACACTAGCTATGATAAGCAGCTCCATAGATATACCCTCCTTACATTTTAAAAATATCATCATCATCATCTTCTTCATCATCATCATCATCATCTCTGAGAGATTGTATTTTCTCACAGAATACTATGGGAGAAATATTTTTGAAATAATTCTATTTTCCACAGACAGAGTTGCTTTTCTTCAGTTTCCCCCACATGGAGGATTTCTTTTTCTTTTTAAAAAGGGGGAAATTTCCTTTGCTGAGAGTAAATAGGTGGGGGAGAGGAATCTTTGAAACTGAGGGGGTGTGTTGGCAGAAGGAGTGAAATGATACTTAAGATCTTCCATTCCTCAACTCAGACTGTCAATCTTTTTCCTCATGCCTTTGTGAGGAAAGCGAGAACCCCAAAACAGAACACTCTCCCCTCATCTGCAGTCCAACCAATTGAAAATTGCTCAGCTGCTTCAGAATACAGTGACCAATCTCTTGATTTCACTAATTAAAAGCTTAAAGCATCCTTGAAAGATATTGTGAAAATATATCTGGCTTTTAAAAAGTTATAAGGATCCTTATTGGCCATATCCACTTTTTAACATAATAGTTGACTCGGTATTTACTAAGTTTTTTTTTAAAGATCCCATAAGAAAATAATCGTGTTTGCAACAAACACTGAGTTTATGAATATATCTCACCTCTCATTCCCCTCCCTTCATTTGTAGGGCAATAGCAAGTCACAAAAACAAGCCATTGAGCCTCAAACCTCCCCCCCCCCCCATCCTCACCCCTTATGGTATTAGTTCACTTTCCAAGCAAAGGAATAAAAGGGGCAACAGGGAAAGAGCTGGTTGTTGGGCTGGAGAGGGACGCCGCCCCTCCTTCCTTTCCCAAAGCCTTCATTCAAAGGGCTGTGATCTGAAACTCGGAGGATCAGACCACAGGGCCGGCAGGCCTTTGAATCTGACTCTGCTGCCTATGAAAAAAGTTGCCTTTTTGTGTGGGCACTTAGTGAGGCTGCCACACAGGCTGCAAGTGGAGGGAAAAAAAGCATCTCCAGTGGGGGGGGGGGGATTGGATTGTCGCTTGGCATTAGGGAAAAGGTGAAGATGTTGTGACATTAGGCTTGTGAAGTCAGCAGTGAGCACAGAAAGGGAACTTTGGAAAGGGTCACCCAAACAAATGAGCCTTGTGTTCATTGTTTAGCAATACACTGTAAGAAAGGGTATTTTTCTTCTGGTTAGGCTGGAACAGGGCAAGGGAACTAAATAACAATTCCTTTTCAGGCAAGAACATCTCTTTTTCTCCTGCTGGTTGTGGAAAGTATGAGGTTGTACATCTGCAGAAGACACATATAAAACTACTTAGATCCCTTTAAGGATGGTGAAAGAAAGTAATATTTTAAAAATCAGAATGCTTGGATTACAAGATTTCATAGTAGCCATAATATATCCCAAGAACAGTAAAGTTACATTTAGTACAGTCTTATCTTACAAATCAATCCAGGACACACAAACTTAAGTTGAAACTGTAAGGTTGAAAAATCAAAACAAGGGATTTTAAATACTTGTTAATAATAATTTCAGAAAATTTACCTAGTCTAGTAAATTATGCACACAAATTTATAAAATTAAGCAGGTTTTGATGCGATGGCTACTCTTTAAATTCTAAGAGTCACTTTTAGGAAAACTAAAGTCCTACCCATTGTTTTTCTTCTTCATTATATTGTTTAAGTACCACAAAAATGTTTTGTCAAAATTGGTCAAATATTGATTTGTTTACATGGGATTATTAAAAACTATAGGCATAGGTCAAAAATATTACTACAATCAAATTTAGATATCCTTTATAAAGTTTATAAGGTACTCCTATGACACAATTTTTGTGAAGTAATGCATTTCTCTGTTTATCTATATATATTGGATTGGAAGAGGATGAATGTGGTTTTAAAACTGGAGGAAAAAACATCAATACCTCGTGATATGCCGATGGCACTATTCTGATAGCTGAAAATGCAAAGTCAAAGAACACAGTGAAAAAATACAACTAAAACATAAAGAAAAGCAAACTCATGACAACAGGTAGAACAACCAGTGGTAGAATTGGTAATAGAGATATCAAAATAGAAAATAGCATCTGCCTTTTAGAATCAAAAGATCCACAGTAAAGGAACAAGCAGTCAAGAAACATGCTGCAGAATGGCTCTTGGTAGAACCCCCTTGAAGACCATGGAATGCATCAAGTTTTGGTTGCCATGATATAAAAAAGATGTGGAGACTCAAGAAAGAATACAGAGAAGAGCAAGAAAGATGATTAGGGGACTGGAGGCTAAAACATATGAGGAACGGTTGCAGGAACTGGATATGTCTAGTTTAATGAAAAGAAGGACTAGGGGTGACATGATAGCAGTGTTCCAATATCTCAGGTGCTGCCACAAAGAAGAGTCAAACTATTCTCCAAAGCATCTGAAACGAGGACAAGAAACAATGGATGTAAACTCCGGTTCCGGCTGCGGTTCACGACGGGCAAGCTTTGCTCGCCCCGCGCACTCCTGGTGGGCTCCCCTTTGATTGGGGGGGCACAGGATGCCTTGGAGGGGCTCCTGCCGAGGGGGCGGCATAGCGGGGGACCCCCTGTGTCGGCGGTGTCCAGGGGGGCTCCCCGCGTCGCCCTAGGCATCAGGAGGCAAGAGGGGAGGTGCTGCGGTGTCTTTGCGTAGAGGCAGCTGGACAAACTGAAGATTTTAAGGACGCAGTTGCAATGCGGTGAGATGGAGATTCCCCCCATTCCCTTTCATGAGTGAAGGAAAATAAAAATACTGTCAGCCTTTTGAAAAAACTTTCAACCTGTTCCTGGGAAGTGTGATTGGAGGGAGGGGGATTTCCCCCCCCTCTTGGACAAGCGGCTTTAAACTGTTCTGCTCTCTGCCCCCAGAGGAGGAGGGGGGGGAGCCTGGAATGAAATCATGCTCATAGCAAATACAGATTTTTTTTAATTGTAATTGTGAAAATGAGGGGATGATCTGTTTCTTTCTGAAAACTTTGAAAACTTTTGGTTTGTTGCTCTCTGATCCCGGAGCTGGCAGGGCAAGATGGCACACTTCCGTCGTCATCATGTACTTTGAAATTTGACTCCACCCACAGAAACTGCTGGCATTTGTCTTTGTCTCCGTGATACTCAGAGAAATCTCTTGTTACATTTTACCCTGGACTTGGAACAAAGGATTTTATTGCTTTATTGCCTGGAACTAGAATTGAGAAAAGGTCCTTATCTGTCTGGACTTCCTGCCTCACGATCTCTCTTGGCTATCCACCTTCCCAATTGTTTCCTCTCTGTATTGACATTGTCATCTCTGAGCTTCGCTTACTGCAATGCCACCTAAAAGACCACCACCGGGGAAACCGGGTTTTGCTGGCTCCGCCCCAGCATCTTCAACGTCCAGCCCCAGCGGACAACAGACACCAACTTCTTTGTTCCAGCCTAAGCCTCCTGAGGTGGACTTTCAACAGATGTTTCAACAACTCTTAAAGGGGCAGGAGGACTTAAAAAACCAATTGAAAGAAATGAACGAGCAGCTCAGATAGAACCAAGACCGAGCGATCCAAAATTCACGGAGATTGGAACTTTTGGAGGACGGCTGAGATGAGGAGGGAGGTGACGGGGGTGCAGAAAGGAAACCAAGAACTTGAGAACCACCAGATAAAAGTGGAATTTGAAAGAATGTCTTTTTTTCTTAGATTTCAAAATGTAATTGAGGCTGATGATGACGATCTAAGGGATATTATGACAAACTTATTGGCTGAATATATTAAAAAAGACAGACAACAGATGGGGTGGGACATGGACCTGGTCTATAGAGTAAACTCAGCATATGCCAGAACACACAATGTTCCAAGGGAGGTACACATTAAATTTCTCAGAAAGACCACAAGAGATGAGATTCTGAGTGCACAAAGGGGGCAAGCACTAAAATACAAGGATAGAGAAATAGCCATTCTGAAACAAATCCCAAAGAAAGTTAGAGATAAAAGAAAAAACTATTCACTTTTAGCGAAGAAATTATACCAGAAAGGGGTGTGGTTTAGATGGCTTATTCCAGAAGGTATGCTAATATTCTGGGAGGACACGAGAGTTAGAATCAACACAACTATGGAGGCTGAGGCCTTCATGGAAAAAAATAAAGTCCTCCTAGATAAACCTGATGATACTATATGGGACATACAGGACACGGGAGGTGCCGGAGCTCTGCTGGAGGGGGGAGAAGAGGCAACATTGAGAAAACTCAGATCACAAAAATGAACTAGAAAATCTGTTTGATATAAAATGATTGAAATTGTTTGAAGATAAAAGTTTATGCTGACAAAATACTATTAAGTAGCAATAATCTAATGTATTAAGAAATGAAAGTTATGAGAATGGGGGGGGAGGGCCATTTCCTGCATAATGTAACTGTCAAAATTTGTAATTTTACCCATTACCCCTTTCCTTGATAATTTTTTAAAAAACTAATAAAATTTTGTTAAAAAAAAACAATGGATGTAAACTAATCAAGGAGAGAAGAAACCTAGAACAAAAGAGAAATTTCTTAACAGAACAATAGCGAAATTTCTTAACAGAACAATAGCTTGTTAGAACAACATTCCTCCAGAAGTTGTGGGTGCTTTTAGGAAGAGATTGAACAACCATTTGTCTGAAATGGTATAGGGTTTTCTGCTTGAGCAGGGGGTTGGACTAGAAGACCTCCAAGGTCCCTTCCAACTCTGTTATTCTGAAAAGATATTCAAATGCTATTATGCTATGCTAAGTTTAGACAAAGATCACAAAGATCAGAACTGGGAAAGCCATGACATTCCCTGTAAGTGAAAAGTGGACTTTGAAGAAACAGGAAAGGAAGAGTATTGATACTTTTGGACTTTGGTATTGGAGAAGACTCCTGAGAATATAGTGGGCAGCCAAGAAAACAAACATATCAATCCAAAGTTCTCATTGATACAAATGCCCAGGCTCATATCATCCTACTTTGGACACATTACCGTATTTATCGGCGTATAACACGCACTCCCCCCCCCCCCGAAAAATAGGGGGCAAATGATGTATGCGTGTTATACACCGATATATCTATCTATCTAAACGCCAGGCGCACAGAAAAGGATCACGGAGCGCTTCGCCCCAACAGCAGCTGCTTTTCTGTGCGCCTGGCGTTTAAAACATCCGGCTATCTATCTAAACGCCAGGCACACAGAAAAGGATCGCGGAGCGCTTCGCCCCAACAGCAGCTGCTTTTCTGTGCGCCTGGCGTTTAAAACATCCGGCTATCTACCGGCTATCTATCTAAACGCCAGATGCACAGAAAAGGATCGCGGAGTGCTACTCAGCGGGGTGTGGGCGAGAGGAGGAGAGACTGGCTGAATATTCTCTCCTCTCCCCGGACACCCGACTAAAACGCTTTCTTTCACCCGTGGAAGAGCTCATGCGGGTGAAAGGAAGCGCTTTACTCAGCGGGGTGTGGGCGAGAGGAGGAGAGAATGGATGAGCCGTCTCTCCTCTCCCCGACACCCGACTAAAACGCTTTCTTTCGCCTGTGGAAGAGCTCATGCGGGCGAAAGGAAGCGCTTTACTCAGTGGGGTGTGGGCGAGAGGAGGAGAGAATGGATGAGCCGTCTCTCCTCTCCCCGACACCCGACTAAAACGCTTTCTTTCGCCTGCGGAAGAGCTCGGGCGGGCGAAAGGAAGCACTTTAGACAGCGGGGTGTGGGTGAGAAGAGGAGAGAATGGATGAGCCGTCTCTCCTCTCCCCGGACTCCCGACTAAAAGTTAATAAAAAAAAGTTCTGAGCTACCCTTATTTTGCTTCAAAGTTCTTTATTTGAAATTTAAATTTTTTTCCTGAAATTTCCCTCTTAAAATGAAGGTGCGTGTTATACGCCTGTGCGTGTTATATGCCGATAAATACAGTATATAAAAACCTAGCTCTCTGGAGTAGGCTTGAATTCTAGGAAAGGTAGAAGAAAAAGAAAAGTGGATGACCAGCAGCAAAGTGAATGAGTTACAATGGTGACAAATGCACCATTGAAAGCCATGAAAGACTGAGTTAGGGATAGATCGTCATGGAGAAAATATATTTATGAGTCTAATGCAAATTGATTGCTCATAATCAACCAATGTTTATACATTTTATGCCGTGGCAGACTTAATATTTCATATTCAGTGCTGATTTGTTGGGAATTGCCTCAGTAGCTTCTATCTTACTTGCTGTGAAGGCCTTCAGCTATTCACATTTTTATATATAATTTCCATGGCAGGCAAGATCCTTGCACAAGTGTTGCTGAATCGCCTGATTGACCACCTGGAACAGGGTTTATTACCCGAGACACAGTGTGGTTTGCGCAAAGAGTGTGGACATGATCTTCACATCCCGACAGCTCCAAGAGATGTGTCCAGAGCAGAATCATGAATCGTGAATTGTGGTTCTCACCAAGGCTTTTGATACTGTCAGTTGCGAAGGTCTGTGGCGCATTATGTCAAAGTTTGGGTGCCCTGACAGATTCATCCTAATGGTACGTCAGTTCCATGATGGCATGATGGCTTGTGTTCTGGATGACGGAGAAGCTTCAGAGGCCTTTCCCATTACAAATGGCATCAAGCAAAGGTGTGTATTGGCACCGATCCTGTTCAGCATAATGTTTTCAGCCATGCTGTCAGACGTCTTCCAGAACAGTTCCTTGGAAGTTAGCCTGAGATACAGGACCGATGGGAAATTGTTCAACCTGCAAAAACTCCAGGCTGTCACCAAGATAAAGAAGACTGTACTATGAGCCCTCCTTTTTGCTGACAACCGTGCCCTGAATGCTGGATCAGAGAGGAAATGCAAGCTAGCGTGGACAAATTCGCAGCAGCATGCAACAACTTTAGCCTCTTCATTAACACAAAGAAAACCATAGTGATGCACCGACCAGCTGCAAAAGCCCAACATTAAGAGTCCACCACCAGAGTGAAGGGACAAAAGTTGCAAGCAGTGCACCAATTTAGATACCTTTGCAGTACCCTTTCCCATGCAGTGACAATTGACATTGAAGTCAACTGCAGAATCGCCAAGGCAAGTTGCTCATAATCATATAGCATATAGCAGACTACTGATCAATGTGTGGGACCGCTGTGGACTAAGCCTTGCTACAAAGCTCAAAGTTTACCGAGCAGTAGTGCTAATTACCCTGATGTATGTCAGTGACACTTGGACTGTATTCAGAAGGCACGCTAGGCAATTGAATCACTTCCACATGACCTGCCTCCACAGACCTCTGAGGATCTGGTGGCAGGACAAGGTGCCAGACACAGAAGTCCTCTCCAGAGCAGGCCTGGCATCAGTTCACACCCTGCTGATGAAATAAATAGAATAGAATAAATTTAATTTGTTAGCCGCTCCCTCTCCAAAAGGACTCGGGGCGGCGTACAATAAAAACCTATATATATATATACATATACATACAAATACATATACACATACATACAAACACATACACATACACGGAGGAGGTAACAATCGTTAAATGCATACAATAGTAGTAATAGAATTAAAATTAACAATTAAAATACCCTCAGTTAAAATTACAAATTTAAAAAGACTGTCAGGAGGAATGGGATAAAACTATGGTTGAGCCAGGCCAGCTAATTGAAAAAGGTGGGCTTGAGCTTTACACGGAAGGAGCGGAGATCGGAGGTAATCCTGATGTCAAGGGGGAGGTCATTCCACAGGGCTGGGCCCATCACAGAGAAGGCCCTGCTCCTAGGCGTCGCCCCCCGACACTGTTTAGTGGACGGCACCTGGAGAAGTCCCTCTCTGTGCGAGCGGATTGGTCGCAGGGATGTATGAGGCAGGATGCGATCCCGCAGGTAACTAGGTCCTGTGCCATGGAGTGCTTTAAAGATCATAATCAGAACCTTGAAAGGCACTCGATAGACCACAGGAAGCCAGTGCAGCTCGCGCAGGAGAGGTGTTACATGGGAGTATCTGGTACTCCCCATAATCACCCGCGCGGCCGCATTCTGGACCAACTGCAGTCTCCGAGTGCATCTCAAGGGAAGCCCCATGTAGAGAGCATTGCAGTAATCTAGGCGAGATGTCACCAGCGCATGAGTGACTGTGCGTAAGGCATCCCGGTCCAATAGGGGGCGCAATTGGCGCACCAGGCGGACCTGGTGGAACGCCCCCCTTGCCACGGCTGTCACATGGTCGTCCATGGACAGCCGGGCATCCAGGAGGATGCCCAAATTGCGCGCCCGCTCCATGGGGGCCAGTTGCACGCCCCGATGGCCAGAGATGGAAGCAATTGGTTGAACCGGGGGGCCGGAAGCCACAGCCACTCCGTCTTGGAGGGGTTGAGTTTGAGTCGGTTGTCATCCATCCAGACCCATATGGCTTCCAAGCACCGGGACATCATTTCGACGGCCTCGTTGGGGTGGTTCGGGGTGGAGATGTACAGCTGAGTATCATCAGCGTACAGATGATATCCCACCCCGAAACCACGAATGATCTCGCCCAGTGGCTTCATATATGTGTTGAACAGGAGTGGCGAGAGGACCGACCCCTGTGGCACCCCACAGGTGAGGGGGCTCAGGGTCGATCTCTGCTCCCCTGCCAACACACGTTGCGTCTGGCCGGAGAGGTAGGAGCCGAACCACCGTAAAACGGTGCCCCGAACCCCCAACCCCTCCAGCCGGTGCAACAGGATACCATGGTCGATGGTATCAAAAGCCGCCGAGAGGTCTAACAGGACCAGGACAGAGGAACAACCCCTATCTCTGGCCCTCCAGAGATCATCAACCAACGCGACCAAGGCCGTCTCCGTGCTGTGCCCGGGTCGGAAGCCGGACTGGCGCGGGTCTAGATAATCATTTTCCTCCAGGTGTCGTGGAAACTGATAGGCCACCACACTCTCTACAACCTTCGCTAAAAAGGGAAGGTTGGAGACAGGACGATAATTGGCTAGCTCTGTTGTGTCCAGGGAAGGCTTTTTGAGTAAGGGTCTCACCACCGCCTCTTTCAAGGCGGCCGGCAGAGACCCCTCGCCCAACGAAGCATTCACTAGGCCCAGGAGCCAGTCGCGTGTAACCTCCCAGGATGCCAGTACAAGCCAGGAGGGACACGGGTCCAATAAACATGTGGTAGGTCACAGACGTCCACGTAACCTGTCCAAATCCTCGATGGCAACCGAGTCAAACTCCTCCCAGAGTGGTCTCTCAAGACTCGCCTCGGATGTCTCCACTAGACCACTGAAAGGGACCCATTCCCTCCAGATTTGAGCGATTTTATCCTGCAGATATTTCCCAAATTCCTCTGCCCTGCCCTGTAAAGGGGCTTCCCGCGGCCTTTGAAACAGAAGGGAGCGGGTCACCCGGAACAGGGCAGCAGGGCGGTTATCTGCGGACGCAATAAGAGCGGCACAATGTCGACGTTTGGCCGCTCTCAATGCCACAAGGTACGTCCTTAAGTGGGTTCGTACCTGTGCTCGGTCAAATTCAGAGCGGGAGGATCTCCAACGACTCTCTAGGCGTCTCTTGTGGCATTTCATCACCCTTAGCTCCTCGGTAAACCAAGGGGCCAGGGTGGTTCGTTGCCGCAGGAGAGGCCGCAAAGGCGCCACTCAGTCTAGGGCCCTGGCAGTTGCATTATTCCATGCGGCTACCAGGTCCTCTACCCGGGGGCGCATCAAGTCTACAGGAAGTGGCCCAAGCTCCATCTGGAACTTATCTGGTTCCATCAGGCGCTTGGGGCAGAACCATCTAATGCCTTCCGGTTCCGCCTCCCCGCAGCGGGGGGTAGCACCAGGGAATTCAAGTCGGAGAAGTGAGTGATCTGACCATGACAGGGGAGTGATAGTTAAATCCCCTATTCCCAGATCACTCATCCACTGGCCAGAGACAAAAACGAGGTCCAGCGTGTGGCCTCCCTCGTGTGTAGGGCCCTGAATCAATTGAGTCAGGTCCATGGCTGTCATGGAAGCCATGAACTCCCGAACCCCCTCGGATGCTTCTCCCACCGACGGCAGGTTGAAATCGCCACCGATGCGATCAGCTCGAGGAGTTCAGGCAGGGCCGCTGATGTATAGCGAGGAGCCAGGTATACTATCGGCAGGCCCAACTGTCTCCCTGGGCCCCACCTCACGACAAGGGACTCACACCCGGATGTCTGCGGCACAGTGGACTCTCTCGGCTCTAAGTCTTCCCGGATAATCACTGCTACCCCACCGCCCCTTCCCTGGGCCCGAGGCTGGTGGAATGCTCGATAACCTGGTGGGCACATTTCCACGAGGGGTAGACCTCCCTCGTGGCCCAACCAGGTCTCAGTTATTCCTGCGAGGTCCGGCTCCCCCTCCAGAATTAGATCATTGATGAGGGGGGCCTTATTGACAACGGACCTCGCATTGCATAACAACAGCCTCAGGCCCTGGGTCTGTAGATCCTGACCACCTAGTGTGCGGGGGTTGGTACAAGCGACCGGGTGTGACCAACAACCATGGTCTCCCAACCGACTATGGGTTCTTAATCTGTCCTCGCACCTGCCCCTCCCTATGACCGTTGGTATCAAAAAGCCCTGTATTGGAATGATATCTTCCCTCTCCTGCCCCCTTCCACTCCCTCCTCTCTCAACCACACCTGGTGGCCTGGCTCTATCATCACTCCTGACCTGATCTACCCACCCCCCAACCCTGGAGCCCCTACAAATTCTTAAAAAACGATTAATTAAAAAACCCCTTAATTTACGCTTCCTCCACCTCTCTGGGTTAATAAACCCGTCCTCAAGGTGGGCCCTCGAGAGGGCCAGAGGCCAAACCTGCGAGAGGGGGGACTCCCGCAGCCGCAGTAAATCAGACCTCGTGTGCGTGAGAATCATATAAAATCATACAGTTAAATCATAGGGGCAAGGTTAATTACAGGTGCTGAAGATGAATCATGGTTTGTCGTAGAATTGTCCTTACCCTGGGTGGAAAGGGTAAGTTGGTGGGCTAGTCGACTAGCTGGATTTCTCTAGGGAGGATCTCGAGATGGTATAGGAGTCGATAAAGCAAGATGTTAAAAGTCAAAGCCATAGACACGATGATAGAAAAAATGGATGAAATTTGAAGTTATGGCAAGGGAGCCTTCAGCAAATGTCCACCTATCCCCCTGGTATCTCTCCTCCATGACCAGGCCCAGGAAAAAATGGACATTTGCCTCCTCAGGAGCCCTGCAGCTCATCTTCCCGGGGGCTATTGTTCTCAAAACCGAGCCCGCCATGGTTTCCTGAGGCTTTCCAAACCTCCTGCAATGGCAGCACTCTCTAGCCCCCCTGGACCTCGTTCTTCATCTTACAACTCCTCTGGAGAACCAGGGGGGGGTCATGGCGACTAGAGGGTGTGGCGCTCGGCGTCTCCAACAGCCTCCCAGCCGCCGCCAACGCCAAACCCCCCCGCCGCCTGAGCTGTGTGGATTGCCAGGGTAATCCTCACCTCCGACATTGATTTTCAGGCTTGCCATTCCAGTCTGCTTTGCTCCGGTGTGCTTTACTCAGCTCCCCCTCCACCAGCTGCTTCATTTTGCTCTCCTCGGCTCCATTCCACAAAACACAGCGGTTCCCCGGCTTTTCGACCAGTGCCCCGGCCAGCACGCCAGTACGCCAGTCACCACTATGACTCCGCACGCCTCTCCGCTCGCCTCTCCGCTCGGCGCCTTCTTGCCAGCCAGCCGACCACCCGATCACCCTTCCCGACCTGTCATAGCCAGGGCAGAGCCGAGGGTGGTCGCTGACAAATCCCAACCCTCAGAATGAAGTCGAGGGTCGGCAGCACCTCTCCCAGCAGGGAGACCCCACCGCAATTCTGCGGAGCTCACACGACGGCCACCATACGCCTCGGAAGCTCCAGACACGCTGGGCAGGCCATGTTGCAAGGATGCCAGACCATTGCATCCCTAAACAGCTCCTCTATGGCGAGCTGTCTCAAGGAAAGTAATTGCACAGGGGACAAAGGAAGCAATACAAAGACACCTTGAAAGCCACCTTCAAGTCCCTGGATATCGACACCCCCTCCTAGGAAACCCTGGTACAAGATTGATCGACATGGCACATGTTGAGCCACCAAGTCTGCCAGACAGAAGAACAACCATAGCACAAGAGAAGTGGGAACTCTGCAAAGCCAGAGCTGCAAACGCTGCAACAATGGTATCCACACATGTCTGCCCGACATGTGACAGAACATTCCATGTCTGTATAGGCCTTACTAGCAGCCTGCAGGCACACCATGGACAGCCCATGACCCGTTAGATGTCAAGGTCCTCTTTAAACACGATGGACAAACATCATCATATAAAGCAGCAGCCCCCAATCTTTTGGACACCAGGATACAGTTCCATAGAGGTAAGTTTTTTCTGCAGACGAAAGGGGGCATGATTTCGTGTGCTGCCACCATCCTGTGGATGGGCCTTTGCCTGTTTGTGTGGCCTGGTTGCTGATATGTCATGGACTGGTGCCAGTCCATAGACTGGGGATTGGGGACCCCTGATGTAAAGGCATTACACTCTGCATAAGGGAACAAATTGGAATATACACAGATTTCAGCAGCGGATAGCTTTGTAAAAAAGAAAACAGGAACAGTGCATATAATTGGAAACTCAGTATTTAAAATATGAAAAATCATCATATTTGTATTAATTCTAGACAGTGATCTGTCCCTTAGTTCAATATTAAATATGTGGAATTTCAAATAATAAATAAGTAGTATATTTAGCTCCAGAGAAAAGGTTGTAATAAAATTTAAAGTATGTTATTTTTAATACAGCTATTTTTCATCTGGTTAATTTTTTGAACCCTTTGCTTTTGATGAGAAAGTTTAAAACTATGCTACTTATTTGTTGTATATATTTTGTATCTATAATACCAGTATCTATTATTATTGTTTTAATTTCAGTATTAGCAAATTAAGAGATACACATGAGCAGGTATCGTAGGAAAAAACATATATATTAATTTTGTCAATTTTGAAAGTATTATTTTCTAAAGCGTATAACATAGTCATATATGATATGATTCCAAATCTAATTCTTGTTTTGGGGTTTCTTTTTAATAATTATGGTAAATTTTAAAATATGCACTTAAAAAATAAATAGATAAGCAGAAATAAATAAATGCAGTTAAATAGAAACGGGAAAGAAGATTGAATATTGCAAATATTTGTTTACATTTTTAAAAAGTATACAATATATCAGGTGTAAATATTATTTTGTAACTATTATTTTAAATATTTATATGTAGTGTACTCATTAAGTAAGAATTTATAATGTTCTTAACCAATGAATATTTGTATTGAGCGACTTTCCCCCCCATATATTCAATGTAGTACTGAATCCTACTTAGGAATTTTGAAACAGTAAGTAATATTAGGGAAATTGCTACATATCAACTACAGCTAACTTCTGTAACTGTAACTAGAGTAGTTACTATATATAGTATAGTCAGTACTATTGTTATTCTTACAAATCTGAATGTGCTTATCCCTCCTTCCTTTAATTTTTATGTGAATCAGGGAGAGGCTTGTCTGAGATGCTTTCTCAAGTTATTTTCTTGGCCTGGGCTCAGTCCCTTTTATCTGATGGTCCTCCTATTCTTCAAGTTCATCTCCTCTGCCTTCTACAAAAATCGACAAAGCCCATCCCCTTCATTAGATGTTACGGGAGTTTTCCTGGTTTCCCTATTTATCCTCACAGTATTAGTTGAAACACCGTAAACTAAGGGAAGGACAGGTGAGTAGATAAGGTGACAGGTAAGTTCACCTGCAAAGGGATACTACCTTTATGCAGTTTGCAGCCTTCCCTACTGATAGATCATAACAGCATTTCCCCAAATTCCCAACACATCTGGAGGAAAGCAGCTTGGGACAGCTGTTATGCTTAACATGCAGCCCAGATGTTCTTAGCATGCTTCACTTGAATGTCCTTCTATATCCTCCAGTTCAAAGGAGCTTGTATAAAATAATTTCTCTGTGCAGCTGTCGTTGACTGCATTCAGGTTTACATAGAATGGTGAAAATCAGAGTGGGCCCTTGACCCACATGGTAGTGAAAACAGGATTGAATAATGAAGCTCAAGCAAGTCACCCTTCACGTAATGCCGTCTAGATATATTTGGGTATATTTCTCATCGTCCTAAGGTAGCAAGGTCAAGGGGATAATGTGAATTTTAGTCCAATACACAGGAAGGCATGGAATTGGAAAAGGTACATTGGTAAACAGGAACAATGAGATTTACCAGATGTTTGGGTTTTTTTCCTCCATGGAGTGTTGGGTATATTTTCCTTCCTTCCCTTTCCCTTCCCCAAGTTAAAAAAAATGATTATGAAATCTTACTGGAGGAGGAAATAAATGCTGTAGTTTGATTAAAACAAATTTTTCATGTAGCGAAACCTCTCCTTTCCATAGATAGTTTCATAAAGTAAAGACTTTTCTTTTTTACACAGATAACACATAGGCCACAGGGTATACAATATACTCCCTTTGAGAGAAGCTTTTGACATTCCCTTCTTCTCCTTTCAGAAAAACAGTCAAGGGGCATCTCATTTGGCATGCTTTTAACTGTTCAGTCTTGAATTTCCTGCTTGTGAGGATGTTCTTTTCTGTAGTCTATGTTTCATTCATCAACAGCTACATGGAGTGGTCGAAGTGAATAACAAAGGAGGATCACATTCAACTACAGACTAAGTTGATTAAGAAATGTACGGTAATTCCTGTGCTGAGGACACACCAAACACTTTCTGCTTCAAGCTGTTAGCAGCCATTTTGACAAGAGGAGGAAAAAGGGGCATGGACTTTTGTAGAGGGCTGTTGCATCAAAGGCCATAAATACCATGGATCATAAAAACCATGAGTACCCCAAACATGTACAGTACAATCAAAGGTGGCATTCAGCCAGTTCTCACAGTTTCTGGAGAACTGGTAGTAGAAATTTTGAGTAGTTCGGAGAACTGGCACATAGACTAGCCCCACCCCTGCTGCCTCCAAGCCTCCCAGCCAATCTTCTTTCTGAACATGAGAACAGAACTGGAAAGCAGGTTAGTGGGGTGGGGAGGGAATGGGGATTTTGCAGTATCCTTCCCCTGCCATACCCACAGAGCCACAACCACAAAACCAGTAGTAAAAAAATTTGAATCCCCCACTGAGTACAATGTTGCATAGTGCTAGGCTAGCATGACTATGAAATCAAGATCATTATCCTGCACTTTATATGCTAATTTAATTGTAAAAGATAGAGGCATATTTTGGTCTGTTTTGCAGATGAAGTGAACCTTCTATTATAAAATGGAGACAGGTACATCCTTTCTGATGAAACTTCTATTCAAGGAAATGTTGGAGGGCAATTGAGTTATAATGCTAGTCAAAAAATTAATCAGACAAATTTAAACATTGTCTATTTATGGCTGTTCCAGAAGTGTAATAGCTCTTTACAAATGCAGATGTATGGCATATTTTCTGATAATTGATAAGAGGCTTCAATTTGCATCTAGCAAATTTCCCTGATTGTTGGATTAATCTCATTTAAAGACTATTTTCTCATTAAAGAAACAAACATTATTACACCTGGACTACACATGCACATTTTATACAGTTCTGCCTTTGAAAAGGATTCAGGAAGTTCAGATGATCCAGAATGGACTATTTGTGGTATTAAAATAATCACCTCCCCTCCCTCTCTTGTATGGGATTTTATCATTTGAAACAGTAAATTCTACCATATGAGAGCGCTTTTTCATTGGAAAAATATTATTTTATGCCCCCCACCCATGCCTCAAAAACATATTTGTCATGAATATGCAACCTTCCTTTTAGAAGCTTCCAAATACTGAGATTGCATGCCAAGACTGGCCAGATTCCATATTTGGTGGATACGAAGGGATGAAAAAGAATTCCACATGATTTTTTTAACCTAACTTTGAATCTTAAAAAGACTTTGCTGTTCTTGCAAGATTTGACCATTTTAATTTGTTTTCAAAAGCTACTGACTTTATGGCCTCTGTCTATTTATGGCATCTACTGGTGTCTTGTTTCTGATAATCATTCTGTAATGTGTCTGGGGCACATTAACATCACCCCCTTGTCAGAGTCAATTTCCTTTGCTCTCAATTTGGGATGAAATGGCACCACCCATTCCCAGTGAAAAGGTGGGGCATGAGTAAGGCATCCAATGTTGATGATGTTCCTGGCTCATTTCATTACTTGCTCAGCTAATAATAATTTTAAAAAGTGCCACCAGCCCAGAGGAGAGGCAACTGCCTGCTGGGGAAGCACCCTTAGCAGTTTTATATATCATTGATGATCCCTGATACCAATAGCCAGCCTAATTTTTATGATGGAAATAATACTTATTCAGGGGCTTGCAGAACTCAATGACATATGCCCCATCTACACTGGTGCTCACAACACAGCAGAATTTAGGGACTTCAGTACATATACAGTTGCATCTAGGTAACAATTCCTTTCACACTTCATTAAACATATAGGAATCTGGCACAGATTAATAGGTTGTGCAATAAAAAAGGTTGTGCAAAGATCACCAGTTGCACTTCATGGCCAGATTTCAGCCTGAGAAATGGTCCAGCTCATTTTGTGATGGACCAGGGAATAGTTCATCATGACTCATTTCAAATCATTTATTCTTATTTGGGAAACTAAGAGCTTCTCCACTCTATTATATAATGGGATAATTAGACATATTTAAAATACTTTTAATTTTTTTAAAAAAATCAGAATTAGGAGACATTTATAGGGAGCTATATTATATCTTGCAAAGGATCTTTTGAACTATACTCTTTCAAAATATTTCCTTTCCTTTCTCCTTTCCATTCCTCTTTTCTTTTTCCTTTCCTTTCCTTTCCACTTTTCCAAAGCAGCAAAAAAATATTTCAAAACAAAGAGATTGGCAACACCTTGAACTGGATCCAGAAGCAGAACTGGTGTCTAACCTTGACAACTTTAAGGCTTATGGACTTCAACTCCCAGAATTTGTAAGCCAGGCTTATATTTGCTTCACTGGAATACTAGCTTCTGGATTATTATTTTTAATCACATAACATAAGAAAGATGTGCAGGTTGTATTTAATATTTCCTGGCCAAAGACATTCCACCTAATACAGAAAAGTCCAGCCTAGTTAAAAATCATTAACATTAATGATTTTTTAATAAAAACCATTTTTAAGAAGGTTTTTATTTTACAATCAACTAAAGCTTGTTTTAAAGTGTTTTAAAATGGTTTTTATTTTATATTTGGGGGAGAAAATCTATAGAGAAACGGGTCTTGGCAGGGGCCAAGATTTTAATTTGTCTGGACTTTCCTGTTTTAGGTGGACTGCCTTTGGATCTTTGTAGATCAGGAAATATTAAACACAATCTACACATCTTTCTTATTTTCTGTGATTGAAAATAATAATCCAGTATTCTAATATTCTGCTGAAGCAAATGGCTGGCAGGCAAATTTGTAAGTCTTAAATTTGCCAAAGTTGGATACTTCTACTCTATTACTTTGGCCTGAATTATCTTATTACATTTCATTAAATCAGATTATCCAGAGTTTACTTGGTGTTCCATCTGATTTATTTTATTCTCAACTGCCTCTAATATGGTACTTTCAGAGTTAACAATAGTTTTATTTTATTTTTTTTTAAAAAAGCTTCCCTCATCTCTATCTGAACAGACACTACACTTTCTCAGTCTTTGCAGCTGTTGCCTTGAGAGGGAAGATGGTGATGGAATTCTTTTGGATGACCTCCAGACAATTAACAAACAGACTCCTTTGGATCAGTAAAACAGAAGAGAACAACCTGTTTCTGGTTCTAGTATAACAGCAATTATACTAGCTGCAATTAAGCAGTTATCAGGCTAATTAAACTTTAAGGGATGCTGAAGCACAGCAATGCTATTTGATGATGGCAGCAGATTGGAATGGATTTTGAGAATAGGTTGTAAGGTACAGCCACAAAACGCCATGATTCTGAATATGGGGCAGTCTAAAATATCCATATGCAACTAATAAGACTGATTTCAACAGCCTTCTTTCATCTTCCTTCTCCAGGATACCTTTAATCTTCCTAGGTTTCCTTTGCTTTTTTTCCTCTAGGGAGGTAGGCAGGCATTCCTCAAAAAGCATTGGACTGGAAACACTCGAAGCCCCCTGGAAGTATCTGGAAAGTGTATCTGGGCCCTATAAACATTTTGGGAAATGAAGATGATCCTGAAGGACTGGGACTTTGTTTTGCAGTATTTCAGCATCACATCACATCACATCAATCACATCATCACGTCACTTTTTTTTTTTGGTAACTCACCGGATTTTAATGAGTCTGATATGCACCAAGACATGGGTGTCAAACTTGATCATGTCACATAACATCATGTGACATATCACAATGTTTTTTGTCTTTGTGGAGCCTGGGTGGGCATGGCCTGTGCATGATGCATCTGGAATGTGGGCTACCAGTTTGACATCCCTGCACCAGGAGGACATCTTTGGAAAGACAGGGACATTCAGACTAGAAAGGCATCTCCTGCTTTCTCAACCAGATGCAGAGAATTAGCTACTGTAAATGGATTAAAAAGGAAGCAGGGAAGTTAAGCACCAATTTTTATAACATGTTTTTAATTCTAAACCTGGGGTTAATGTATTTGAGTGTGTGAGTGCAGGTGTGCAGGGGGCAGGCAGGCTATCATGCTTTATTTTAATGGGAGATTTCCTTTTGTTTGTGTTTTAATTGTCTTATTTTGGTATTTTATTTTGTTAGCCACTCAGAGTCCCTGGAGGGCAGAGATATATTAAATGTATTTCTAAATTATTACTGTTCACAACATGAAGAGTTCCACCAGTTCTTTAGCTGGTGTTGGCTTCATACATATCGAGTTCTTCTCAAAAACCTAGGATGCCCCTAATGAAGGGATCCCCAGTCCCCAGGGTGCAGAGTGGTACCGGTCTGTGGCCTGTTAAGAACTGGGCTGGGCAAGCAGCAGGTGAGTGAGTTGAAGCTTCATCTGCACATGTGCGTGATCTAGATTGAGTGTGAAAACACACTCCCCTGGTTCATGGGAGAATTGTGTTCTACGAAACTGGTCCCTGGTGCCAGAAAAGTTGGGGACCACTGCCATAATGTATTGGCCTAGTACAGGGCTGTCAAACTCGCCTTGTCATGACGTCAACATGTGACGTCGACATGTGACTTTTTTCACTTCGCTAAACCGGGCATGGGCGTAGCCAGTACGTGACATATCTGGCCCGTGGGCCATGAATTTGACACCTCTGGCCTAGTATATCTGCAGATCCAAGCAACATGGCCTCTTACAATTGGCTGATAGAAATTTTGTCATTAGGAAGATTTTCCAAGTGCCATGATATTTGTTTGGTGTGATGCCCATTGTGCCAATAAACACTGTATCACTATGCTGGTTTATGCCATAGGTTTTCAATTTTGATTTTCAGATTTTGATACTTTGTACTCTATTGTTTTATTTTACTATTTCCTGATATAGTTACATCAATTATCCACACTTTCTTTCTTTTTTTATATTGCAAAATTTTATTGGTTTTAAAATATATAGGGAAGGGTAAAAGGGTGTACAGAAATTTTTTTGCAGCTTCCACACTGGTGGCGAAAATCCCCCCAAGAAACTCACAGATTTAACAATCTTAAAAATAAAATATAAAAGAAAGCATCAGAACAAATTTAACCAATATTATCAAACATGTACTCTACTATTTTTTCTCTGTTACTTTTTGTAGTATCAACAATTACAATTATTCCAAATACATTCATTTTTGTGATCTAAGCCTTTTCGATATTGCTTCTTCTTCCCTGCCCCCCAGAGGGGCCTCAGCGCCCACCTCCTTATCTTGCGTCTTGCTGTCCTTTTCCCTACTCCCACTAAATTCCTCCTTTGGGGGGGAAAGATTCTTTTTGATAAAGGCTTCCGCCTCTTGAATTGTATTAATTCTGATCCTATTTCCCTCCCAGAAGACCATCATCCCCTCTGGTAACAACCACTTAAACCAGACCCCCATGTTGTATAATTTTTTTTGATAAGGGGGAATATTTCCTCCTTTTCTCTCTTATTTTTTGGGGGATCTGTTTAAGAATGGTGACCTGTTCCTCTTTGTATTTCAATGGTCTCTCCCTTTGGGTCGCAAGCACCTCATCCCTTGTGGATCTCCTGACAAATTTAACATGTACTCTCTGGGAACATTCTGACTTCTGGTATATGCTGAGTTTATTCTATATGCTAGATCCATATCCCACCATAATTGTTTCTTATCTCCCTTAATATAATCTGCTAAAATTTTCTACATCTGCGTTTCCCTTGCATGTTGTTTTAAGCTCCTCCCCCATGTCCGCTGCTCTCTCCTCCAACACCATAATTCTTTGCTTATTCCCAGCAATATGTTCTTTAACGTCTCTGAGCTCTTCTTTAACCTCTGCCATTTCTTTCCTCATTTCATTCTACCCCTTCATAAGTTCTTTAAACATTTCTGTAACAGATAGTTCCTTTGTGTCCACTCCAGCCCCTCCTTTCTGCAACAATGAGGTGATCTTAGACTGTTGCGTTGTTGGGCTGGGGGCAGCAGATGACGGAGCTGAGTGCGCCTTGCCAGTCGGTGGTTTTCTTGCAGCCATTGGTTAGGTTCAGAGATGCAAATCCTTTCCAGAGAAAATGGTGTCCGGGAATTCCACAGCGGAGCTGGCCTCAAAAGGCAAATAAAAGCAGGGAAACCCACAATTCCAATAGAGAGATAATCCAAGAAGTGATTCCAATAATCAAAGCTCAGAAGAGCCACAGAAAGAGGTCCCAGCTTCCCTTTGAGAGAGTACAGCAAACAATCCACTTTTCTTTACTTTCTCTTTGGGAGCAGTTTCAAAGGATAAGTTTCATTCATATGTAGACAAAGGGAGGAGGGCGGGCGCCATCTTGGCCCTCTATTCCGCAGGGAGAGAAGTCACAAAAAGTTTTTCTTTCCCTGTTTTTTAAAGGCGAAGGTCAGCTTTAGAATCATTTCTGGCAATTGTAAAAAGCCATTCTCATTCACTGTCCAAGTAACTAATCAGTCATTATTCTCTCTCTCTGAGAGAGTCCCTTTAAATGCCGCTTATTCTGAGGGGGGGTAATAGAGGAACCACCCCCCTCTAATTTCCATTTCAAAAGCCAGAGCACACCAACTCACGGACATCTGTAGCTTTCTTTCAAAGTAAACAAAGAGCGCCAGGTGGGATCCGCGCCTCCAGCCTTCAGCCATGCTTCTCCTTTGATCTAAAACCTCCCAGGGCCATCCGGCGAAGAGGTGACGTCACTCCCCCCCCACTGCTCCCTGGCGCCTAGGCGAAGCTGGGAAAAACACCCCCACCAGCTGCCGCCTATGTGGGGGGTCCCAGCAAGCCGCCTTTCGGCAGGAGACCCTTTGTTCGAGTCTCCTGTGCTCCTTTCGGAGCCCGCCAAGGGAGCGATCGCCAGACTACACGTCCGTCGCCATTCGGTCCCGGAAGCGGAAGTCACACTTTTTTTTTTAAACCACAGTTAAATTTGGTGTGTTATGCACCAAAAATTTACCACAATATATCTGCTCATTTTTTCATTACCTACTACTACTTTTTCAATATTTCACCATTTTTTTCATTACCAGCACATGGTAATTTTTACTGACATTACAGTAAATCATTTTGGTGACTATGTTATATTATTTTTTATCATCAAATAAACTGACTCACCATGGATGGGTAAAAAAGTGGGTGTGGGAGTAACTTCTGACTTCCTGTTGGTTTCCCACTGACATTGCTTGTGAGAAGCTGGCAGGGAATTTGAAAAACACTCCTCTTCTTCCTCATCCATCAAATGTCAGATCCCTACCAGCTTGCCCTAAGGGGAGGGGGTATTTGGGGCCATGCTAGGATATGAATCACTCCCTCATCCTTCTTTTGCCACCCACTACTGTTAAGAAATCTCAGCCTTCGTTCCAAATTCTGCCTATTTCTGCTGGCTTCCCCATTGACTTTGCTTGTGGGAAACGGATGTATGTTACTGTCTGCCACTATGCTAAGAGAAGGGGAAACAAAGTTTCCCCAAATATCATTTCCAGGGGAGTTAAGGGTCCCAGCATTCTGAGGTATAACCCATTTGAGTTACCTTGATTCAATAATTGTTACCCTAATCCTTTGAATTTTGCCCAATGAATGTTACAAACACACACAAGAGTTTTAGTAATACACTGTATAGAGAGATGGTAGCAGGGAAAATTAAAACAGTTTCTTCCCAATTGTTCCAGAATTTCAAATAAATCCTTATTTGAACATTAGTGGTGCAGAATATACCGTAACACTATTACTTTCTTCTAGCCTTTGCCACTTGATAACTTGTTCTCTACTTCTTCAGCCAAGGTAGTTTGGATTCCTTTCCTGTCTATATTCTTGAATTTCAAATATTTTGCCTTTACACCTTAATTCCAGATCTTAAGCTCTCTGGTTTGTTTCTTTTTTCTTTAGTTCTTCTCCTGATTCTACCTGTGCCTGTAAACAATCTGAACAGGCTGCTACTGTCATTATTTGAATTTTGGCTGAACTTTGCTAACTATGACGGATGTTTTAAGCCTGAACAGTGAAACCTCCTCTGATATCAGAAGAGGTTAGTTTAAAACCTGATTCTAGCATGAGGGTTCTAGCATTTGGATGGTAGTCACTCTATATTGGGAATGGAGAATAGCCTCTTTCCTCCTCAGCACTAATTCTTCAAAACATCCCCATGCAACAATCAGTCTTTCTTAACAAGGGTTGGAGGGTGGGGGTGGTTTGAGAAGAATTATAATCTTCAATCAGCGGCAAATGCAAGAGGAACCTGAAAAAGAGTGTTGAAGAACTACTTGAAGATTACATAGGGAGCCTGTGCTTTGACAGGTGGTCCAGTGACCCCTTGTGTCCAGTTTCAGCAATTACAAAGTGAAAAATTCACTCTAGGATAGAGAAAAATATTCTGAATCTTCTGAATTTTTAAAGGCAGCATCTAGATCTCATGTCTGCTGTTTTAACTACAATTGTTCCTACTCTTAAAACAAGATATTCTTTTAACGAATCTGTTCAAGAAGAATAAATCTTAGGTTCCAGCCTGACTGCATGGCTGAGAGCATGGCTTAGATGTCCAAGCTCAGCAAATTTAAGACCTCTTGAATTCAACTCCCAGAATTCGCCAGGCAACGTGTCAAATTGTTCTTATCTTGGAAGTTTTCCTTAATGTTCCCTAATAGTCAGCTGACATCTGTCTTCTTCTGTGTGGCCAATCTTTCAGAATTTGAAGAGTACCTTCCTCAGCTAAACATATTGAGATCCGTCAAACCTTTCTTATACAGAATATATTTATCAGTCTTCTGACAATGTTTTGACCACGTTTCCATTTTTTTACTACTGGTTCGCTTGTGCGCGCGATGCTTCTGCGCATGTACTGCCGCCACCACTACCGGTTCGTCTGGCTTTGATCATTTCAAGTTTGTTGAATTCTTCCCAAGTCTCATGACCAGAAGGAAACACTATACTGGGGGTAATATCTGATCCACACAGTCTGATTAATTTGAAATTATATTTTTAGTGACAGAGCTAATTGTCTTTCTTTTGCAGCCTTGTCAGCATTGCAAACTCATCTTTGATAATGCCTGAATTTCAAGGTTGCTTTCGCAACTGCTATTGCAAAGCCGAGTATTTCATTCAATACCTAAAATTTCTGTTTCTTTTTTTCATTGTTAAGAGGTTATCCTCTCTTTTTTTCAACTCATATGACCTCTGTAGATGCAACAGTTCTGTTATCCCTGATAACTGGCACCAACAAAAATGGTGAAGATGGCCCAGGACTAATGGCTTCCTTCAGTCTGACGAAGTACTTTTTGTGCATTTGCCAAGGCAGTTGTGGATCTGCTGAATAATCATTCCATCTTTTGAGTGAGGCAAATACTTATTCATTTACCATAATGTGCATACCATCTGTTTTTGTCACATTGAATGATTTTCATCCACAAAAGCCACAGAACATCAATTAAAAGCTTAACATTTTAAAAAATACAAGTAGGTAGTTATATCGTTAACACCAAAGTTGTTCTTAGTTTAAGAAACCAACTTCATGGAGATACCCAAGCACTAATCTTCCAAACTCCTTTGTAATTCACTTGAAAACAGGGGTGTCCAACCTTGGCAACTTTAAGGTTTGTAAACTCCAACTCCCAGAATTCCCCAGCTAACCATGCTTGCTTTAAAAGAAACTGGGTCTACCATTAGCCAAGTGGGCGACTGTTGCAAGTAATTGTCCTCCTCTAACATGCTTTTGGCTTCCATTGAGAACAAAATCAAATCTCTAGTTCTGTGAGGACAAGAATATCTTTACCACTTGCAGATTAAAAATAACCATCCATTTATATAGACGATGTTATAAATAACACTATTACTTAATTTGATGGGAATCCTGCAGGGAGGTCTGCTGGGGAACTAGCAGTTATTCTTCTTTCTGACAAATATATATGCAATAGGCTGAGCAGTTTCCTTTAAAGACGTCAATTGGTCAATTGGTTTAAATCTTTGGAAAGCACCACACTTTGAAGAAGTGAATCCCTTGTAGCAATTCAACTGATCATGGAAAAATTCAGGTTTCTGCTATTAGTCATGGCCAGTGGTGGTTTCAAAGATTTTCGCTACAGGTTCAGTGGGCGTGGCTAGGTGGGGGGTCATGTGACTGAGTGGGTGTGGCCAACTTGACATCACTTATGCCCGCTCAGTCACATGACCCCCAAGTCACGGCCACAGGAAAAGGTAGGAAAATTTGGGAACTTCTACCTATCTACCCCTGCCCTCCCTTCGCCACTTGCCCTCGTTTCCCCTCCTTTAGCAGCCCTGGCCCTAGCTCTGCTTCCTCCCCCCCCACACCTCTTTGTTTGGGCTGCTTACCTTTCACAGTGGCTGGTCCAGACTCCAGAAGGAGGCAAGCTGACTGGAGTTTTCGGCGGCCCCCAGCCAGCCGCCGTTGTTGGGAAGTGGATGGCAGGCAAAGAAGCTTCCCAAAAGATGCCAGAGATTAGTGAAAAAGCTGCTGCTGTCACTGCCATGTTCCTAGCACACAGGCATCCCATTGCATTACAAGTCCGGACGCCCATGGATTTGAGTCCCAGTAGTTAAGAGAGATGACATCTTTGCTTTCATCAGTGCAAGTGTGCTTTAATAAGAACTCTAAGCCAGCTAAACTTCTAATGTTTAATTTTTAATTGCACTAACTTCTGATGACATTGAGATACGTTCAATTTAACCACTTTATGGATGTTAGAGACCTTCAAAATGGTGAGTTTAATTTGGTGACTTTTAACTTATTTTAATTTAAGGCATTTTAAACAGATTTTAATATACAATTGGCAAAAATATATAATAAAAACAAAAGTATTTTGATTTAAGAAGTTTTAAACCGGTTGAGAGACCGCAGAGAGTTGGAATGTTGGTTATTTTTGCTGTAAGATTTAGAAAAACAAGTATATGATTAAATAATGTAGTTGTGGGAAATGACTCAAATGAAATTAAATCCATAACAGGAACTGAGGCTTGATAATGTTTGCAAATAGAGACTTGGGCCGTGATGGCGAACCTATGGCATGCGTGGCACAGGTGGCATACGGAGCCATTTCTGAGGGCATGCGAGGCATTGCCCTGTAAGCTCCAGCTCCAACTTCCAGTGGGACCTAATGAGCCCACCAGAAGTTGGAAAATGGTCCATTTCCTGCCTCTGGAGGGCCTCGGGGGGGGGGGGGGGCTTGGGAGGCCATTTTTGGCACCTGAAGCGAAAAAGGTTCACCGTCACTGGACTAGGGGGAACAAGGCAGGAACATAAAATAGCTAAGCTGGCTATAAAGATTTCTTATTTTAAATAGTTATTTCATAATTGGACTGAGATATTAATATCTCAAATTCCAAAATAATAGAAATTTCAAGAGAAAGACACAAAGAGAAAGAGACAGAGAGAGAGACACACACACACAGAGAGAGGGAAGGAGGGAGGAAAAAGTTGCCTTGTCTAATGACTATGTGATTCAGTTAATGAAACCAACCAGGTCTAAATGGATTACCATTGCTAAGTAATATGATCATGCTTTATGACCGAAATTCTGGTCCCAATTGCAATTGTAAGTCAAAGACTACTTGTTCAGTCTTTGAGTTAGTGTTTGACTTCTGGTGACCTCCTGGGCTAATTCCGGCAGCGTTCTGGGCAAGACTTTTCAGAATTGGGTTGCCATCGTTTCCTTCCTAGGGCTGAGAGAAAGCGACCACTAGTCCAAGCTCCTATCTGGCTTTGTACCTAAGGCAGTCTAGAACTCCTGCTCTCCCGGTGTCTCTTTCCTGTTATCTTAATCACTATATCAAACTCAATATGATTCCATGCTAACTCCAAATTATGTGTTCATCTATTTTGAAGGCTCTTTTCAAGACATAATCATGGAAACCTTACCATAATCCCTCCAATCTTCAGGACCTAATAATAGTGCCAGGACAGTGAACGGAAAGTAATATATCATTTCCCACTTCATTTTGATATAGATTACCGAAACCTGATTAGACAAACATGCACTTGTGAAACTCTTCCAAATATATTCCACAAATGTAAAGGTGTAAATCTAAGCAATCCATTAACATATCCAACAGTTTACTAATTTTGAATACTTAGAACATGAGACTGGAATAGGAATTGGTCTACTGTTCCCCAGAGTAATAATGGTACAGGTAGTCCTTGACTTACAACCATTCATTTAGTAATTGTTCAAAGATACGACAGTTCTTTAAAAAGTGACTTATAATCAGTCACAGCATCTCCTGTGAACAAATTTCAGCTGGCAGCTTGGCAAATGGCTGCAGCATCCCACAGTCATGCGATCTCTATTTGCAAACTTCTGTCAATGCGGGAAGCCAGATTTGCTTAACGACCATGTAACTCACTTAACAACTTTTGCAAAATGGTAGTAATAATATTAGGTGTGGCTCAATTATGTAGCCACAGAAATTTTGGTCCCTATTGTGGACATGGGTTGAAGACTATTTGTTATGGAGAACTGAAAGCATGATTATCTAGACCCGCGCCAGTCCGGTTTCCGACCCGGTCACAGCACGGAGACGGCCTTGGTCGTGTTGGTTGATGACCTCTGGAGGGCCAGAGATAGGGGTTGTTCCTCTATCCTGGTCCTATTAGACCTATCAGCGGCTTTTGATACCATCGACCATGGTATCCTATTGTGCCGGCTGGAGGGGATGGGAGTAGGGGGCACCATTTTACGGTGGTTTGGCTCCTACCTCTCCGACCGGACGCAATGTGTGTTGGCAGGGGAGCAGAGGTCGACCCTGAGGTCGCTCACTTGTGGGGTGCCGCAGGGGTCGGTCCTCTCGCCCCTTCTGTTCAACACATATGTGAAGCCGCTGGGTGAGATCATCCGTGGTTTTGGGGTCGGATACCACCTGTACGCTGATGATACACAGCTGTACATTTCCAACCCAAACCACCCCAACGAGGCCATCAAAATGATGTCCCGGTGTTTGGAGGCCGTGCGGGTCTGGATGGGGGACAACAGACTCAGGCTCAATCCCTCCAAGACAGAGTGGCTATGGCTACCGGCGCCTCGGTTCAACCAGTGGACTCCATCGCTGGCCATAGGGGGCGAGCAACTGCCCCCTGTGGAGCGGGCGCGCAATTTGGGCGTCCTCCTAGATGCCCGGATGTTGATGGATGACCATGTGGCAGCCGTGGCGAGGGGGGCATTCCACCAGGTTCGCCTGGTGTGCCAATTGCGCCCCCTATTGGACCGGGACGCCCTACGCACAGTCACTCATGCGCTGGTGACGTCCCATCTGGACTACTGCAATGCTCTCTACATGGGGCTTCCCTTGAGATGCACCCGAAGACTACAGCTAGTTCAGAATGCGGCCGCGCGGGCTATCGTGGGGAGTACTAGATACTCCCACATAACACCTCTCCTGCGCGAGCTGCACTGGCTGCCTGTGGTTTTTCGGGTGCGTTTCAAGGTGTTGATTACCATCTTCAAAGCGCTCCTTGGCACAGGACCTAGTTACCTGCGGGATCGCATCCTACCCCATACATCCCTGCAACCAATTCGCTCTCACAGGGAGGGACTCCTCCAGGTGCCGTCCACTAAGCAATGCCAACGGGCGGCACCCAGGAGTAGAGCCTTCTCTGTGATGGGCCCAACCCTCTGGAATGACCTCCCCCCCGATATCAGAATTACTACCGACCACTGCTCCTTCCGACAGAAACTCAAGACCCACCTGTTCCAATTAGCTGGCCTGGCCCATTTATAGTCCCATTGCATACCTCCTGGCAAACATTTTATTCCGGGGTTGTTTTTTAGGGGTTTTTAAATGCATTTTTAAATTTTAAATTTGAACTTTAACTATTATTGTACAGTAAATTATATATTACCTCCTCCAGCCACATGTATATTTATATCTATTTCTATACTTATATTTATGTATATTTATTGTGTTTTTAATATGACTGTACACCGCCCCGAGTCCCTTCTGGGAGAGGGCGCGGTTTAGAAATCAAATAAAAGTTAAAGTTAAAGTGATGTTTCAAGGGTTATTAACATACACACTGAAGCTGCCTTGTCAAGAGATGCAGGGGAATGCATGGCTTTCATGACAACTATGAGATTGTATGTTAATTATATGTGGCTCTAGCTGCCATCTGGTGGTATTCTAAATCTTTGCAACCAGATTTGGTAGCAGTTAAAATACTGCTAACAAAGTTACAATTTGTAATCAATAGCTATTTGTGATTTTTCATCAACATATGTTGGAATGATAAAAAAGGGTTAGAATATTTATCATCTTGTAGGTTTTGCAAAAAATTAAAAAAATTAATATGCACAACTTGAGATGCCTCTATTCTCCCCCCCCAAAAAAGTTTGTTTATTGCCATGATATCAATAGCAATAGAACTTAGACTTATATACTGCTTCACAGTGCTTTACAGCCCTCTCTAAGTGGTTTACAGTGTCAGCATATTGCCCCCAACAATCTGGGGACTCATTTTACCTACCTCGGAAGGATGGAAGGTTGAGTCAACCTTGAGCCTGGTGAGATTTGAATTGCCAAATTGCAGGCAGCTGGCAGTCAGCAGAAGTAGCCTGCAATACTGCATTCTAACCACTGTGCCACTAATACCTTCTCATTCACAATGGAATTCCTAATTAATTAGATGTCAGCTGTAACAAATCCAGGGATGAGAAATAGACATAGGAACGAAGCAGTTCTGTAACAGCCATCACCAATAAAAAAAGGTGGTATAAAACAGGATTGAAGAGAGGTGAATCTTCACATAAGAATAATTTTGAAGCGGAAAACCTACCTTAAAACACCATAAAATGACATTCATTTCTCAAATTCGAAAACCATCCCTAAAAATTAGTGTGTTAATATGCTGATATGTTGTTTATTTAAGTTACGTGCTGAACACTGTAAGCAGTGCAAGTATAATTTTATCTTCTCTGAAGAAATCTTGATGAATTCAAATGGGCCTTTTTCCCAAATAAACATGAGTTGAGGAACCCAATAAAAGTTGCTCATGAGTAGCCATGCATGGTATTGCATTGGACTTTTATTTCAGTCTTTATGATTGCCTATTTAATTATTCATATTCATTGATATCTATCACATATATTAATATTCTGACAGGGAAAATTAAAGTAATGTTGTCACTGAAGAAGAGGAATTAAGAAAAATAAATAATGAACAGAATGAAGAACCTTTGTTTTACTGATGTATGATGCTTTAATTTGTGGGATGATATTTTTTAAAAATCTGGGTCTTTGTATGCTAATAATTTTATCAGCTCTTCAATTAAAATCACAATCACCAGCAGGGGTCACTGTGAGCTCAGGTTTGGAACTATTGACGAAAAGCCTCTGGTTTTCAATAATGTGCAAGATAAAGTCTGACCTAAATAATAATAAACACTAACTGTATCTATTTTTACTGTTGTGCCTCCTCCACCCACCAAAAAAGGTAAAGTTATGCAGTAAGAGACTCAGTTTGGATAAACTGGATGCTATTTATGTTCACAAGGTGATTTTTGGAATAGAAATTATTCAGATTATTTTGAAACGAATGCTTAGGAAGTTAAATGAAGCTTATGGTTATAGATCTGTAAATCAGTTTTGTATCATCTAAAACCTGGCCAGGTATTGCGGTCCCTCTGAGTGCTGAGGGTGGTGCCATGATTGATGGAAGACAATGCAGAGGGGCAGCATAGCATTATTGCAGCCTGGAATGAATGAATTCTCTGCGTAGGGTAGTAGAGATCTGTGGCACCCGTACAAGGCACCCAATCTCTCACAAGCCCCGCCCTCCAGAAGAGTTACAGTATAGTTCCCCATTCAGTGGACCATTCTGAGCCTCCACCCTTCTATTCATTTCTTTATAAAGTCAATCTTGAATGATTGACAACATCACAAAAAATTAAGCCATACATTTTTTTTATTATGAACAGTACCCCAAGAACTGTTCTTGAAGAACCAGCTGACATGTGATAACTATTATGTGGAGCAAACTTTTAATTGTCTCTATCAACCTATTGCCTTTTAGACTTGTTGGGAGATTTACTGAATTTACTGAATTCCGAACCATAATTGAGCACAAAATATGGAACAATCAGTATCTACACATCTGAAAATCGGGCTGGCACTAGACGCATTGAGTGATGGAAATGTATTTCCACTTGCATTTACTTCTTTGGAAGTTTATTTTCAGGGTGGAAAATGAGAGATTGTGCCTCTCTCAGCTCAGAAATGGAAATGCCACTGTCACCATCTACCTGTATAGTACAACAGTATAAATATATATTTAATAAAAACATTAAATTCAGTAGAGACTCTTGGACATTTAATTCTGCTTATGTGTTAGGATGACACACAGTTTACAGCAATGGTTTCCTGTGCTATGACAGATAATTAATGCTGGCTGGGGAATTCTGGGAGTTGAAGTCCACAAGTCTTAAAGTTCCCAAGTTTGGACACCCCTGCCCTAGGCCATCAGTAACTGGAAATAAACAAATGGGGGAAAAAAGATGTTTGAGGTATTAACCCTGTGATTGAGCTAATAATAGGTGAATTATGATGGCCCGTTTACAAAAACCAGTTGTAAGCTGATGTTGCAGTCAGCTAATGTATAGATTGCATAGTTTTACGGTCAAAATATCTGGCAATCACACTGTTGGTGCCATTTCATAGCTGCTCCAAACTGTTCATAGTCAAATACAGTTTTCAATCAAAAGACCGAGATGAGATGTCATGCTTTTCCTCCCCACTGAGATAACATCTAATCTGTTAGATATCATTATAAGGGTATGAAACTATTTGACTTTTAACTCATTTGAAAGGATAACAAGAGTATGCTTGCTAGATGTAGCATAGCATCTTCAGATAGTAACCATTATATGCATACGTAAATGGTGCATGAACCTTGATGATACATATAGCTTGCATGTTGAATGTCAAGGAAATTCCCACTCCACAATCATTGTTCAAATGCCAAGGAAAAACGAGATACCATGCCAGCCAAACAGGCAACCTTGCCAGGTGATTTCCAGCAGAAAGGTTTGTGTATAGGGAAATAATAGGTATAATAGGACAGCTTAGATGATAGCCTTGGGCATTGTTCCAAAGAGGTGTATGAATTTCACCTTAGTTCTATAAATCATTAATGTCTTGCATTGGTCTTTTTTTAATGAGGCAAAGTGAAAAGCTTGTAAACTAATTTGAACAAATACTGGGTATTATTTGCAGAAGGAGATCTCAAACATCAGTTAACATGTGGAATGGTGGTTGTGAGATATCCTTCACTTGAAAAACAAGGTACCAAAACTTGAATAATAACACTTGACATGGGCGAATTCTCTAAAAGAAATATACTTTCTTTCACTGGGGAAGATTATAAAATTATTCAATGTCTATAGCTAAGAATAAAAGGTACTACGCCTACCTGCTTATTACAGAATAATGAGCTGATTGTTCTACATAATGTTTGGAAATTAAACTGAAGTGTGGATGCATTTATGTTCAAGTTTTGTTGGAAGCCCCAGAGATACATCCGTTTGGGTCTGAAAAATGCAATATTTCACCAGGTTTCATGAGACAGAAAGCCTTCCTCAGATCTACTCTATGATAGGAAGATTCCAAGCTACCATCAGTTCTCTCTCTTTCTCTTTCTGCTTTATGTTAAATGTGCCTGGAGCCATCGAGAAGGTCTCAGCACAGTGCTCTGTAACTGTGAAAAAACATACAAATCAGAACTGGCACTTACTTCCCTCCAAAGGAGGCTTTGAAGAATAGCTGTCCACTTGGAATGAATGAGCTGCCTTCAAATGTAAGAGGACGGCCGTGTTAGGCTACCTTCAAGGTTCTGAATACCCTCAAGCACTTTGGGGGCATATGTGTAGAGGGGGAGAGTATTCAATACCCTTAAACCATAGAGACTAAATGCCTTTTCAAAATCTAAAAGAATTTACACTAGAGAAAAAGACAATGGATGGGGGTGGTGGAGAGTGAAGACAATGCTCGGAGCAAAATGATCATTATTTGGCAAGAAAGCCGAACATATTGGGGATGTTATGCAGTGCTTGTGATGTTAGATCGTTTGTTGGCTAGATTTACATGCCCTTTATCCAGACTGTGACTTTTAGTGGATTGGGCCAGATCCAGTCAAAAGCCATTATGAACTGATTTATTTCAGTTGGAAGGAATGTTTATTAATGGGTTTAATTCTTTCCTGTAAAAGGAGCCAAGTAAGCTTAGATTGCACAAACTGGGAAGCTGGTCTGTATTGTTATCATGTTTAAAGTACAATTAAGTGTATGCATACAAGGAAAAATCCATACTACTTTCAAGAATATTTGTGTCTTTCTGAAAAATGTCACTGTTTACAAAGGAATTATATAATATCCCATACTTATGGGATGGTCTTTTCAGTTATATAACTCAAACTGTAGAAGAGAGAAGATCCTATAACATATATATATATATATATATATATATATATATATATATATATATATATATATATATATATATATATATATATATATATATATATATATATATATATAATGTGTGTGTGTGTGTGTGTGTGTGTGTATGGTATTTGTGCTGATAAATAAATAAAGGGAGACTAGTATAGATCTGTTTCTATTTAGCTCTCATCAGCTAGCCACACCCTTACCGGGATTTGAACCTGGGCTGTATTACATATATGGCAGATGTATTAGCCACTATCAAATATTTAATATTTTAAAATGTATATTTTAAAAGAACAAACTGTTCAGTAATTTCTGTGAAAGAAATATACCACTATTACTTGTTTTTCTTTACAATTTGTAAAACTGAGAGTTTTATGAACATTCCTTGCAAGATACAAGTTAGATTTTGATACTATGCTAAACTATTATCTATTTTTATTATAGCTTGTTGATTAGGTCACAGTGGCAGGGTTCTTATATAGCACATATGTATTAACACATAGCTGGGTTCACAGAATGTGCTAAATGACAACCAAACAACTTATATTTTGACTTATCATTGTCTGTGAACTCAGTCATAGAGCTAATTGTGCATCTGGTTTTGCAACTACTCATCATTGCTTCCAATAACTTTTCACATTCCAGGACATGACCCTATAATTATGCAATATGATAGGCAACATGTCATCACTTCCCTTTCTTCCTAGCAATTCTTTTACTTGTAAGATTTTGGTTCAAATAAACAAAAGTTGGTCCAATATTCCATCAAACATGTGGCCTGAATCACCAAAAAATCAACTCTGTGCCATTGAATGTGGTAAACAGAAAGGAACAAATTACATCAGAGGGAACTTTTGTCAGTGAGGGAGGTGTAGATAATACAGCATTCAAGTAAGATATAAAACATGTACTTTGACTTTCTTTTGATTCCATGGAGTCAACCAGAAAGATTTGAAAACTCTTAGACTTTCTAGCTCAATAAATGTTGCTTAGAAGTTAAAAAATTTAACAATGAAGTTTCCATGATTCAGATCCTGACATGATCCTGGCTTATTATGAAACACTTCTTTATTCAGACATAGTAGGACATCCTAGTTTAATAAGCTCTTGTAGCAATTATGCTCCAAAATAATGGGTGAGAAGCAGAAGAGAACAATTAGGGAACAACATTTAGTCCAATGCAAAACCACAATTTCATTGACAAATTTTGCAACTGAAATTTCAAACTATCCTCTTATTCAGGCATCAGCACGTCTTTCATATAACATCAGCTGTTTGACATGGCATCAATTATGTTGATAAGCATGACATATAAATTATACACACACATATACACCTGCCAGTTTTCAGTGTTTATATCAGACATATTAAGTTTTTCTATGGGACATCATAATCAAGGAGAAAGACTTAGAGATGAGAGAGAAAAAAACCCCCACTATGTTCATTCATTCATTGAGGAATTTAGGGAGTCTCCAGTACATTCCTAACTTAAACCCCTGTTTTGATTGGATGAAACCTTCAGTTCATAAAATAATATACTCAGATAATGTTGCTTTTTGACTACCAGTGTGGGGTTATAGGAAAGTAATAGTGCAGTTGTTTCCATCTCTAATAAAGAAATTGGTGCTATTAATAAGTTGCTTGAAGAAATTAAATCTATAATGCACATATTCTCAAAAGAGCTTGGAATGAATTTATAAATAACATGATAAAAAAGGAATTATTTCCCAGATGCATAGGAATTCTAGTTTCATGTGGAAGTGATTGACGTGTCTGAACTGGCCATCCCTGAGCCAGAATAGCGCATTTTAAAGCCATAGAAAGAACCACCTTTCCTAATATTATATTGTTCTTATAAGAGTATGAAACAATTTTTTTAAAAGGAAGCAGTGAGTCAAGGTATTAAATTAAAGCGGGAAAAAATTCTACCAAGTCACTTAAGCACACTCATTATTATGGCCCTTGCTACCTCAGGCCACTGGAGAACTTATAATTTAGTCTGCATTATGCAGTTTGAAGTGTTTTATGTTCTGCATGGGAGCAGGCTGCAATTCAAATATCATTGGCCATGAAAAATATGCACATACATTTAGCATGGAAAATCTCCAAGGGCATGACAGAAGAGACGGGCACATGTTGCCACAGCGTGATGGAGAATTTCTTGAATTAATCATTTGGACATAGTTTATCACCATTTTAGAGTTTTGCCAGAGACATTTTCTCCCCATTTGTTGGGGAAGCTGATTATACATGCACATCTCCAGAAGATAATAAGGCCAAAGCCTTTGATGCTTAAAGGCAAGTGGCTCTGTTAGATTCTGTTGCGACACAGAAAACTTCTCCACTGACGGAGCCGTTCAGATAACAGGAGTAATTGCTTATTTTATTGGGTTTAAGGAATTGTGTTCCATTCTCTCTCCTTGCCTATTACATCAGTTATTATGACCTGTCTCCTGTCATAATTTAGGGGGAGTGAGGTGTCAAATAAGCATTTTGAAGGTATTTGTGGAAAGAAAAGAGCATTCCACATTTAAATATTTCCTCCATATTCCCCAATTGATACAGTATTCTTTTTATAGGGCCGAAGTGGTATTCAGAACCACTTTTAGCAAGGTTGGGGAAAATAACCCACAAACAATGGCTTCCATTTGCAATTATTATTATTTTTTTGTAGCAGAAAATTGTAGGTTAAGGAGGCAAACATCATTTTAAGGTATACTGGGTGAAAAGGCAGCACCCCAAGATCGATTTAGATTTGTTAGTGTGTAACATGTGTATACATCGGCTCCCATTTATTACCCCCTGCACTGGAAAATTCTATTAAGTGGTATAACAGTTCCTCAGTGACTTCATCACAGATAAATTAATATTATAATGGAGCTTTGTAAAGGCATCTTATGGCTGACATATTCAGGAAGAAGAAACAAAGAATTGCCATGAAAATAAGCACTCTATCCTGAATTGTTATCTTCTATCCTCTACATCATAATAGAATATGAGAATATTCAGCGTGGTCTTGCTTTTTTTATGACCTTTCAATTTATATAGCATTGGTGGATGATCTGTATGCCTGTTTTGCAAATTATTAGGAGCAAATATTTCATATTTGCTTAAGTATCTTACTTCTCTGCTGGTTATTAAAACAGCCATGTTTTTACAAAGGCTTCCAAATGAGCATGAAAAAGGAATCAATGCATTAAAGCAACTCACAAAAGAAAAAAAAATTCCTAGATCTAAAGATCAGTTTTATACAGAGGTGGGCTTCAAAAATTTCAGCAATGGGTACTCTGCCTGGTTGCTGGGTGGGCATGGCCATGGTGGGTGTGGCCGAATTGGCCTTCTGCACCACAGTGGGGTGATGGTGGAAGTTTTCGCCTTTCCCAGGCTCCAGAGGCTTTCCTCGAGCCCCTGGGAGGGCGAAAATTGCCTCCCCCAGGCTCTGGAGGCCCTTCACTTCCAGGAGGCATTTCCCTCCCTCCCCGAGCTTCTGCACAGGCCCTGCATTTACCTTGCATCCAAAATGGGCTGCATGGAAACTCCTGAGAGTTGGGTAGGGTGAGAGGGGCGGGGAGGGATGGGCAGGGACAGCCAGGGGTGGGATTTGAAGGTTCTACAAATTGGCCATAAGGTTAGCTTTGGGTTCTCCCAAACCTGGGCGAACCCACAGCATCCCACCCCTGGTTTTATCCCCCCCCCCTTTCTTTCTTTTTTTTCATTCAAGTTATTTTTGATCCTGGACTTTTGATCCTAGACTTTTCTTGGCAAGATTGCTGGAGTGGTTTGCCATTGTTCGGTTCCTAGGACTAAGAGAGTGTGACTAGCCAAAGATCACCCAGTTGGCTTTCTGCCTAAGGCAGGTCTAGAACTCAAGGTCTTCCAATTTCTGGTGCCTTAACCATTACACCAAACTGGCTCGCTTACACATGTTTAGTTCAAAGTAACTCCTAATGAATTCAGTGAATCTCACTTTCAAGAAAACAGTTATAGAACTGCTTTTTCAATACCTCAATGTTCCTGTGTCCTTAGTATTTCGGTATAACAATTTTTGTCATCAAAGATGTGCTATAAAGTTTGAAACCAGTATGATATCATATGTGCTCTTTTGAATTCCTTTGGGAACTTTGGAAAAAAAGTATTTGAATTTCCAAAATTAGGGTTTACTTGCTTCCTTTTTGCTACAACAATCTATGTCAACATCTCCCCTGATGAAAATAGTCTCCTTTATCCAATATATGAATAATTGTGAAGCAGATACATCATTTCTTCTTTAACTTATATCCTACTGCAATTAAGCACTGGTGAGCATCTTACAAGGTAGGAAATACAATGACAATTAAATCCTTCATAGTAAAGGTATCAAAATAAATGACAAGAACAATAAAATTAAGTAAAACTAATAAAATCCTGCAATGCAATAAATGAATAATATGTCATCAGAAATAAATAGGATTTTAATAACTTTCCAAAAACCAGAAGAGAAAGTGGGTGATTCTGATCTCCAAAGAGAGGCCAACCCAGAACGATCACGGAAAAGTGGTGCCTAGACTTGGCTCCCCTCAACTCCAGGAAATGTGAGACCATTAGCAACTATTCTCTACATGTTCTAATAGGTCAGCTAATTCTGCTTGGAGAAGAACATACCAGAAGTACGGCCTCATCCACTCTGCCAGAGCAAATCTATTTATTACCAGAGATACTGAGGAATTAAATCTCACAGTAGCTGAAATTAAGCTGTGATGGCCATTATGTTTCATATGACATTTTAAGTGGCATATAAAAGGAACAGTTCAAAAAGCCTGACTGATCTTGGCAATGTAAGACAAGGATTTTGCATCTTTTGTTAGGTATTCCTTGTAATTCTCTAGTGTGAAATACTTACTTTGATTTAATAGGAAGATATGTTTGTAAGGTGTAGTCTATTACCCATAATCTATTGATATTGAAGAAGGTGGGTATTACATGGAAAGCTTCAACGTTAGAATAGAATAATAGAGTTGGAAGGGAGCTTGGAGGTCTTCTAGTCCAACTCCCCCTGCCTAGGCAGGAAACCCTACATCACTTCAGACAAATGGTTATCCAACATCATCTTAAAACCTTCCAGTTTTGGACATTCACTTCTGGAGGCAAACTGTTCCACTGGTTAATTGTTCTAACTGTCAGAAAATCTCTCCTTAGTTCTAAGTTGCTTCTCTCCTTGATTAGTTTTCACCCATTGCTTCTTCTCCTACCCTCAAGTGCTTTGGAGAATAGTTTTGACTCCCTCTTCTTTGTTGCAACCCCTGAGATATTGGAACACTGTTATCATGTCTCCCCTAGTCCTTCTTTTCATTAAACTAGACATAACCTGTTCCTGCAACCATTCTTCATATGTTTTAGCCTCCAGTCCCCTAATCATCTGTGTCGCTCTTCTCTGCACTCTTTCTAGAGTTTCATGTGATCTTGATTCTGCCCCTCTATTTATGCAGCCTACAACTTGGTTGGCATTTTTGCCAGCTGCTGCACACTGCTGCCTCATATTTAAATTGTTGTCCAGTAGGACTCCAAGATCTCTCTCACAATTACTACTATTGAGCAAGGTACCATATACACTGTACCTGTGCATTTTGTTTTTCTTGTGTAAATTTAGAACCTTACTTTTTTCACCACTGAATTTCATTTTGTTAGATAGCATCCAATGTTTAAGTCTGTCAAGATCCTTCTGTATCTTAAACTTATCTTCTGGAGTGTTGGCTATTCCTGCCAGCTTGGTGTCATCTGCAAATCTGATGAGTTCCCCATCTATCCCCAAGTCATTGATGAAGATGTTGAAGAGTACTGGGTCTAAAACAGAGCCTTGAGGTACTTCATTGCATACTTCCCTCCATGTAGATGCAGTTCCATTGAGGACTACATGTTGAGTGTGGTTGGTCAGCCAGTTACGAATCCATTTGGTGGTGATGCTGTCTAACTCACATTTTTCTACTTTATCTAGTAGTAGGTTATGGTCTACTTTATCAAATGCCTTACTGAAGTCCAGGTAAATTAGAAGAACTGGGATTCACTTGTTAATGGAAACAATGTGGGAACATCTAGAACTGCAAGGACAGAACTGCAAGGATAGGATATTGCGACTAAACAATGCAATCTGCAATAACTGAATGGCACAGTTGTGAGGGACTAGACACTAAATTCAAGCCAGCAACTCTATATCAATCAGATCACAATCTTTGGGCAATTGCTTAGCAGATAGAAAGATATTGCCTTGTTGATTTCAATGATTAAGATCCAAATTTAAACATGTCATGCTGAAATTGACAATTTAATGGAAAATACTTAATTTTGGAAGAATTATTATACTGCAGAGTATATATATATATATATATATATATATATATATATATATATATATATTCATTTTTCATGATCATTTCTTGAGATGTTATATATCATTAGAATCTACACATCTATGATCTGATAACTCAAGTGTTTTTTTTTTAAAATGTTAGTGCATTGTACTACTCAATGTGCCTCATAACTTCCTGCTATTGAAAAAGCTGGCTGCTCTTCCAAGCACTGGGATAAGTTGAGCCTCTACCTGTTAGATGTTTTTGGAACATATACATCTGTCTTTGGGATACTTATGATTTTCCCCCCTTTTACAATATTATCATTAGTAGTCAAGTAGCCTCTAAATTGTTTGGAAAAAGGTAAACCTCTTGATGTAGACCTATATGTATATGGGTTTCTCTGTGATTTGGCATGGTTGGAGATTCTTGGCCCTTTAGAAAATTTCTTTTCTTTTAAATTTGTCCGCTTTCATCATGTGGACATCTGAGGTGGGAATGGAACATCATGTTGGGGCAGGGCTTAGTAACCTTATACCCTGTCTGTTAAAACACATAGCCCCCTTTGTTTGAATGACACAGGAAGGGGGCTTCAGAAGTAATACCAAAATGACAGTTTTATTGTAGCATAAACTTTTGAGGGTCAGAGTCCATTACATCAGTTACATGATGTAGGTAAAATATACTCAGAATAGTGAGTGAAAGCAATCGTATTGTTTTATTTCCTACTAAGGCAAAAAGGTCAAACAATGCAAGGGATAAAAAGCATGTCACAGTATGTTGCACAACATAAATAAATACAAGATTCAATCAGCACGAATAGGACCTGCCCCTTTCAACAGCTACAGAAGTGATGTATGTGTATAACATTCAAAAAGAAGCAGTCCTTTTCAATAATAGACAAACCAATCAAGAGATGCCTTTGGGTCACTTTTGCTAATGGATTCCATTTCCAATTCCAATAGACAGATTTTGCATTTTTATGATAATCATCAGCAAAATTGTATGAGACAATGGTGGCAAAAATCATGATCACCTTGATTGGCCTAACCCAGGGCCCTCAAACTTTTTAAACAGGGGGTCAATTCACGATCCCTCAGACTGTAGGGGGGGGGCTGGACCGGCTGGGTGGGCATGACTAGGTGGTCATGTGACTGGGTGGGCATGGCTAGGAGGTCATGTGACTAGTGGGTGTGCAGTCCATTAAACAATGCATACAAATTAAACTTTAACTTGTTTTGCTCCTGAGGGTGCTTTATTTGCTTTTGTTGCATGTTGCTCTTTTGGTTGACTTTCCTTTTTCCTAGATTGTTTTTTCAGTTGTTTAGGAGTCTAGTGGTCCACTTCAGGAAACCCAGTTTTGCAGCAATTCTTCTCAACCCCAAGGAGCTTACAATCAACATCGCTCTCTCTCTCTCTTTCCCCGCCTCTCTGTCTTCTCTTTCTTTCTCTCCCTCTTTCTCTTTCTCTTTCTCTCTCTCTCTCTTTTTCTGTCTGTCTGTCTGCCTGCCTGCCTGCCTGCCTGCCTGCCTGTCTGAGGTGGGGGGTGGGTGAAAAATGGGGCACACTGATCAGGGATGGGTTGCTTCCAGCATTACTGCTGGTTTGGCATGCAAAAAATGTTGCCTTGTGAAGGTAAGTCCTGTGCTCGGCTGAAGGGTGGGGCTGGTGGATGGGCAGGGTGATATGGATTGGGCAGCCTCATGATACTGCACAGGCTGGATTAATGGCTTCGGTGGGTCCTATGCGGTCCATGGGTCGTAGTTTAAGGATCCCTGTACTAAGCCATTAAATGTTGGAGTAGCAATACTTCAGGTTTTCCACCCAATTCATCACCTCTAAGTTTTAGTTTTTAAAATAATTTTTATTAAAAGATTTTACAAAGATTTTAAAAAGTACAGAAATATCAAAGAAGAATTAGAAAAAGAAAGCAACTATAAAAGGGTAAAAGAAAAAAATGAATAACAAAAAGCAAGAAAAAGACATACACACAGACACACACTTCCAATCTTTTTTGCAACAGTTACAAACATAATTGCTACTTAGACTTTTCCAAACTGCCTATTATAGTTCTCTTCTGCACATAACAAATCTTTTTCATCAATAAATCTGAAAATCAGTAGTTCATTTTTATCAATTTTCATCAAAAGTCTATAAATGGTTTCCAAGTTTTTAAAAATAAAAGTAATTGTAGTTCCCTCCTTGAAATGTTCAAGACTTTGGGTTGGCTACAATAATTGTCCAAACAAACAAAACCAAACAAAAAGAGAACTAATAATTTAAATTTAATGACATTTAATAGAGGGCCCAAGCACATTTTGAAAATTATTCACAAGAACTGCTTTGGATTCCTGGTTAGCACAGCTCCTCTTCGCTTTTCTTTAAAACAGCCCAATATTTTTCAAGTTTCCACAGGGGCCTGAAAAAAAGACCCCACATTGATTTTCATGAGGAGATTCCTTAAATTAGAGGAATTTTCCCTTCAAACTTGGTTAAAAGCTTGTTTATCTACTTTAGCAAATAGCAAATAGGTGCTGCAGAAACACTAGAGATTGAAAACACTTCAAAGCATAGAAAACCCTATTTATTAACCTTGGAGTTATAATCTCTTGCTTGTAAACCCAATATATTGGAGTACCAAGTTATACAATCTACAGATGCAGTGCTATATCACTGCCCCCAGCTGGCTTTGAATGCTACCAAGGACTATCTTTACTAAGCTGGGCCCTCACACCCTTATTTTTATAATTAACTTCCCTTTGTTTTCTTTGTACTATTTTCCCCCTTTATTTTTAGATCCTTATCTTTTGAGCCTTGCTTCTCTTGGCATTCAGGTATGTTAACTCTTTATCATCTGCTTTATTTCTCAAGTTTCCTTCTCCCCAACACCACCACCACCATCATCATAATTAATTATATACTTTTCATTAAACATGAAACTCAGTCAACTGAACATTCAAAAATGCATCACAAATACCATTGACTGGTGCTAATGGTTGATACGGGTTGCTGCCAGCGTTCTAGGTATCAACCAAGTACTTTCTTAATTTTTTTTACTATTAATGTATATACTTTATTCATTAAACATGGAACTCAGCAACTGAACATCCAAAAATGCATTACAAATACCATAGACTGGTGCTAATGGTTGATACGGGTTGCTGTGTCCTAGGTATTTATTTATTTATTTATTTTTCAGGATTTATAGACCGCCCCCTCTCCCCGCAAGTACCTTCTTAAGATGTACACTTTTCTAAGTAGCACAGTTTTTTTGCAGTTCTGCTGATGTTATTGCAGGAAGTTGCAATTTTTTGATGTGTTTCATAAAATTCTTGGACATGGTATCAAATGCCCTAATGACAATGGATATCACTGTTGCTTCTCCTTCTCCTTCTTCCTCCTCTTCCCTCCTCCTCCCTGTAGCATACCATAGTTAGTCTTCTTTGTGGCAGCTACTTTCAGGGAACCCATACCTTTTCCCCAAGTGCCCGTTGATTGTATTCATTTGATAGGGACAAAGAACAAGAACACCTTCAGCTACAAAGAGAATTGTCAACCAAGATGAAACTAAATGAAGCTCCCAGAGGAAGCGCTATGGAGATCCCCATCTCAGTGGACAGCCCTTATGAAATATTCTTACCAATTGAACATCCATTGATAGATCTTCTTTTATTACACCTTATTTGGCTATAAACTCATTAAGTATTTTTTTTCATTTCTTCATGATATTTCCTTATTCACTGCCCATTATTTCTAGAATTTTTCAATCTATTGATTCTATCTATCATCTATCTATCTATCTATCTATCTATCTATCTATCTATCTATCTATCTATCTATCTATCTATCTATCATCTATCTATCTATCATCTATTTCTCTATCATCTGTCTAACTATTTTCTACTTTACTTTCAATTAGTTACAACTGCTTTTAAGTAAATTGTTGGTTTCCAGGTTTCTTCATTTCCCTATTAAAAATATCAATACATTTTAAGATGAAAAATTACATTTTTGAGATGTCAACATAAGGCTTGATTTAGAATTGTCATATTTTACTTTTGAAAAAAGAGATGGGATTGTTACCATTTGTAATCTGGGATGGAAAATTCATTTATTCACTTATTTATTTGTGTTCATCTACTGAATACAACTGAATGGCTCATTATGTTGGATATGGTCCCTTTGGTTTCTTCAGTTAGTTTTAACTAGGCAGTTTTTCAAGATTTAAAGTCTTCATTATTTTAAACCATTATTAGTTATGAAATCACAGTTTTGATACTTAAATCAGTGCCACTTAAAACAAATCAATTATGTCTCTTTCCCTAGGGAAAAAAACAAGGCAACTATCCCATGTGAACCAGTACTTCGGTTTATATGCTGTCACTGTCTCTGCTTTACAGGGTTAGGAGAGGTATCTCTTTGGCAACTACTGCTGAGACCGTTTCCTTTGTCCTTCCTGACTGCTATCAGTGATGCAGCATCTCTACTGCTGAATCCTGAACATTGTCTTCCTCCCTCCATCACCCTTCATGGTCAGATGAAGCAGAACACCAATGGAAATGGGACGTGTCTAGAAAAAAATGGAACATAGTAATCATATTTGATCCAGAAAGAACATCAATTCCTCCATGGATGTTGGTTGATGGTTGTGAAACCATCAGAAAACGTCCAAGCTTTGAACTGAACTTGGAAGTCTAGTTAGTCCTCATTTAGTGACCACAATTGGGACCACCAAGTCAACTGTTAAGTAAGCTGTCACTAAGTGCAACTGTGATTATGCTTATGATCTTATTTCAGATTTCTTTTGCTTTACAGACCTACAAACGATTGCGAGCATTGATTGCAATGTTATTTTTTCATCACTGTCATAACTGTGAATGATAGTCACCTCAGCGAGATAGAAGATTAGAAATAAATAAATAAATAAATAAATAAATAAATAAATAAATAAATAAATAAATAAATAAATAAATAAATAAATAAATAAATATGAAAGATAAAAAATAAAAACAAGTCAGAAGCTAAACAAGGGTTATCTTTAAACAAGCAAACGTCCAGAAGAAGGCAATTCTCAGAACAGCGCAGAAATCAATCTCTTTCTAGAAGCTAAATCAGTGCTCAACAGCTGATGCTGGGCGAGGTTTTCATAGAGGAATTCTTTTTATTGCAAACATAGGAAGCTCTAATAAAGAAGATCAGCTATCTCTGACCGTTCATTTTTCAACCTTGGGTATATAGTAGGGGTCACCAAACTGCGGCTCTGGAGCCGCATGTGGCTCTTTCCTCCCTTTGCTGTGGCTCCGTCACCGGTCGGTGCTACAATTTTGAGAGGAGCTTTGGGGGGGCGTGGGGGGGGAGAAACAGTGCACCAGGAGAAGACTCTATGGGAAGGGGAGGGTTTTCCAGTTGTCTCCACAATTGATAGGGCTTTCGGTTATGACAGGTAGAGGAAAAAGTACACTGCGCTAGGAGGTGACTCTATGGTGGAGGAACTGAACTTCCGATCAGCTCCAGAATTGAACAGGGGGCTTCTGGTTAGGACCTTTGTGGCTCCCGGTGTTTTCTTTTCTGAGAGAAACGGGTCCAAATGGCTCTTTGAGTGTTTAAGTTTGCCGACCCCGGTATAGAGAGCATTTGCACCATGCTTTGATAATATTTCTGTAGGGTCTCAAGAAAAATGCTTCTGGCTAATAGGAAAGCAAACCACTTCTATATAGAACTAAACTGGAAGCAAGAGCGTCCTAACTTTTTATATGACTACATTATTACTCTACAAAAATTCATATTTTTCTATTGTTTTCTATGCACTATAATCAATGCTCTGTGCCTTTTAAAAGTCCATCCTAGGTAAATGTTCCTTCTTCCAGAGGGTAGAAAGAATGGTCTTGAAGGACAGAAGGAAGAGGCACTATCAACACAACAATCAGAGAAGGGTGGGTGGGCTTGAGCCCCATCCAAGAAACTAATGTGAGACTATTGAAATAATGTTCAGGTCTCAAACAGACCCCTTCCTAGTTCACACAATCATAAAGTGAGGAATGCTGGAAGTATATAAAGGCAAACACGATTCTTTTATTATAGCTGTGCCAATTGTAGGACCTGACACTTGTCATTTATAGTTGTGATTTCATCAGCTAAGTACACTGAAAGGTGAAAGCACATTTAATACAAAATGAATGTGCAGAACAGTACTTGTCTCATATGTTGATTTTTTGGGGTGGGGGAGGGGAATCTTTGAGTCATTGTTGATGCCTAATGACTACCCTGACAAGTCCCTGGGTTTTTATGGCAAAATTTTTAGGATGTGGTTTGCCATTGCCTCCTTTCTATATGAGAGAGAGGGGGGGGGGAGAGGGAGAGAGAGAGAGGGAGAGAGAGATGGAGAGCTCCTTGGGGCTGAGAAGAATTGCTGCAAAATTGAGTTTCCTGAAGTGGACCACTAGACTCCTAAACAACTGAAAAAACAATCTAGGAAAAAGGAAAGTCAACCAAAAGAGCAACATGCAACAAAAGCAAACAAAACACCCTCAGGAGCAAAACAAATTAAAGTTTAATTTATGTGTATTGTTTAATGGACTTTTAAATTGGCCACACCCAACTAGTCACATGGCCTCCTAGCCATGCCTACCCAGTCACATGACCACCTAGCCACACCCACCTAGCCGGTCTGGCCCCCAACAGTCTGAGGGACCGTGAATTGGCCCCTTGTTTAAAAAGTTTGAGAACCCCTGGTCCAAAGCCATCTGGTCACTCAGTTGGCTTTGTGCCTAAGATGGGATGAGATATGTCATATTCTATATGTCTCATATGTTTATACAACAGTCTTTTCTAGCGGGTTTTGTAATAAACTATGGTTGGAAAAACTAGTAACATTGTGTTTTGAACCTGACATGCCATTCAATGCAATAAATTTTATTCAGGGGTTCCCTAAGATCTGGGTATTATTTCATGGGTTCTGTCAGGCTAAAACAGTTGAGAAATATTGCTCTACAGATTAGAGGCTACTTTTCATTTCTTATCGGGAAGTTGACTAGCTGGTAGGTCCCTTGAAATGGAATTCTAGGGGCAGTAATCCCCTTAACTCACTGGTTAATCTGGGGTTGAATGTATGTGTGTGTGTGTGATAGAGAGAGAGGGAGGGAGGGAGGGAGAGAGGGAGGAGGGAGGGAGAGGTGTATGAGTTGATTTAATCAGGCTTGCACATTCCATATGATCAGGGGGAATTTGATTAAAAGGAGTATTTATTTTTCCTAATCAAGTATTGATGAAAGTAAACTTTGTTCCTTCTGGTTTAACTGCTTAGCTGAATCTAAATACTGTAGATGCCTGTTGCACTGATTTTAAAGGCTTTCCCAGAGCAAACCTAATCCCATTTTGCAAAGATGGTAGCCAATAGGTTAGCTATAAAGAGAAAAACTTGTCAATTTTGTGTATTTTGAGGTCACTTTCACATGAAGAACTGAGTCTTTTAATGAAGATGTGTTATCTGCCATTCTGAAATCAATGCTGCTACAGCAACTGTGTATTGTAGAGAAATTAGAAAACATTGGCTTTTTAAAACTCTTTAGATGCATAGTTCTGTTTATTGTCAGCAAAAACTTCAGACACGAAAAAGTAATTTTAAAGGTTTTTTTTAGTCTAAATCCATTTCTGGGACAGCATTAATACATCCCTTTGGTTTTTGTCTATCTGAATCTGCTCTTCTTATCCATTCTCTGTTGATAATTTTTTTGCATAATAAATACAATAATTATACATTTTTGTCTAATAAAAAATAATAATTTCTCTATTGATAAGAATTTGATTCTTATTTAAGTGGTTAAGGTGCTGGCCTACAAACCAGGAAAATATGAGTTGCAATGAAATCTGGTTAGTTAACTTTGGGCCAATCACTTTCTCTCAATACAATACAATAGAATACAATACAATACAATACAATACAATACAATGCAATAGCAGAGTTGGAAGGGACCTTGGAGGTCTTCTAGTCCAACCCCCTGCCTAGGCAGGAAACCCTATACAGTTCCAGACAAATGGCTATCCAACATCTTCTTAAAGACTTCCAGTGTTGGGGCATTCACAACTTCTGGAGGCAAGCTGTTCCACTGATCTCAGCCCAGCTGACCACACAATATTGTTGTTGGGAGGAAAATAGAAGGAGGGAGGAATACAGCTAGTCCTTGACTTACAACAGTTCACATAGTGACTGGTCAAAGTTACTGAAAAAATGGATTTATGACCAATTTTCACATTTACGAACATTGCTGCATCCCCATGGTCACATGATCAAAATTTGGATGCGGGGCAACTGGTTCATATTTGTGACAGTTGCAGTGTCCCAGGGTCCTGTGATCACCTTTTGTGGTCTTTTGACAAGCAAAGTGAACATGAAACCGAGATTCACTTAACCCTTTTACCAATTTAACAACTGCAGTGATTCACTTAACAACTATGGCAAGAAAGGTCATAAAATGTGGCAAAATCCACTTAACAATGTCTCATTTAGCAACAGAAATTTGGGGGTCAATTGGGGTCATGGGTGCAGACTGCCTATGTACATTTGCTACAGTGGTGGGTTCCTCCCGGATCGCACCGGATCGCGCGCGCTCCCTTTCAGCGCTCCACCTGGCTTGCGCGCTCCCTTTCAGCGCTCCACCTGGCTTGCGCGCTCCCTTTCAGCGCTCCACCTGGCTTGCGCGCTCCCTTCCGGCGCTGAAACCGGAAGTACAGTTTTGCCCGGCCCTGGCGAAGCAACGACGCCTGCCTGCGCTCCACCAGCTCGGCTGGGAACGGAGATGTTTCCTCAGCGGAGCGGAGCGCCTGAAAAGTCTTTTCAGGCACTCCGCTCCGCTGAGGAAACATCTCCGTTCCCAGCCGAGCTGGTGGAGCGCAGGCAGGCGTCGTTGCTTCGCCAGGGGCGGGGCAAGACTGTACTTCCGGTTTCAGCGCCGGAAGGGAGCACGAGAGCCAGGTGGAGCGCTGAAAGGGAGCGCGCAAGCCAGGTGGAGCGCTGAAAGGGAGCGCGCAAGCCAGGTGGAGCGCTGAAAGGGAGCACGCGCGATCCGGTGCGATCCGGGAGGAACCCACCACTGATTTGCTACCTTTAACTGCCTACAAAGTAATAAAGGAGGAATTTAAAAAATCTTAAAAACCCCTTCCACACCTAGATGTAACTGAGAGGATGAATATGATTTAATTTGAGAAAATATCTATATCCGTCTCATTCATGTAAATCTTAAAGTTGGGTATCTTGTTTCCATACATGAAATAATCTGTTTTTATTATTGTCATGGTTTAAGACAGCTAGAAGGCAAACTACTTAGGAAAACTGATAAGAATGCAATAGTCAATAACTACAATAACAACAACAAAAACAGAAATGATCGATTTCATTCAGAAATATCTATCAAATGTCTAAATTACATAAGGATAATATTCTTCACCTATGATGTCAGACAAAAAGTAATTTGACTTGCTCAGTGTGGGAGAACGAGTCCTAAGCCCTGTGAGTTAGTTTTCTTTTGTTGTCCAAAGAGACAACCAAAAAACCAAGAATATCATTATTGCCATCATAATTTATAGTTGAAATTATGTTTCTTGGGCTGATACAGAAAGCTGAACTATCCAAGTAAATTTTTCATGTAGCTGTGATGACTCTAATATATGTTTCACAAAAGGCTAGACTCAAAAGAATGTTTGGGTTGGAAGAAAGATAATTAATGAATTTGCCTGCATACTGCAAAATAATAAGAATGTGGTAAAACATATAAAAGAAGGGGGGGGGGGGAATTCAAAATAGTTTGCTCCAGATCTCTGTGATTAATGAAGAATTCTGCCTTGGGTGAGATGTACCACTAACAGTGAAGAACAAAATGAAAGCTTTATGTACAGCCAATCAAATTGTTGAATAGATAAAAGCTCATATAAAATGGAACATTTTCCAGGGTGGGAGAAGTGGGGGCTGGGCAGGAGAAGGAGCTGTGTCTCTGAGTAGTTTGATATCTTTTTTCAACATTTAAGGAAAACAGAAGGATGCTTGCACACTTCTACCATTTGCTGTGAAGACAGTGCTCTGCCTTGCACATTTCCAGAAGGTCATCTTTGAGATGTACAAGTGAACCCCCTTCATTTAAGTCTCCTCCTAACATTCATATTTAACTTTCCTTTCATTCGGTGGCCTTTATTAGCTGAGCTCCTGGAGCTTGTAGCACATTTTAAACAGCAACAGTGGGAGGATGTAAATGCAGAATAATGGATCAGGACTCAAATTTGCATGGTCAAATGTCAAAAAAATTAGGTCTTCCCCAGAACCATGTCAAGAGAAATAACATAAGTGGCCAGCTCAACAGCAGGCCTGCCATTATCAGTTAGTTCAAGCTGTCATCTCTACCTAGGATGGGAAGCAGTGGTCATTAGTTTTAACTCTGCAGAGGGAGGTGCAATTCTTTTTCATTGTATAATATATATAGGTCCTATTTTTAACACCACATGACAGTTTTTCACAGTGAACTCACAATGTTAAGGTGTCTCTTTGACATGGAGGTGGTGTTCAGGGCAGCAAAAAAAAAAAAGCAGAGGCAGAGGGAGAAATTTCCCATCAACAACTGTTAGCTGGAACATGCAGGAACTCAATTGCTGATTGGATAAATGCTCATTTAAGGTAATCACTTTATTTCAGGCCTATAATGACATTAACTAGCTTAGAATACAGGGAATTACATGAGCCAGAACAAATAATTGAATATTCCACTATCCAAGAACGTGAAGTGAAGTCTGACTTAATGTCATGCCATTTCAGAAGCTAGCACAACCATACAATTAGATAATAAGCTTAAAAAGCATGAGAGAGAGAGAGAGAGAGAGAGAAGGTGGGGGGGGGGGGGGGAAGGACTGTTAATACAAAAAAATGACAAGCTTTACAGACTATGAAACAAACAAAATCCATACGAAGTGCTTTATAATGATGATTTGCTGAACTGTCACTGAAAAAAGCTAACATGAACCTGATGATTGATAATCAATAATTTTAGGCACCAAAAAGAAAGAAGTAAAGTTCTTTTACATACATTTGCTTTCCCAAGTCCCTCTGAAAAAAACCCTGAAACTGTTCAATTAACACTGTGCCAAATGAACATGATTTGGGATACTCTGCCTACCTATCTGAGTATTTAGACATTACTGATGGATCCGTTTATTTGCAGAAATATAATGAGGGTTAGGAAGGGATCTGTGAAATATTTTTATTCTGCTTCCAGTCAAAACAATTATTGTGCCTTGTCTCATTCTCAGCATTTAACAGCCAGTCTAAATGACAAAGTTTCTCATCTCCAGTATCTTCTCATTTTTCTTTTTACTAAAAAAGAAAAAGGAAGATAGACTAGCTCCATGTTTCTTTTAGCATTAAAAGGGTTTTGGAAGCCTCTGTAGTATGAATCTATTTGCAGACTTCAAAGTGTTTTCTGTGTTTTTGAATACATTATTTGGAATGTCTGCATATAGCTTAGGATACCCTGAGTACTAACAATGCCTGAAGAAGGTCATCTAATATGATCTTAACATTAGACATGAAATATTAGACCATCTTCAATGGAATATAAGACTGTGGATCTTGGCTTCCCTATTCACATACTTCTAGAATTACTGAAATGCATAATGATGCAATTTTCAGTTGCCCATAGGAATCTAAACTGAGAAATTAGAAAAGCCTCCTGTGATAGAATGGGGAAGGTATAGATACCACTAATACATAGTTTGAAGCCTGCAAATTAGGAGTTGATTATTGTCAAGAAGCAGCCAGATAACTGCTTGTCCTTGTAGACTTTATTCTGCATTTACTTAAACTCCACAGCTATTAATGCCTTTAAATACCATTTAAGAAATATATCAGAGTTCAGTTTTGAAATGTGATTATGTGCCATCAAGCCAATGTCAGCTCTTAGGCACCACATAGATATATTTTCTCCAGGAGGATCTGTACCTGTTTTGAAATGTGCATGACTTGAAATTGACAGACAGTTGAACTGCACATAAACTCATGAAAGAAAGCAATATGATGGCATCTCTACTTTTGTAAAATCTTGATTTTCATAGAAATATTACACTGAGAGTGTAAGCCCATATGTGAGTTCATGTGCATTGGTGCTCTTCATATTAGAGGACCCCTTGTACTCTTCTCAGGATTTTGTGAGATTCCCTTTTCGTGATGGGTTTCCGCAGTGCATATATGCATACCTCTGAAACCTGGAGCTGATAAATCTATTCCTTTTCTCTCTGGTGGAATAGGGGAGAGACTCACATAATCAGCTTCATCCTTTGTGGCTGTGCTCTTCAGCACATATGGCAGCATGGGGCCAATGTTATGCGTATGATGATTTAATCATAGCAAGTTAGGGTGGATGGGAGATGCCAAGATTTTTGTTCCTCCCCATGATAATTGTGTGTTAGTGGGAAGTACATCAAAAGAGATAACAAAAATGTAAGAAGAACCTAGAACACATCTTCTCCAGCAGCAAACACCCAGATAAGCAGAGATTAACACCAGTCAAATAATTAAGCAGAAAACAACATTCTAATCAAGGAAATGCAAAGGAGAAAACCACACCTGTACCAACATGACAGGGCAAAATACTGTATATAAACAAAGAACAAACCCCACGCTCAGTAGTACTGTTGAAGTTACGTAGTTGACTAGTGAAATGTCTGCCAGCAAGTAACCAAGCCCAGACTGCACCAAAGACTCCACAGCTATTATATTGGTGTGTGCTTTTCCCATAAGCTCTTACATTATGTAGAAATTGCCCCTCTTCACTCTTCTAGTAGCATTCCCTTCCAATTCTGTTATATAAGGCCATCAATTCTGACTGATTAAAACTCTAATCCTCATAGCAGTTAGCTTAATCACTGAATATTGGCAGGCTCTGTTTGTAATTACAATGAATCAGTTTTAGTATGATCTCCTTAAACTTATTTGTTTGCAAAACTGTTTGCATTCATCCATTCCTTTTAACCATTCATTTTTTTGTGCTATATGATTGGCCACCTAAATTGTATATTATTGTCTCTGCTCCATGACTGGAACTTTTGAAGCAGAGTAACAGAGCACACTTGATGAATAATATATCATCCAGTTCACCCCTGAGTAGTTTGGCTTGTATGAAAAACTGAATATTCACCTCATTTTTTTTTAGCAAGATTTTTTTAAGAAATTCATTCCAGAAGAAATTGAGAATAAGGGACTTTTGGGGTACAATCTTTTAAGTATTCATACCACTGCTTGCTTAAATTCTTTTCTTTTACTAATTCTGCTTGCAATCCTTGGAAATGTTAATAGACTCAATTTTTAAAAGATGTTTGCTTGGTGTCCATTGTACTATTCATGCACTGTTTATTTATCATTTAGTGTTGGACTCTTTCTTATGCTAAGAGCTTTAAAAATGTAATAGCAATGAGATAACTTGACTATTCATCAAATTCTTAGGATTTTATATTGTGTTATACTTCAGCCTCTAGAGTGCTGTGTATTATATTTGTAGCATGTATTTTTCCAAGAATCTTGGGCTGACATAAAGGGGAATTATCATATTTTACCTCTTACTTTGGTATTGTATATGGGAAAGTGAAGAGAATTAGATGAGAATTAGAAATAACAGCTCCAATGTCACATTTGTTTAATTTTGGACTAAGTTTAACGTGGGTAAACTTGGATTTGGCTTGCTATTTTGAAAGAGTTTTGCAATGGGATCTTGCAATGAAATATTGAAGTTAACTTGGACAGGACTGTAAAATGAGGTGAAGACCTTAACACAATTTCAACACTTAGGGCAAAGCCAGACAGTGATATAAAAGTGCTACTCACTACTTCTTGAGCAAGCAGGAAAGTATGTCAGAATTGTGCTGCCCTGACAGATGAGCCTTATTCTGCCTCAGTAATTATGTCAGTGAATTATGGTGTCCCTACAATTTTAATGCAGAACAAGATAAAAAGAGTGATTAACAGAGTCCCTTGCTTTCTCTTCCACTCCCACTCCTACTCACCAACATTTGCTTTTGTGAAAAAATATGAACTAATTGCTCTCCTTAAGGGCAGGGCTGGGCAAGTGTAGGCAGTGCTTTGAATGATTAGGTTGAAAGTTGCCCTATACTGGTCAGAGGAATAGAGGAAGGGTTGTGAAGGGCACTGGGGACAAGCTCTCCTTTTTCATCCCATGCTCCTCCTTAGTGCCCATCTCCTGTCAGTCAGGTTAACTGTTGTGGAGAAGAGATTAGGGGAAGTAGGGAGGAGACATCATTAATGTGCAAAATCTATCCTTAACTACAGGGGAATGGTTATCCTGGCATGAAGTGCACCAAGAATAGCTTCTGCAGTAAGCAAATGACATAGATGTAGACACAATGGCACCATTGCCCCTTCCAAAGGAATAAAAACAGTAAAAATGAGTACTATTTAAAAAATCCTTCTTGAAACAAACAGCAGAAAATCTGTAACACAATCATTGATGACAGAGCCAGCAACACACACATAGCTTTTGTTTCAAAATAATGCTAGAGAAGTCTTGCTTTCTTAATAAGGGTCTCTTATGCATTTCCAAAGCATGCTATGTTCATGTGGATAAGAAACTGTGTAAAACTTAAGAAGATTTTGCCATATGTTGGCCAGGCACTACATGGACAAACATTTTTGTAGAAGCCAAGTGTCTACTTTTGTCTTCAGCCAAAGGCCACAGAGGGCAGTGGCCAAAGATTAGAAGAAAAGGAATAGGCTCACAATGGTTTAAAGTAGCCAATAAGAACTGAGCAGATCCCAAATTCTGACTGTGTCATTGACATTGTTAATGGTAACCACAATTACTTATCAAAGAGAAAATCACATTGGGAGAACTTATTCACAGATCTCTTGCACAATTATCAGTTTGCCCTTTGCCTCAGTTTGCCTTTTGCCTCCCCATCCAGCTAGTTTACACCACTGGCTCTGGTGTAACATATCTTCTCCAAACTTACATTCACTACAAGGTTATCTTGGTAAGAGAAGTTCACATTATTAAGAGGAAATTCTGAGGTACTGAAAAGAGGGGTAGATCATTTTCATGGGGAGTGACCAAATCAAATGCAATTTTGAATTGTGCCAAACCTCTGAGAAAGGATGGATGAATTTGGAATGAACTTTAGGTAGGTATGGAAAGTCCTGTTTTACTCCTCACTCCAATTTGAACCCAACTACTAGCACTAATAGGACCCAGAAGAAAAGAATAGAAAGTACAGTAAGCAGATCTCCTAATGGCCATTCAATGATATCCAGGTCCAGAGTTCCAAGCCAGATGACTGAAATAGCCATGGGAGGCTTGTCTTTGAAAGCTCTGGGCTCTTAAATGCTATAGTGCTATCAAATTGAAGCTGGAATTGAAGCTGGACCAAGCCTTCAAGACCGAAATTCCTAAAATCATTTTAAAAACTAACGTACAAAGTTAATTTTCTCTTAAGCCAATATATGGTGTTGCTATTTTTTGAGCAACACAAAGTTACATAAAGATATTTAAAAATGTCTCTGTAATATTTGATACTGTTTACAGATACATAAGCTAAAAATACATCTCAAGATGGAACACACACCTTGATGGTCTTACTAAAACCTCCCGGTTTGTCAGAAAGACCTTTATTTATATTCAACACTGGTTTTTCTCCCTTGCGTTACTCCTTTTTGAGGAGGTAATGATATAAGAGTGTTATTAAGCTCAACTTGGACTCAGGTATGGCCTGATACAAAAGGGAATTTAACAGATTGCAAGGAACAAACCATAAATCCCCCTAATGTTAGAAGCTTCAACTTTTGAGTAAATACAAACTTCTGGCCTTTGGCTTATCTATTAAGATATCCAGAAAAGATTCAGATACCCTCCTTGTTCACAATGATGCAGAAGAGAAGATTTTTAATAAAGCTAATTTGTCACATGGGCTACACTTGATAAATTTCCTTTTTCTATACAACTCTTATTGGTATCTAAATCTTGTCTTAGCTACACTTTATTCAATCCCTAATTATTATTTTCCTTAATTCCTTGACATACAAATCTCTGGGCTCTCAATTTGTTTGGGAGGATAGGGAAGAAGTGGCTCTTCCCTAATTCAAAACACTGCAGATGTTTACTGCAACAATTTCTTGTTCAGACTATCCAGGACAGTCCCCTTCTTTATCCCAATTGGGCTGCTAAATTAGTATCAAGTTGATTCTAATAAAAGAGGAATGACAGCAACAAAAGTTTATAACCTATGCGGTAGACTGATGCTATAATAGGGGCGATCCATTATTATGGAATAGATCCAGACTGAGTTTTGGCAATTGGTTTTTTTCAACGATTCCTTGGGGGAAAAAAATTTCCTTTCTCCTGCACCTGGGGGAATTTGACCACTGGAGAAGGGTATTCATTTGATGCTTAACATTACATATATTGCTCTATTGATATGACTAAATAAGGTTTATAATTGTATCAACACAAATGGATCCAGCAGGTATCAAACATCAAGAGATTCTACCATCATGTGAATTTTCCTCTTTAAATATCTGTCAAATTCTAGCCCTGTTTCTCCCTTTACTAAGTATAGTGTATCTATATTTCATATGCAAATTCTCCTATGAGTGATTTGCCTGTTTGGTAAGCTAGACTGCACCTGTAACATGTGGGATTGAGTTAAAAATGACAAGCAGACAAGCACAAAGCACATTATCTTGACAAAACCAGCCTCTGAAAATTAGCTTGTGCCTGAATTATTAAAATAGCAAGGAATATTTCACTCAGCTATGCAGAAATGTTCCTAATTGTCCACTTTAGCTAACTTCCTTTGACTTCACAATTGGTCAATTTGCAGCAGGGGCTTGCAAATTCCTGCTCCCCCGTTAGAGGAAAGCTCAACAACAGTTCAGCCACCCTCATTTATTTTAATAACCTGCCAAGCAGACATGAAAACGGGGAAGCGGAAGGTGACAACGTGACAGGAAACTGACTTGTCATAGCTACATTATAATCTAGTTAAACTACTTTCTGCCTTTCATTTCTTTTGGGGTAACTGGTAAACTAATTGTCAAATTACTAATTTTGTTGGCATTAATATCAATACTAAGCAAAGAAAACACTGATAGCCCTTCTTCTGTTATTTTGAGAGCAGCTGGGGGGGAGGGGGAGTATTCAAATAGGAATGGAATCTGTGAAACATGATAGGTTTCAGGTTGTGAGTCAACTTGTAGCTTTATATTCTAAGATGAAACTTGGTCCACCAGATAATACTTCATCAGCTGAATTTTATGAAAAGATAAAAAATTAAAAATAGTTTTTTCAAACCACTGCAGCCCTGTCGATGTTATGGAAAGGGTTACCATTTTTGACAGTCAATGTTGTATCTTCCAAGAGGACTATCATATCACCCAGTTCTGCTTTTGTTCAGATCCTATTTTTCAGCCCAGTCTAGAGTTGTTCTAGGGGTAAATTTTATTGCTTTATGTTGTTTAAACATACAGTGTACATTCTCATCAAACTTCTTATCTTCTTATTGATTGGGATTAAATTTCTCCAGGTACCTTAAGCAGTTGGCTGAATTAATTGTACTCGGGATGCATCCTGTAATATTATCCTAAACTCTAGGAATGACAATGAAAGAACGATAGCCTTTATGGAGGAGGAGCTTCCTGGAGCAATGGCGGTCTGCCTGAGAGCTCCTTAGACCCGCGAGCTCTTTTAAGGGAGCAGGGGTGCTGCCGGCCCCCCTTTTACACCATGGGGGCCAGGTGTCCAATAAACAGTCACCCTGGGTTTTTCTATGACCCAAGGGGGGTTTCCCAGGGTGGTGTGAAGATCTGGAAATAGCTCGGAGAGCGGACTGGGGAGCTGCCGAGGAGAGACGCCGCCCAGGAATGCCGTTTGAGTTGGAGGAGTTGAATTTGCCATTCTGGGAGTGGAGAGGTACGGAGGAGCTCGGGAGAATGGCAAAAGGCGGAGAAACGGCATCCGGAGCGTGCGGGGGTGTGTTATTGTCGCTTTGGAGGCTTGTGGCTTGGAGCGAGCCGAAAAGCCGAACGCCAAATCCCCCTGGCCTACAGCAGACTGGAGAGATGTGGGAGATGCTGGAGGTCGAGTTGGGAGGACTAGAGGTTGATTGGATTGGACAGGACTGGAGCAGGAAGGACTGGAGGCCGGTAGGAGTGGTGTTGGGGCTTGAAATGGCTGGAGTGCTTAGAACATGGATGCAGGCCTAGGCAAGACTTGAATGCCGAAGGCCGGTAGGAGAAGGGCAGCATTTCAGGAGGCCGCCTGGAGGCCGGGGGGGGGGAGGCTTGCTGGAACTGGCAGGCTTGTTGGGAACTGGCAGGAGGTTTAACATCAGACTTGGCAGGAGAGCTTCTTCCCCTGCCAGCCACCTCCTTGACTGTTCCGTTTATTCCCCCTCCCCCCTGCTGACTTTTGGACTAACAGCTGCCCCTGCTTTTCATCCGTGCGCGCCTGGAGGTTTTTACCGCCCTATTTTCATCTGACTGACCATCTGCCCCTCCCCATTATCAAGCAAAAATCCATCTACCCCTCGCCATCCACCACTGACCACCTACTAGCCCCCACTTAGTGACCGGCACTTGACCATCTTATTATCATCATTACCCCCCCCTCATCTTGGACTGGATGACTTTTTATACTGATACCCGGCTGTTACAATTTTACTGGACTATGGCATACGATCATACCATCTGCAGCACAGAGCCTAGGCCCTAATGAACTTTTAACAGCATATGTATTCCAGGCTAGACCTTATCCTACTGCGGGAATCCCCCCTCTCGCAGGTGTGGCCCTCCGCCCTTTCTAGGGCCCACCTTGATGACGGATTTCTTAATCCCGAGAGGTGGAGGAAGCGGAGACTTAGGGGGTTTTTAGTGAAATGTTTTTTAAATTCTTTTAGGGGTTTAGGGGTTGGGGGGGGGCCAGATCAGGAGCGATGACGGAGCCAGGTCACCAGGCGGGGTCTTGAGCAGAAGGAGCAGAGAGGAGGAGGGGGGAGAGGATATCATTCCCATACAGGGCTTCGTGATTCCAACAGTCGTAGGGAGGGGCAGATACGAGGACAGACTAACAACCCGTAGTCGGTTGGGAGACCGTGGGTGCTGGTTACACCCGGTCGCTTGTACCAACCCCCGCGTTCTAGGTGGTCAGGATCTGCAGGCCCAGGGCCTGAGGCTGTTGTTATGCAATGCGAGGTCCGTTGTCAATAAGGCCCCCCTCATTCACGATCTGATTTTGGAGGGGGAGCCGGACCTCGCGGGAATAACGGAAACCTGGTTGGGCCACGAGGGAGGGTTACCCCTCGTGGAAATGTGCCCACCAGGTTACCAAGCATTTCACCAGCCCCGGGCCCGGGGAAGGGGCGGTGGGGTAGCAGTGATTATCCGGGAGGATTTAGAGCCGAGGGAGTCCACTGTGCTACAGACGTCCGGATGTGAATCCCTGGTTGTGAAATGGGGCCCTAGGAGGCAGATGGGCTTGCTGATAGTATACCTGGCTCCCCGCCATACATCAGCGACCCTGCCTGAGCTCCTCGAGCTGATCTCATCGGTGGCGGTTGAGACCCCCAAACTTTTAGTGATGGGGGATTTTAACCTGCCGTCGGTGGGAGAAGCATCAGAGGGGGCTCAGGAGTTCATGGCTTCCATGATAGCCATGGACCTGACTCAAATGATTCAGGGCCCGACACACGAGGGAGGTCACACCTTGGACCTTGTTTTTGTCTCTCGCCAGTGGTTGAGTGATCTGGGAGGAGTGAATTTAACCATCACTCCTCTGTCATGGTCAGATCACTCACTCCTCCGTCTTGACTTCCCTGGTGCTACTCCTCGCTGCGGGGAGGCGGAACCGGAGAACACTAGATGGTTCCGCCCCAGGCGCTTGATGGAACCAGACAGGTTCCAGACGGAGCTTGGGCCACCTCCTGCAGCCCTGACCCGCCCTCGGGTAGAGGACCTGGTGGCCGCGTGGAATAATGCGACTACCGGGGCCTTGAACTGGGTGGCGCCTTTGCGGCCTCTCCGGCGGCAACGATCCACCCTGGCCCCTTGGTTTACCGAGGAGCTAAGGGTGATGAAGCGCCGCAAGAGATGCCTAGAGAGTCGTTGGAGATCCTCCCGAACCGAACTTGACCGAGCACAGGTATGAGCCCATTTAAGGACGTACCTAGTGGCATTGAGAACGGCCAAACGTCAATATTGTGCCGCTCTCATTGCATCCGCAGAGAACCGCCCTGCCGCCCTGTTTCGGGTGTCCCGCTCTCTTCTGTTTCAGAGGCCACGGGAGGCCCCTTTACAGGGCAGGGCAGAGGAGTTTGGGAAATACCTGCAGGATAAAGTCGCTCAAATCCGGAAGGATTGGGTCCCCTTCAGTGGCCCAGTCGAGACGCCAGTGGCGAGTCTTGAGAAACCTTTTTGGGAGGAGTTTGACTTGGTTGTCATCGAGGATTTGGACAGATTGCGTGGGCGACTGCGACCTACCACATGTTTGTTGGACCCGTGTCCCTCCTGGCTTGTACTGGCATCCTGGGAGGTTACACGCGACTGGCTCCTGGACCTAGTGAACGCTTCGTTGGGTGAGGGGTCTCTCCCGGCCGCCTTGAAAGAGGCGGTGGTGAGACCCTTGCTCAAGAAGCCTTCCCTGGACCCTATGGAGCTGGTCAATTATCGTCCTGTCTCCAACCTTCCCTTTTTGGCGAAGGTTGTGGAGAGTGTGGTGGCTTCTCAGTTTCCACGACATCTGGAGGAGAATGATTATCTAGACCCGCGCCAGTCCGGCTTTCGCCCTGGGCACAGCACTGAGACGGCCTTGGTCGCGTTGGTAGATGATCTCTGGAGGGCCAGAGATAGGGGCTGTTCCTCTATCCTGGTCCTATTAGACCTCTCGGCGGCTTTTGATACCATCGACCATGGTATCCTGTTGCACCGACTGGAGGGGTTGGGGATCCGGGGCACCGTCTTGCGGTGGTTCGGCTCCTACCTCTCCGGCAGGACGCAACGTGTGTTGGCAGGAGAGCAGAGGTCGACCCTAAGCCCCCTCATCTGTGCGGTGCCACAGGGGTCGGTCCTCTCGCCACTCCTGTTCAACACATACATGAAGCCGCTGGGTGAGATCATCCGTGGTTTTGGGGTGGGATACCACCTGTACGCTGATGATACTCAGCTGTACATTTCCACCCCGAACCACCCCAACGAGGCCGTCGAAGTGATGTCCCGGTGTGTGGAAGCCGTACGGGTCTGGATGGATGACAACCGACTCAGGCTCAACCCTTCCAAGACGGAGTGGCTGTGGGTTCCGGCTCCCCGGTTCAACCAGATAATTCCATCTCTGGCCATTGGGGGCATTCAACTCGCCCCCGTGGAGCGGGCGCGCAATTTGGGCGTCCTCCTGGATGCCAAGCTGTCCATGGATGAACATGTGACAGCCGTGGCCAGGGGGGCGTTCCATCAGGTTCGCCTGGTGCGCCAATTGCGCCCCCTATTGGACCGGGACGCTCTACGCACAGTCACCCATGCGCTGGTGACGTCTCGCCTGGACTACTGTAACGCTCTCTACATGGGGCTTCCCTTGAAATGCACTCGGAGACTACAGTTGGCCCAGAATGCGGCCGCGCGGGTGATTATGGGGAGCACCAGGTACTCCCATGTGACACCACACCTGCGCGAGCTGCACTGGCTTCCTGTGGTCTATCGAGTGCGTTTCAAGGTTTTGATTACGATCTTTAAAGCGCTCCATGGCTCAGGACCTAGTTACCTGCGGGACCGTATTCTGCCCCATACATCCCTACGACCTATTCGCTTGCACAGAGAGGGACTTCTCCAGGTGCCGTCCACTAGACAATGCCATGGGGCGGCGCCTAGGAGCAGAGCCTTCTCTGTGGCGGGCCCAGCCCTGTGGAATGACCTCCCCCCGGATATTAGGACCACTACAGACCTCCGCTCCTTCCGTGTTAAGCTCAAGACCCACCTTTTTCAAATATCTGGCCTGGCCCAACCATA